>NC_045437.1:135460850-135627733 GCF_002776525.5 Piliocolobus tephrosceles
GAGTTGATGGGTGCAGCACACCAACATGGCACATGTATACATATGTAACAAACCTGCACGTTATGCACATGTACCCTAGAACTTAAAGTATAATAAAAAATAAAAATAAAAAAAATAAAAAAAAAGAAACCAGCAAACTTACTGACTTTGGGTTGCAAAATAATAATGTGCAGGGTACTTATGCAATGGTGTTGCTGTTCAGTCACCAGTATTGTTTCCACCAAATCTGTGGTCCGTATATGAGTGTATGCAGAATGAATTTCCACGTCCTCAAGACAACATAGAAGCATGGCACACAAAAAAATGGAAAAATTTAATAGGAAATGATAATAGCTGTATATATCAAATCATAGAAGAATTTCAAAATGAGGGGGTCCACATACAAAGTGAATGTGAACATGTTCTCCAAGGAAAGCTATGCTCCAAAAGAAAAAAAAAAAATAAGCAGCTATTTATTTCTATGCAAGACTTCAAAGAATAGTTAGCTCATGAAAGACAGGATTTGAAACTTTAGGGATTTTGATCTTTCGGATGTCAACATTCGGGATTATGACCCTAATCCAGATGCAGCAGGTCTTGCACATGGTAGTCACTAAATATATGGTAATAGTTACTATCTTTTTCTTTACCTTACACATCTAAAAGATGAGCTTCTTTAGAGCACATATTTTCTTTCTCCAGGCCATCCTCCGCATGCTTACTCTGGTAACTTGTACACACAAAGTGCTCAACAGATGAGAGGAAATGTACACTTTGGATACTATCAGACATGGGAATCCAGGCTTTCTCTGACTACTTAGCTAGGTACTCCTGGGCAGATTACTTAATGTCTGAGTCTCAGTTTCTTATCTGTAAAATGGGTATGTTCATGTTTATCTCATAGAGCCATTGTAGAGACTAAATGAGATAATACATTTAAGGTATGCAAAGTTTAATACAAATTGTCACCAAATGGTAGTGCTTATTATTACCTATAATAAAACAAAAAAACCCTTTGCACACTGGAGCTCTGAGGCATAAATACAGTTTATGTTGTTATTACTATTTCCCTTGGTGGTAGAGAGAGGAGAGGAGACATGCAGAATGATGAGATGAATTCCACTGAAAATTTAAAAATTGTATGGTAACTTGAAGGCACCCCAGCTTTGAGAAGCCATGAGCAGTTGCAGATATGAAAAGAATGGTTTGTCCAAGTAACTACATCATTGTTTGCTATAAGCAGTCCAGGAGGACAGACCCTGGCAGGCTATATTGGCAGGTTACACAACTTCCCAGTAAACCAGGTATTATTTTCTCCATTTTATAGAGGCAGAAACTGAGGTTGAATAATTTGACTAGGGAAACTAAAAAGTTGTGGAGCTTGACTTACATATGGGTCGTCTGCACAATTAACCCAATGCTCTTCCTACTATATCATCTGCCTTCAAAAAAAATTGAAAGAATAATAATAATATACCCATATAATAATAATGAGTGACATTTCTCAAAATATAATTTCAAGAAGTTAGAAACATGACTTTCATACAAATATAGAATTGGACATGAGGAAACTAGCAGAGTCACACAACTGATTCAAAGAGTATGTGAGGTAAAGAGATGTATAGAGACAGGAAAGATATGCCAAAAATAAGTTTGCTAAGTTTGTTAGGTTAGACTTTTAAGGGACTCTTCTGCAGTGGACAGAGACCATTTGCATCTCTACTAGACACAAATCTACAAGTTAACACGTTACTTCATGGAGTCTGAGTATAATCAACAATAAAAAAACATGACAAAGTTACATGTCCTAGAATGAAATAATCCTTGGTGATCCAGTTAGACCGTGCTTCAACATATCATTAGAAGGGCATGATAGTCATCCTCTTCCAGGTTTGAATAATTTTTTAAACATATTTATTAAGTTAACGTGCTATATAGAAGGCATTTTTGGCACTTTATATATACTTATTCATGGGATCCTAGCCACAACCCCATGACGTATCTGCTATGATTTTCCCGTTTTTTTATTATACTTCAAGTTCTAGGGTGCATGTGCACAACGTGCAGGTTTGTTACATAAGTACACATGTGCCATGTTGGTTTGCTGCACCCATTAACTCGTCATTTACATTATGTATTTCTTCTAATGCTATCCTTCCCCCATACCCCTACTCCACAACAGGCCCCAGTGTGTGATGTTCCCCGCTCTGTGTCCAAGTGTTCTCATTGCTCAATTTCCACCTATGAGTGAGAACATGCAGTGTTTGGTTTTCTGTGCTTGCGATAGTTTGCTCAGAATGATAGTTTCCAGCTCCATCCATGTCCCTACAAAGGACATGAACTCATCCTTTTTTATGGCTGCATAGGATTCCATAGTGTATATGTGCCACATTTTCTTAATCCAGTCTATCATTGATGGACATTTGGGTTGGTTCCAAGTCTTTGCTATTGTGAATAGTGCCGCAATAAACATGCGTGTGTATGTGTCTTTATAGCAGCATGATTTATAATCCTTTGGGTATATAACCAGTAATAGGATGGCCGGGTCAAATGGTATTTCTAGTTCTAGATCCTTGACGAATCGCCACACTGTCTTCCACAATGGTTGAACTAGTTTACACTCCCACCAACAGTGTAAAAATATTCCTATTTCTCCACATCCTCTCCAGCATCTTTTGGTTCCTGACTTTTTAATGATCGCAATTCTAACTGGTGTGAGATGGTATCTCATTGTGGTTTTGATTTGCATTTCTCTGATGACCAGTGATGATGAGCATTTTCTCACGTGTCTGTTGGCTGCATAAATGTCTTATTTTGAAAAGTGTCTGTTAATATCCTTTGCCCACTTTTTGATAGGGTTTATTTCTTGTTTATTTGTTTAAGTTCTTTGTAGATTCTGGATATTAGCCCTTTGTCAGATGGGTAGATTGCACAAATTTTCTCCCATTCTGTAGGTTGCCTGTTCTCTCTGATGGTAGTTTCTTTTGCTGTGCAGAAGCTCCTTAGTTTAATTAGATCCCATTTGTCAATTTTGGCTTTTGTTGCCATTGCTTTTGGTGTTTTAGTCATGAAGTCCTTGCCCATGCCTATGTCCCAAATGGTATTGCCTAGGTTTTCTTCTAGGGTTTTTATGGTTTTAAGTCTAACATTTAAGTCTTTAATCCATCTTGAATTAATTTCTGTACAAGGTGTAAGGAAGGGATCCAGTTTGAGCTTTCTACATGTGGCTACCCAGTTTTCCCAGCACCATTTATTAAATAGGGAATCCTTTCCCTCTTCTTGCTTTTGTCAGGTTTGTCAAAGATCAGATGGTTGTAGATGTGTGGTATTATTTCTGAGGGCTCTGTTCTGTTCCATTGGTCTATATCTCTGTTTTGGTACCAGTTCCATGCTGTTTAGGTTACTGTAGCCTTGCAGTATAGTTTGAAGTCAGGTAGAGTGATGCCTCCAGCTTTGTTCTTTTTGCTTAGGATTGCCTTGGCAATGTGGGCTCTTTTTTGGTTCCATATGAACTTTAAAGTAGTTTTTTCCAATTCTGTGAAGAAAGTCACTAGTAGTTTGATGGAGATGGCATTGAATCTATAAATTACCTTGAGCAGTATGACCATTTTCACAATATTGATTCTTCCTATCTGTGAGCATGGAATGTTCTTCTGTTTGTGTCCTCTTTTATTCCGTTGAGCAGTGGTTTGTAGTTCTCCTTGAAGAGGTCCTTCACATCCCTTGTAAGTTGGATGCCTAGGTATCTTATTCTCTTTGTAGCAATTGTGAATGGGAGTTCACTCATTATCTGGCTCTCTGTTTGTCTGTTATTGGTGTATAAGAAAGTTTGTGATTTTTGCACATTGATTTTGTATCCTGAGACTTTGCTGAAGTTGCTTATCAGCTTAAGGAGATTTTGGGCTGAGACGATGGGGTTTGTCAATATACAATCATGTCATCTGCAAACAGGGACAATTTGACTTCCTCGTTTCCTAATTGAATACCCTTTATTTCTTTCTCTTGCGTGATTTCCCTGGCCAGAACTTCCAACACTGTGTTGAATAGGAGTGGTGAGAGAGGGCATCCCTGTCTTGTGCCAGTTTTCAAAGGGAATGCTTGCAGTTTCTGTCCATTCAGTATGATATTGGCTGTGGGCTTGCCATAAATAGCTCTTATTATTTTGAGATACATTCCATCAATACCTACTTTATTGAGAGTTTTTAGCATAAAGGCTGTTGAATTTTGTCGAAGGCCTTTTCTGCATCTATTGAGATAATCATGTGGTTTTTCTCTTATTTCTGTTTATGTGATGGATTACGTTTATTGATTTGCATATGTTAAACCAGCCTTGCATCCCAGGGATGAAGCCAACTTGATCTTGGTGGATAAACTTTTTGATGTGCTGCTGGATTCGGTTTGCCAGTATTTTATTGAGGATTTTCGCATCGATGTTCATCAGAGATATTGGTATAAAATTATCTTTTTTTGTTGTGTCTCTGCCAGGCTTTGGTATCAGGATGATGCTGGCCTCATAAAATGAGTTAGGGAGGATCTCCTCTTTTTCTATTGATTGGAATAGTTTCAGAAGAAATGGTACCGGCTCCTCTTTGTACCTCTGGTAGAGTTTGGCTGTGAATCCATCTGGTCCTGGACTTTTTTTGGTTGGTAGGCTGTTAATTATTGCCTCGATTTCAGAGCCTGTTATTGGTCTATTCAGCAATTCAACTTCTTCCTGGCTTAGTGTCGGGAGGATGTAGGTGTCCAGTAATTTATCCATTTCTTCTAGATTTTCTAGTTTATTTGCATAGAGCTGTTTATAGTATTCTCTGATGGTTGTTTTTATTTCTGTGGGATTGGTGGTGATATCCCCTTTATCATTTTTTATTGCATCTATTTGATTCTTCTCTCTTTTCTTCTTTATTAGTATTGCTAGTGGTCTATTGATTTTGTTGATCTTTTCAAAAAACCAGCTCCTGGATTCGTTGATTTTTTGAACGGATTTTTGTGTCTCTATCTCCTTCAGTTCTGTTCTGTTCTGCTCTGATTTTTGGCATATTAGAAAAAGTGAGGGCACAGATGGGTTAATTGACTTGCCTAAAGTCAAATGGATAGTAAGTGGTGTCGCAGGGATTAGAACCCAGGCTTACAACAAAGCCCCCATTCTTAACATACCATTGTGCCTTACTAGGATAAAGTAATGTGACAGTCCACTGTGGCAGCAGGGATTGTATTTCATTACTGTCAAATCACCAGCACCTAGCTCAGTGTCAGACAGATGGGCAATCATACGTGTTTGCAGGTTTGAATCTAGAGCTAGGACTAAAATAAGCAATCCCTGAGACCATAAATTATTAAGTGCCACTATGTGCCAGACACTGAGCTTGCTCATGAATTAACAATTTGAGAATTCAGTTGAGCTACTCAGAAGTTTACAACTAGTAAGTGAGCGTAGGAGATATGGCCCTGCTCTCACAGAGCTCACAGCCCAAAGGGCAAAACAGAAGTAAACAAGGATCAAAAGAACAACATGAGGCATACTGTGAATGAGAAAGTATGGGGTGGCATGGAGGACCATAATATGTAGGCTTAATGTGGTCCAAGAATCAGAATCCCTGAAGAATGATACTTGTCCATCTGTGACTGTCTAGTCCTTGGAAATCATCTGGACCTCTGGACCATCTACAAGTCTTCCTGGAAAACCAAAGAAGACAATGACATTTCTTTCCATTTTAGGCCAAAGTCAAAGATTAGACTAGTGCACACCTTATAAATACACTCATAGATATATTTCAGGAATTGGGATGGTTGGGGAGGAGGATGGCAGAGGACTCATCAGCCTGGTGGACCTACACCTTCTTATCAAAACACTTAACAGTACTGTGCCATGGGAGATGCTCAAGTAATATTTGATAAATTCATTCATTTGAATGTGTGAGTTAATGACTGTTTTTACAATGATTACATTAGGTGCAACCAAGTGAAATAGTATGTCAAGTGTAAAAGACTACCTTGAAGTTTGTGCTTCTAGTTAGTGCTAAGTCTCTATGCTGTCACCTTGAAGTGGAGACAAGCATCAGTTGGCACTGGAAGTGTCAACTGCTCCTGTGCAGTACCCTACTGCTGTTGCTGACTCACCTAAAACTGTAGAGAAAGTATCTTTCAACAAGGTGGTGTTTTTTCAGGAAGAAGGATGGGAGAGCCATACTTTTAACAGTTCTGACTCATATCTCCTCCAGAGAAGGGAGCCTCTTGCCAGCTATAAAGAAGAGAATGGGGCCCATGGAAGACACTGAGACACAGTGAACCTGGCAGGGAAGAAGCCAATGACATATTTTATTCAATTAAAGCTGTTCTCTGTTTATACAAGGCTTTATGGACTTTAGCTAATGTAGCATGGGCCAAAATGCATGGAGCTCCTGATGCTCAGGAGTTAACCTAATGGGCCGATGCTGCCTACAATCAGCTGACACTAAGCCCAGACTCATTCTCTGCTCTTTCCCAGAATTTACATCATATAACTCTGTGCACACCTCAAAGCCAGAAAATTCCAAATGTATCTTACCCACTTCTGGGTATCCCAATATACAAATACAGTGCTTAGAGCATGGAAGTGACTCCATAAATGTTGATCCTGTCTTGGTCTATGGCCTCTGTACACAGAGGTGGACTCCTTTGACCTGGAAGTTCCCGTTTAGCAAGTGGGCAGAAAGGAACTGCGTGTTATGCCTCTTGGCTTGAAGAAGAGCTTTGGTTACCTCACCCTGACAGAAAGTCAATGGGAAGCCAAGTGATTTGTGGGGCCTGGCTTCATTGAGCAGAGATGGATGGCCAAGGGCAGGCTGGTCTCTGGGGCAAGGTGGCACTGGGCCAGTGAGCTCTTCTGGGAGGGTGCAGTGGATGAAACATGACAATTTTTAATGCAGCTCTGAGTTTTTTTTCTAAAGGTAATATACTTCCAAAGCTTTGATCTTGGGTGTTTTCATTGCTGAGGTCTGCATTTTTACACATAGAGAACTCCAAGCTGGCTGGCCCTTAAGAGGAGATAGGATAGGATTCTGAGTCTCTTTTATTTATTTATTTTTTTTAATTTTTGAGGTTAAACTAGATAAATCTAATTTTCAGGATATGCTCACGCAAAACTGACTGAAATAACAAAAGTGTGTGGAAATGTGTAAAGCCCAAATGATTTTTGTTATTTTCACATCAAACTGGGGTTTTCAAATCGGTCTATCTACTTACTGTGTGTGTATGGTAGAGGGAAAGGGTCTTTGTTTCAGGTTCCATACTTTTATGCATATTAAATACCAAAACATCATCTAGTCCACAGGCTGGCAAACTATACCTGTTTTTGTAATGAAGTTTTATTGCAGCAGCCATGCTCATTCATATACGTTTGCCTATGGCTGCTTTTGCACTACAGCAGCAGAACTGAGTAGTATGGCAGAGATGGTATGATCCTCAAAGCCTAAAATATTCACTATCTGGACCTTTACAGAAAAACGTTGTTGACCCCTGATCTTTCAACACATTTTGCATTCTTTCCAGGCAAACAATAAAGAAAATGTCCTTGGCACACTACTGCAGAAGCTTGAACAGAATCTTCTCTGCATACAATAAAGATAGTAGCATCAGAAATCCAATAATTTTATAACTATTTTTATTTTCCAATATTTTTATTTTTCTCTCACTCATGTTCTTTTGTAGCCTCTCAGCCTTTTACTCCTTTGCAAGAGAAATAGTTGTCAGTCTTCAGCTAAGATAACAGGTTTGAAAGCCAGGCTGTGAAAGAGAGGGAATTTTCTCAATTCTTTAGCTTTCACTTAACATATCCAGTGTCAGGCCTGCTGCTCCACCAAAGTCAAAGAGACCCCTACTCCCATGTCCGATGGTCAGTTATACCAAAACAAAGAAATCACTTTCTTTTTGGACATGGGAGAAACTCTAAGGGGAATGCCTCTATGTATTGAAGGCATTCAGTCATCACTTTTTGGAACATAACTTCCAGTTAGTGCTAAGTCTCTATGCTGTCACTGCTTTAGTTTCTGTAATCCCACGCTAATTCTGGTGCCTGTTCAGTTACTCCCCATGAAGAAAAGTCATGTGTGGATGCAATACACAAAAAGTAATGGGAGAAGTGGTGTTAAACATCATCAGAATATATCAACAACAGAACCTACTCATTACCTAATAAACTCAGCTTATTTCTTCTTTCTTTGATTCATTTCTTCATGTTTCTTCACTTAATAGATATTTAATAAGCACCTAAAACATGTCAAGCATTGACCTACACTCTGGGGACACAGAAGGTAACAAAACAGAGAAGTTCACTTAGACCATATGTTCTAATGTGAGGACAGATAATAAATAAGTAAATGAATTAAAATTGAAAACCGCGATCATTGCTATGCAGGAAATCACCAGAGTGAAATCAAGGTATAAAAGGGAGTCTACTTAGAATTCTCATTGACTAGCACAGCACCTAGTACACAGAATGTGCACCTTTTAAAAAAAAAAAAAAGTAATGGTCGAATGTAAAACCAAATATTAAAAATACTGTATTTGTTGTCACTTCTACGTGGGCAGCTCAAGGCAACTTTGATTTGTAGAATAGGACTAAAAGGAAGAGAGGAAAGGCCTAAGAGGCACTATTTTCCTCCAAGGAGATTATGATAGACAGAACAACAAATTCTCCTTCGAGTGCATTTGCAATGATAAGGCATGTACTTTACCAATAGCTGTTTTGGCCAGCAAGTCTGTAAATCAGAACTCAGTGGTTAAAAGAACAGGATCTCAATTGAAGGGAGCTGGATCCCTGACCAGATTCTGACACTCATTTGTTTCATAACCTCAAGCAAGTTTTTGACTTGTCCAAACCTCAATGTCTCATCTTTAAACTGGGTATAAAAACAGCACATATTTATTAGTATTATTACAAGGATTCAGTGAATTAACATAATAAAAATGGCACCGAACCCTTAATCTTGTAAATATTCAATAAATGATAGACTCACTTAAGACTCCTTATGCCTGTCTTCTTATTGGTGTAATAAAGATAACAATATCTAACTCACAGGGTTAGTGAGAAGATTAAATGAATTAATCCACATAAAGCACCTACAACATTAGCTGGCACACAATGAGAGGTCAATAAATGTTAGCTTATCGTTAATCTGATTTAATTGCTGATGACTGTAAAATGGGAGGTGAACCATCCCGTATTAAAAGGAGAAATAATGAATTTGAGTCCTGGATGCCTGAGCAAATTCTGCGAAGTATTCACATTAGCTGAGACAGACCCACCCAGACCATTGATTTTTCTGCAGTAATTTATTCATCGCTTGTCATAGAATTGTGGGGGATGAGGCATGGGAATTCAGTGCTACTTTAAGCATTTCAAAGGTTTCTATGTCTATCATGCATTAACCACTTCCCCCCAAGTTTATTTATTCAAGTTACTTCTGTTTTCCAGATCATACTCTTCATATTACTGTACTGTTTCCTCAGTTTCTACTGTTGGAGAGAGGCCAAGAGTATATCAATCAATATTGTCTTTTTCCCTTCATTCTGAAAGCTTACTTCTACACTAGACTGTAACTTCCACGAAGGCAGGGAGCATGTCTGTTTGGGTCTTGCGCTGTCCCCAGTGTCTACAGGGTTTGGGCTGTGTATGTACAATAGGTGCAGAATTACAGGGTTGCAAGAAGAAACAGGTAGTGAATAAGGGTCTTGTCTGTCCAGCATGAGTCCCTCTACCTTCTGATAGGGGGCTGGACACACAACCCAGGCCAACCAATCATGGCAGAGCATCCAGGAACTGGTACAGGGATGGGCATATGATTTTAGCTCAGCCAATCAGCCTCACTCCCATTATTCTGACTAGAGCTGGCAGGAGGTTTCTTTTCCTCTCTGGTCAACCTATAAGGATAAAAGCCTGAAGCTATCTGATGGCACATTTTCCCCTGCAAAGGCAAAACCTTGTCTGGAACAGAAGCAAGATGATGAAACACAGACAAGAGGAAGAGATGCTAAGGAGGAGTGAGTTTAGACAAGAGGAGGAGTGAGTTTAGACTAGAGGAAGAGTGAGTTTAGACAAATAAGGTAATTCAAGTTCACTTTCCTTCCTTGTACACAAGAGTCTAAAAAGTTCCAAGAAGGGATCGTCAAGTCCAATATTAACAATAAAAACGACAACATGACTTTCTTCTTGAGGGCTTACTCTGTGTGGCACACTGTATCAAGCACGTCTTTCTGATATAACTCCATGATGTAGGGGTTTGGGCCATAATACCAAAAGACACAAAATCCTGAAACACCAAATCCCAAATGTTGAAATCTTGAAAGATCAGAATCTCTCCAGCTTAGAGTCCTAAAAATCACAATCCCAAAAGACCAAAATCCCATATATATAATTCTGGAAAAAAAATTATTTAAAAAATTATTTAAAAGATGTTTATTTACACTTGTAGAGTACTTATTTGAGAAACATATAAAAACATGACAGAACACTTTGTAGGCCACTTTACATAGTAAGATAGTCTATAAGAACATAAGCATTTTGTGAGCATGAACATTCAGGTATACTAATGACAACTGCATGGGTATAAGAGTTATGAGCAGACAAATAGTATTCATAAAGAAATAAGTGAGAAAGCAAAAAGTATAAACATGTATCCCTATGGTAATTGCATGCACCCAGTTTTATACCTACAGTCATTTGAAATACTGTTATGGACAACTTAAGTCTTTTGACAAGATGGATCAAAAACTGATGGGTTACCACCAAGTATGCAGTCACTCGGAGCCAAGATCAAGAAATGTTATCCTTCGCAAGTATAAATATACAAAAATGGCATCTCTATGTATTGAGAAATTTTCAAGATTTTTACATACATGCTCAACGTTTACTCACAAAGTCAACATTGTGATAATGCATTTCATGTAGTCAAGTTTGAAAAAAAATGCACAAAATGAATTAGTACACAGTAGAAGTCTTTGCTCAATTTATACCTCTAGTATTAGAAATGATGCAAAGATGAAATATGTAGCGTATATGTAGCATAATAAATAGTAAGAAATAATGCTAATGACTTAGATTAGTGGGGAATAGAACTTAAAAAAAACAACATGTGAAAAAAAAAATATATCACAGAGATAGATGATGGGCAATTACATGGAAGTAGTCCATAAGAGCTGGCCAACTTTCACGATCATTAACTATATTTTGAAGCTTTGCATCTCAATAAATAGCTGCATTTTTTCTTTTAGGATATGGCTTTCCTCGTAGAACATGTTCATATTCATTTTCGACATGGCCCTGCTCTTTTTGAAATTCTTCTATGACTTGATATACACCAATGTGAGCCTTCCCTGTTAAATTTTTCCATCTTCTGTGCCATGTTGTTTTGGGGACATGGAAACCCGTTCTGCATACATTGATACACAGACCACAAATTTGACGGAAACAATAGTGGTGATGAGACAGCAACACCACTGCATAAGTGTCTTCTTAATCCACCATGCACAAAATTATTTTTAAACCAGTCAGTAACTTCACTGGCTTCCTGAGGCAAATGCGGCTTTAACTCATTAAAAGTCTGGGAATTTCATTCATTTGAAGCAATGCCAATGCAGACAAATGATGCATTTTTAAACTGAAGTTTTCATCATTGCCATACTGTGTTTCTAACTACTCATCTGAATTTTCCCCCGAATGCAAATAAAGACAATAACGAGGCAAGAGTTCACCTAACATGATGTAAGTAGCATGATGCAATTATCCTACACATAATCACAAACACACTAAACCCTTCCCCATAATTCAGCTTTCAGGATTTCAACATTCAGGATTTTAATCTCTTGGGATTTTGGACATTCAGGATTATCATCAGCACTGATGAGGTAGATACTAATGTTATTTCCTTTTTATACAGGGAGAAATAGTCACAGAGATATAAGGTAACTTGCCCAAGGTCACACAGCTAGAAGGTGGCCAAGCTGATATTCAAACCATATCTATCTGACATCAAGGCTGACCACATACATATGCCAATGTCCACATGTCTCCAACTATGATCCCTGGATTACCTGCATTAAGATTACTCAGGATGCTTGTTTAAAATACAGATTACAAGACTCCACCTTCAATTACTGAATCAGAAGCTCTGTATGGGGATTAAACTACAGTTTACTAAATTTGTGGGGGTATCTTTGAACTCCCCAGAGATGAGGGCACACTATTTTGGGGGGAATACATCTTCACCGTTATGTTTGGTATTCACCAGAATAGGTCAGTCAAATCAATGGCAATATAATCTCAATCCTTCATGGTGGAATGAGAGAGAGAAAGGAAGGAAGGACAAAGAAGAATCAAGAAACCCTGTCCCTGCTTTTATCCTTCCCCTCCGTACCTAATTGGAGCTACTGACTTTATAATAGCAAATCAAGAGTAGGGCAAGTTTAGCAACTTGGCTTACAGAATATTATAGATAATTATCCCTCTGCTTCCTTTATAGTATGCCTTAGAACTTCAAAGAAATAAGCAGTCTTTACATAAGTTCTTTATTTCAAAAAGCAATTTAAGGCAGATCCTCTGAAAGCTCTTTGAGCTCCAAGTAGAATCAAGTTACAAGTGTAGGCTCAATTCCACCTTTTCTACTTTTTCCTCTGAATTGCTTTTCTTTCTTTCATTCTGAAAGGATATTTTCATTTTATTTTCACACTTGAGTTTGTTTGGGCTTTTCTCTCCAGAAGCAATGATTTCATACTTCTCCTTGGTTGACTTGTGTTTTATTTATTAGACTTCACCGCCCCCCACCCCATGAAGTTTCTCCCTGGAAAGGTTTTATTTGTATGTTTAAGCCTCACCTCTCGCTTGACCCACCACTAGGAGATGATGGGCAGCTGTCCTCATTATTTTACAGTCACTCTCCACCAGCAAGAACTGCATCTCTGCAGAAAGGGAATCATAACTATGAATGCTTAAGTTTAGTGCCTGGCTAGTATGAACAACAACAATAAGAACTCATGCCTAGGTTTACAATTCTATCCTAAATATTCTCTTTTCTTTTCTTTTTTTTTTTTCAGTTAAGAGGTCCAGAATCCAGTTCCGTAATAGTTAGTTATGGCCCCTAACAGAGGGGGCAGAAACCCTTTGAATTCACAAAATGATAGGAATTTTAACTGGGCACAGGGTAGACCAAGCCTTTTAGAAGAACAATTTCACAAATTTTTTCTAAGTCCCAGTATTGCCATCTCTTTCCCTGTTTCCTCCAAATCTCATTGCTACCACCACCACCAACTGCCATGGTAACCCACCCAAGGAAGATGAAGTTGTCTTATGTAAACTGTTTGGGGTCTTGCTCTTCATATCTTATTTCATGACTTATGCCATCACCAGGTAGACCTCGGCCAGACTCCATGATTTCTATCCCCACCTAACAGGTGCCTAATAAAACACAGATAGCTTAAACCCTACATAACCAAATTTAACATATAAGTTATGCGAATCCCACCAAGCCTCCCAACTGTAACAGAGACACCTTAAGACAGTAGTTGGAAACAACAGGAAAATTATTTGGCAAATACATGGTCCTTCAAGGGCATTCTGCCTTGAGGAAATAGTGTAAGGTAAAAGGTAGAGAATGGTAAGGTGGAAGAGTTAAAACTTTTTCTTCCCTTCTGTTTCACTCCAGTTCTGTTTAAGTATTAAAAATCTCTGACATTTTCATCCATTTAGTACTGTTCAACTCATATCCTTAACTTGGACAACAACTGGAACAATCAACATTTTGTTATTGTTGTTGTAACTAGCAATGATGACAAATATATAACTCCCTTTCTTCAACCAACACCATGGGACCATTTTACTTTTTGAAATTCTGGTTTCAAAACTGGTTAAATTACAATGAAGCTATCAAAGAAAGGATTTTTCTCAGTGATTCTGTATGAAAGGAAAGTTCTACCTAGCCTTGGAACAGGCATATTTAGTGTTGCCTGCTAAGTGATCCAGAGTCTACTAACCCATTCTGGAGAGCCTGACTAAGGACTATGTTCTTAGCATCAATGACACAAAACTGAGTAATAGCCTGTCCAAACAGAGAGCTTCCAGTCTATTTTTAATCCAATCGGAAATTAATTCACAGATTTTTACCTTACTTAAAATAAAACTTATTTTTCAGACTAGATCTAACTCTCTTATTTTCTATTTAAAGAAACTAAAGTATCTTTCCTAAGGAATGTGGGTCTCCCTTGCCTAGCAGTCAATCAACTGAGCTTTGCTTCGGACCATTTGTCATTGAATCTGTCCTGTGATAGTCCCACCTAGTTATTTGATTCTATTACATTGTACAATAGATGAGCATAATTTCTCATAAGTTAGGACATCCAACTATTCATCCATCTATATTGTTGTTCTGTTACCCACCCAACAACTGCAATGTTTCCCAACATTTTTAACATAATGGCGCACATAAGACAATTTTACTTCATACTGGTGTAAACAGATGAAGTTGCCAGAAGTGGAAAGAGACTGGTCCTGAGATCCTTGCAATCTCTACCTGAGCACAGATCCTCAAGGGCTAAGTGATCAGTATCTCAGCACACATGTTACTCACTCAGGAAGCCCATTTGTGCCATGACCTTCTGTTTGGGAATGACTATATTTGCACTAAGAACTAAGCTAAACCATGAAGACAGAATTCAAAGACATGGTTCTGGCTCTTATGGAGCTAAGAACCAAGTGAGGACAAACTGAACAAATTATTTTGAGGGTAGTAAGTGCTGTAAAAGGAGAACTATGGGGGTGGTATAAGCATATAATAGAAGACTTGCCTAATCTGGGAAAGCTGTTAATTAGAGCTCAGTGAACTTTGGAAGTGATCCAAAAGAACTGGGTCAGAATTCAGCACTGTGAGGAGGTGAGAGGTATGTTTAGAGAACACTATAGAAGGGATTAGGTGTGCTAATCTGTTCTCTTTTGGAGATACTGTCATGATATCTAACTCTTTCCTCTTTTTGACATCATTGACCATTGCACAATTGCTGCATGTATAACATAATTCCCAGATATAATTTTTAAAATACTTGATTTCCTTTCATATTTACATACTTCTCACACATTATTACAAAAAAAAAAAAAAAAAGTCAGCACCCTCATTTGAAAACTGCAGAAGTGGACTAATGATACATAACATTCATTGAATGCTGAATCCATGCAAGCCACTGTGCTGATCATGTTTATATCAACTGTGTCTTTTGAATCCTCACAATGACTCCAAAGAAGCAGGTGCTGTGTGTTCCCCCAATTTACATACAAGGAAATTGAGATTCTGAGACAAGAAGTAATTCACCAGAAGTCAGAAGTGATGGGACTCAGCCAGGCATTGTGGCTCATACCTGTAATCCCAGCACTTTGGGAAGCCAAGGCAGAAGGATCACTTGAGCTCAGGAGTTCAAGACCAGCCCAGGCAACAGAGTGAGACCTCATCGTTGCAAAAAATAAAAAGATAAAAAAATTAGCCAGTTGTGGTGGCATGTGCCTGTGGTCCCAGCTACTTGGGAGGCTGAGATTTGAGGATCACTTGAGCCCGGGATGTTGAGGCTGCAGTGAGCCATGATCGTGCCACTGCCTCCAGCCTGGGCGACAGAGCAAGACCCTGTCTCAAAAAAAAGAGGGAAGTGTTGGGACTCAAACTGAAAGCAGGCAGTATGAAGTCAGAGCTACTGTTCCTGCCATTAGGCAACACTGCTTCCACTGAGGTAAGACCAGAAAAATCCAAGACTCAAGAAGGACTTTAGCACCAACATGAACTCTCCTTTTTCAGTAATAAGACTCACTCACTGAATACACATGACTGCCAACACTTCCTTTTCTGAATCTAAAACTAGTTCCCAGTAGGTACTACTGCTGGAAGACTTTCTACATAGGTCTGTCTTGCACTCTGAAAGGTAAACTTTTATTTGATTTCTACTGGCAGAAAGGTGATACAGGAATGCAAGAAGCAATGTGATAAATCGAGTAGAATCTTAGACTCACCGACTTACCACCTGGAAGTGAGCTGAGACCAGGAAGACTGGCTGTTTCAGTTCTTCTGCAGCATTAGCTCAGGCATTTGGCATTCAAGCTTTTCTAGTGGGATTATTCTGAGTAGTTATCAAATTTGAGCATGAATCACAGTCACCTGAAGGGCAGAATAAAAGACAGATTGCCAGAGCTGCGGAAATGTAAATCTGGGTGGGGTCTGAAAATATGCATTTCTGGTTGGGTAAGGTGGCTCATGCTTGTAATCCCAGCACTTTGGGAGGCTGAGGCAGGAGGATCATTTAAGTTTAGGAGTTCAGGAGTTCAGTGCTACAGTGAGCTATGATCATGACACTGCACTCCAACCTGGGCAACAGAGACCCTGACTCTTAAAAAAAAAAAAAAAAAAAAGAAGTAGAAATAAAGAAAATTTGCATCTCTAACAAGTTCCCAGGAAATGATAATCATGCTGATCCAAGACTACTCTTGAAGATGTATACCGGGTTTTGTCGTTGCTTTTTTAAGCAAGCAAGTAAGGAACATGGAGAAACCAAGACATAGACTTAGCTTCTTTTTTAAAGATGGAGCAACTGAAGCATAACAAGGTAAAGTAACTTGCTCAGGATCACACTGCAAGTTTTGCCCAAAGTCTTCTTTCTTTAAGCATGAGTGGTTTCTCCTCTCTCTTTGGTCCAAATTTTACACACACACACACACACACACATAGTTTCTCCTTTGTTACAACAGAAAGCTTGTCTATCACTAAAACAAATGTATTGAGCTAGGAAGTAATTACATTGAAAATTATAGCAGGACTATACTTCCACAATACACTATCTTGAAATTATTCTTAAATTCTTCTTAGTTTTTCACTCTTACACTTAACAAGCACTCTCAGGCATTCTACTTTGCTCAAGGAAGTTAATGAAAATAATCCCATTTGGAGTCAGGCATACTAGTGCAACCTACACATTAAGACTCATGTTATTTCTCTCTGTGATTTTCACAATCCATATATCAGAGAAAATAAATGCTCAATGTCCAGTTGTGGTTTCGCCTTGGGCTGCCAGTCTCTTCTAGCCTCAGGTTTTTTTTTTTTTTTTTTACTTGTAAAATGAGGAGAGTAACCTCTAAGGTCTTTTCTTCAACTCCAACTTTCTACAGACCCGAGTAAAAGCAGAAGCAACATATCTGAACCAAAGGAAGCCTGAATGACAATGAATTCTGTTTAAATAGCACTCCCATTACAAATAACCACAGAGAAAGAAACACACAGTCCCTAGAGAACAATGTCGTGGTGATGGTGGTGAACAGAAGGCAGGAAGAGAGGTAGGGAGCCATTTTAGGCTGGGTCTGAAAAGGTGGAAGCAAATGAATCGGCACATTCTCAGTGACTCATTCTGTTTACCCTATTTTTCTTTCCCTCCAATAAATAAATAGATCCATGACACGTGAAGATTTTTTTAAGATTATTTTTATTTATAATTTTTTGTTTATGCTTGGAAAAAAAAAAAAAAAAAAGAGTCAAAGGATGCTTGAGTATTTTTTCAACAAAAGATGCTGTGAAGAGCCACAATGTATTGCTCATTAAGGGAAAATCCACTCCTTGCATAGCAACAAAACATATGTCAACCAGAAATATGAAGCCCAATTCACCCCATTTAGGTAAAAGGATGAAACTGTCAAAAGACTACGCTGCCATCATTTTAAGATTAACACCTGTCAAGGAGAAAAGGAAACTAGCGTAGGTGCATAATCTGTCTGAAAGTCAAGGTCAGAAGCAAGCAGGTCCTTATTTTATTCATTTTTCTACAGGTACAAAAAGATTACATCTAGCAGATGGAGGCTTTTAGCATAAAACAAGCTCCTGTGGCTGCTTTTACTCACAACAACGAGAAATATATGGCTACAGATGGCCATCTGTATTTCTTAATTTTAAGGTAAAGGGCAAAGAAAGTATCTCAACTTTAGTTTTTAGATTTACTGAATAGTCATTATTATTTGTAAGCACAGACTCATTAACAACTTTCATCCTGCATTGTTTGTGTCTAAGGCTTATGTATATTGTATGAGGGTTTTTGCCAAAATGATAATACCAGATGCCAACATATATATATGTATCTCATCAGCCCTTTTTTTAAAAAGTAACTGTTTGCAAATTAGCACCTGAGCACCCATTCCTATTAAGGGCTCAATTTGCATTCTTAACATTCTTCTTTGTTCTGAGTGAGATATTCTCACAGAAATGGAGCTGTTTCTGGAATTATGGAAGACAAAAAACTCATGAGATTTATTTTCTTTATCCTGAGGCTACCAAATGAGACCAAGGCACTTAAGAACAGAAAGTTAGGCCCTGACACCAAAAAGAGATGTGCACATTGTGATGAATTAGGAAGTTTTATGTTGAGGCATGCTACAAAGCACCTTTTCCAAGTCCTACAGAAATTAAGATGCTCAGATTTTCCCATATACGGCTCTTCAGAAAGAGGCCATGCTAGGGTGGAGATGATGCCTGGAACCTGCACAGGCATCACAGGGTAAGAATAGCACAGGGAAATACACAGAGCTTGAGTTAAAAGTGAAAGTGCTAAAGCATTAAGCAAAGAACATTATGTGAGATGCTACTCATGCATGGGCCAAGGGGAAACTTCTCCTTGGCCCTCTGCAGGTTTGCTGAAAAAAATAAATCAACTCAAAAAAAAGGCAAATTAATTGGAGAAAAGGCATCCAAATTTATTTAATGAGTATACATGGGAGACTTCAGAAAGAAGACCCAAACACACTGGGTATAAACTAAAAATAAAATCTTAAGCCTCATCCTTCTTGGCCAAGGGACCTCAGAGAAACCTTAAAAACTGAGTTTCCAGCCACGACAGGAAGGAAAGTCAGACATGCCTCAATACACTGCCCCCATTTTGGAGTTTGGACAAAACAACTGACTGGGATTCATGTTTTAAAAGAGGTCATAAGACTAACAGACTGTTTGTGGCAATAAGATACCAAATTATAAGTAAGACCTAAGGCCATGCAGGCAAGGGTTAAATCACACCTGCAGGCCATCAATCTTGCTAAACCTATCATGTTTTGGCTGTCTTTGACGTAACATCCTTATCTTTTTATAAACCTTCCTTTCTACTAACTCCAAGTTTTTAGACAAAGTTGTGTTCTTTTAACCAACTGCAGATTAAAGAATCTGTGAATCCGTTGATGACTTACAAGCTCCTGCTTCAAGATACCCTGCATTTTCGTGCCAAACCAAAGTATACCTTTCATATATTGACTTATGTCTTTGTGTCTGTAACTTCTGCCTCCCCAAAATATATAAAACTAAAGTGTAAAGCCAAGCATGGTAGCTCACACCTATAATTTCAGCACTTTGGGAAACTGAGGCAGGTGGATTGCTTAAGCCCAGGAGTGTGAAACCAGGGTGGGATAAATGGCAAAACCCTGTCTCTACAAAAAAACACAAAAATTAGCCAGGCATGGTGGTGTGCGCTTGTAGTCCCAGCTACTCAGGTGACTGAGATGAGAGGATCGCTTGAGCCCAGGAAGTGGAGGTTGCAGTGAGCCAAGATAGCACCACAGCACTCCAGGCTGGGCAATGGAGACAGACTTGTCTCAATAAATAAATACATACATTTATTTTTATTTTTTTAAATGAACTCATTATGTTTTATTAACAATTTTAACTAAAAATCATATTTATCTAAATATTTTTAAATTTTGTTTTAAAATATTGTATGTATTTAAGCTAATTATCCAGGTTTTATATTTTTTTGCCATAAGTTATTGGGGTACAGGTGGTATTTGGCTACATAAGTTCTTTAGTGGGGATTTGTGAGATTTTAGTACACCCATTACCAAAGAACTATACACTGAACCATATTTGTAGTATTTTATCCCTCACTCCCCTCATACTCTTCCCCTCAAGTCCCCAAAGTCCACTGTGTTATTATTATGCCTTTGCATTCTCATGGCTTAGCTCCCACCTATCAGTGAGAATGTACGATGTTTGGTTTTCCACTCCTGAGTTACTTCACTTAGAATGATAGTCTCCAATCTCATCCAGGTCACTGCAAATGCTGTTAATTCATTCCTTTTTGTGACTGAGTAGTATTCCATCATATATAATATATACCACAATTTTTAATCAACTCATTGATTGAGGGGCATTTGGGTTGGTTCCACGATTTTGCAATTGTGAATTATGCTGCTATAACATCTATGTGCAAGTATCTTTTTCATAAAATGGCTTCTTTTCTTCTGGGTAGATACCTAGTAGTGGGATTGCTGGATCAAACAGTAGCTCTACTTTTAGTTCCTTAAGGAATCTGCACACTGTTTTCCACAGTGGCTGTACTAGTTTACATTCTCACCAGCAGTGTAGAAGTGTTCCCTGATCACCGCACCCGTGCCAACATCTTCTGTTTTTTGGTTTCTTGATTATGGCCATTCTTGCAGGAGGAAGATGGTATTGCATTGTAGTTTTGATTTGCATTTCCTAATCATTAGTGATATTGAGCATTTTTTTTCATGTGTTTGTTGGCCATTTGTATATCTTCTTTTGAGAATTGTCCATTCATGTCTTTAGCCCACTTTTTGATGGGAGTGTTTTTTTCTTACTAACTTGTTTGAGTTCATTGTAGATTTTGGAAATTAGTCTTTTGTCAGATATACAGATTGTGAAGATTTTCTCCCACTCTGTGGATCGTCTGTTCACTCTGCTGACTGTTCCTTTTGTCATGCAAAAGCTCTTTAGTTTAATTAGGTCCCAGCTATTTATCTGGTTTTATTGCGTTTGCATTTGGTTCTTGGTCATGAAATCCTTGCAAAGTCAGTGTCTACAAAGATTTTTCCAATGTTATCTTCTAGAATTTTTATAGTTTCAGGTCTTAGGATTAAGTCCTCAATCTTGAGCTGATTTTTGTATAAGCTGAGAGATGAGGATCCAGTTTTATTCTCCTACATGTGGCTAGCCAATTATCCCAGCACCATTTGTTGAAAAGGGTGTCCTTTCCCCACTTCATGTTTTTGTTTGCTTTGTTGAAGATCAGTTGGCTCTAAGTATTAGGGCTTACTTCTAGGTTCTCTATTCTGTTCCATTGATCTACGTGCCTTTTTCTTTTGCATGATCTCGGCTCACTGCAGCTTCCACCTCCCAGGTTCAAGAGATTCTTCTGCTTCAGCTTCCTGAGTAGCTGGGACTACAGGTGCACACCACCACACCCAGCTAGTTTTTGTATTTTTAATAGAGACAGAGTTTCACCATGTTGGCCAGGCTGGTCTTGAACTCCTGACCTCAAGTGATCTGCCCGCCTCAGCCTCGGCCGCTGCACCCAGACCTATTTTTCTACCAGTACCATCCTGTTTTGGTGACTATGGTGGCCTTATAGTTTGAAATCAGTTAGTATGATGCCTCCAGATTTATTCTTTTTGCTTGATCTTGCTTTGGCTATGTGGGCTCTTTTATGGTTCCATGTGAATTTTAGAAATTTTTTTCTAATTTTGTGAAGAATGATGGTGGTATTTTTATGGGAATTCCATTGAATTTGTAGATTGCTTTTGGCATATGGTCATTTTCACAATATTGATTCTACTCATCCATGAGCATGGGATATGTTTCCATTTGTGTCATCTATGATTTCTTTCAGCAGTATTTTGCAGTTTTCCTTGTAGAGGTCTTCTGGCTCCTTGGTTAGGTATATCCCTAAGTATTTTTTATTTTGCAGCTATTGTAAAAGGGGTTGAGTTCTTGATTTGATTCTCTGCTTGGTCGTTATTGGTGTACAGAAGAGTTACTGATTTATGTACATTACTCTTGCATCTGGAAACTTTGCTGAATTCTTTTATCAGTTCTAGGAGCTCTCTGGAGGAGTCTTTAGGGTTTTAAAGGTAAACAATCATATCATCAGCAAACAGTGGCAGTTTGACTTCCTCTTTACTTGGATGCCCTTTATTTCTTTCTCTTGTCTGATTGCTCTGGCTAGGACCTCCAGTACTATGTTGAAGAGGCATGGCAAGAGTGGGCATCCTTGCCTTATTCCAGTTCTTAGAGGGAATGCTTCCAACTTTTCCCCATTCAGTATTATGTTGGCTGTGGGTTTGTCATAGATAGCTTTTATTACCTTGAGGTATGTCCCTTGTATGCCAATTTTGCTAAGAATTTTAATCATAAAGCAATGCTGGATTTTGTCAAATGCTTTTTCTGCATCTATTGAGATGATCGTGTGATTTTTGTCTTTAATTCTGTTTATGTGGTGTATCACATTTATTGACTTGCATATGTGAAACCATCCCTGCATCCCTGGTATGAAAGCTACTTGATCATGGTAAATTATCTTTTTGATATGCTGTTGGATTCGGTTAGCTAGTGTTTTGTTAAGGATTTTAGTATCTATGCTCATCAAGGATATTAGTCTGTAGTTTTCTTTTTTGGTAATGTCCTTTCCTGGTTTGGGTATTAGGGTGATGCTGATTTCATAGAATGGATTAGGGAGGGTTTCTTCTTTCTCTATCTTGTGGAATAGTGTCAAAAGGATTGGTGCCAATTCTTCTTTGAATGTCTGGTAGAATTCTGCTGTGAATCCGTCTGGTCCTGGACTTTTTTTTGCTGGTAATTTTTAAATTACCATTTCAGTCTTGCTGCTTGTTATTGGTCTGTTCAGGGTGTCTAATTCTTCCTGATTTAAGGTAGGAGGGTTGTATTTTTCCAGGAATTTATCCATCTCTTCTAGGTTTTCTAGTTTATGTTCATAGTAGCCTTGAATGATCTTTTATATTTCAATGGTGACAGTTGTAATATTACCTATTTCATTTCTTAGTGAGGTTATTTGAAATTTCTTTCTTCTTTTCTTGGTAAATCTTGCTAATGGTCTATTAATTTTATTTATCTTTTCAAAGAACCAGCTTTTTGTTTCATTTATCTTTTGTGTTTTTTGTTTTGTTTCCATTTCATTTAGTTCTGCTCTGATCTTGGTTATTTCCTTTCCTCTGCTGGGTTTGGGTTTGGTTTGTTCTTGTTTCTCTAGTTCCCTGAAGTGTGACCTTAGAATGTCAGTTTGTGCTCCTTCAGTCTTTTCGATATAGGTGTTTAGGGCTATGAACTTTCCTCTTAGCACCACCTTAGCTGTATCCCAGAGGTTTTGGTAGGCTGTGTCATTATTGTCATTCAGTTCAAAAAAGTTTTCAGTTTCCATCTTGATTTCATTTTTGACTCAATGCTTATTTAGGAACAGGTTAATTTCCATATATTTGCATGGTTTTGAAGGTTCCTTTTGGAGTTGATTTCCAGTATTATTCTACTGTGGTCTGAGAAAGTGCTTGATATAATTTCAATTTTCTTAAATTTGTTGAGGCTCGTTTTGTGGCCTATCTTGGAGAAAGTTCCATGTGCTGTTGAATAGAATGTGTATTCTGCAGTTGTTAGATGAAATGTTCTGGTATATATCTGTTCATTCCATTTGTTCCAAGGTATAGTTTAAATCCATTGTTTCTTTGTTGACTGTCTTGATGACCTGTCTAGTGCTGTTGGTGGAGTATTGAAGTCCCTCCCACTATTATTATGTTGTTGTCTATCTCATTTCTTAGGTCTATTAGTAATTGTTTTATAAATTTGAGAGCTCCAGTGTAAGGTTCATATCTGTTTAGGATTGTGATATTTTCCTGTTTGACAATGTGAGAAAACATTTTAAATGGTCCGTTTTCAAGGCATGATAAATCTAAGTACTGGCAGCCAGCCTGTGAATATGATAAACTGCATGTCTCATGCACCTAAAAGGTCACAATAAGCAAACAGAATGTAGAGGAGGGGTCAGCCCATAAAAGGGAAGAAAGTTTCGTTGTTGGGAAATTGAAATTTAAGCAGGGAAGGGGATGGGGTATAACCTTATAAGGGAGATAATGAGAATTAGGTGACACCTGGGAAGACTGTAACCCCAGAGTATTCGACCAATGAGGAACTGGGGGAAGGACTTGTGTGCTAAGAGATAAATTATCTGTTGTAACTGCCCCAGATGTGCCTGCCTACCAGACATTCAATTTTGCAAGACCACCATTAAAAGTCTCGCTTCTGCTGTTCTTCGTGTCTCTGACTCCATTCTTTGGGTTTGGATGGGTAAATGTGTGTTTCTCACAGACAAGGTCTTTTACCATTATATAATGTTCCTCTGTCTCTTTTAACTGCTGTTGCTTTAAAGTGTGTTCTGTCTGACATAAGAATAGCTACCCCTGATCACTTTTGGGGTCCATTTGCATGAAATGCCTCTTTCCAATCCTTTAAGTTTATGTGAGTCCTTACGAGTTAGGTGAGTCTCCTGAAGGCAGCAGATAGGTGGTTGGTGAGTTCTTATTTATTCTGCCATTCTGTATCTTTTAAATGGAGCATTTAGGCCATTTACATTCAAAGTTAGTACGGAAATGTGAGGCACCATTGCATTTACTGTGCTATTTGTTGCCTGTGTACTTTGGGTTTTTGTTTTTTTGTTTTTTTGTTTTTGCTTTTTAACTTGCATTCTTGTTTTATAAGTCCTGTGTGATTTATGCTTTAAAAGGATTCTGTTTTGATGTGTTTCCAGGATTTGTTTCAAGATTTAGAGCTCCTTTAGCAGTTCTTGTAGTGGGGTCTTGGTAGTGGTGAATTCTCTCAGCATTTGTTTGCCTGAAAAAGACTGTATCTTTGCTTCATACATGATACTTAGTTTCACTGGATACAAAATTCTTGACTGATAATTGTTTTGTTTGAGGAGGCCGAAGATAGCGCCCCAATACCGTCTTCCTTATAGGGTTTCTGCTGAGAAATCTGCTGTTAACCTGATAGGTTTTGCTTTATAGGTTACCTGGTGCTCCTGTCTCATGGCTTTTAAGATTCTTTCCTTCATTTTAACTTTGAATACCCCGATGAAACTGTGCCTAGGTGATGATCTTTTTGCGATGAATTTCCCAGGTGTTATTTGTGCTTCTAGTGTTTGGATGTCTAGGGCTCTAGTAAGGCTGGGGAAATTTTCCTCAATTATTCCCCCAAATATGTTTTCCAAGCTTTTAGAATTATCTTCTTCCTCAGGAACACTGATTATTCTTAGGTTTGATCATTTAACATAATCCAAGACTTCTTAGAGGTGTTGTTGATATTTTCTTATTTTTTTCTTTGCCTTTGTTGGATTGGGTTAATTCAAAGGCCTTGTGTTTGAGTTCTGAATTTCTTTCTTCTACCTGTTCAATTCTATTGCTGAGACTTTCCAGAGCATTTTGCATTTCTATAAGTGTGTCCCATGTTTCCTGAATTTTTCAATGTTTTTTCTTTAAGCTATCTATTCCCTTGAATATTTCTCCCTTCACTTCTTGTATCATTTTTTGGATTTCCTTGAATTGGGCTTCACCTTTCTCTGATGCCTCCCTGATTAGCTTAATAACTAATCTCCTGAATTCTTTTTCAGGTAAATCAAGGATTTTTTCTTGGTTTGGATCCATTGCTGGTGATCTAGTGTGATTTGGAGGGGGTTGGGGGAGATTAAAGAGCCTTGCTTTATCATATTACCAGGGTTGGTTTTCTGGTTCCTTCTCATTTGGGTAGGCTCTATCAGAGGGAAGGTCTAGGGCTGAAGGCTATTGTTCAGATTATTTTGTCCTACAGGGTGTTCCCTTGATGTATTACTCTCCCTTTTCCTATGGATGTGGCTTCCTGTGAGCCTAACTGCAGTGATTGTTGTTCTTCTTGGTCTCGCCACCCAGTAAGTCTACCCAGCTTTGGGTTAGTACTGGGGATTGTCTGCACAGAGTACTGTGATGTCTATGGGTCTCTGAGCCATGGATATCAGCCCCTGTTCCAGTGCAGGTGGCAGGGGGATGCAATGGACTCCATGAGAGTTCTTAGCTTTGGTGGTTTAATGGTCTATTTTTGTGTTGTCTGGCCTCCTGCCAGGAGGTGGCGCCTTCCAGAAAGCGTCGCCTGTAACAGCGTGGAGAGGGACCAGCAGTGGGCATGGCTCTAGAACTCCCAAGAGTATATGCCGTTTGTCTTCTGCTACCAAGGTGGGTAGGGAAGGACCATCAGGTCAGGGCAGGGGTAGGCGTGTCTGAGCTCAGACTCCTTGGGCAGGTCTTGCTGCAGCTGCTATGGGGGATGGGGGTGAGATTCCCAGGTCATTGGAGTTGTGTACCTCAGAGGATTATGGCTGCCTCTGCTGAGGCACGCAGATTGTCAGGGAAGTTGGGGAAAACCAGCAGTCACAGGCCTCACTCAGCTCCCACAAACTGAAGAGCCAGCCTCATTCCCACTGTGCTTCCCATCCCAATAGCCAGGAGTTTGTTTCCAGGTAGTGAGGGAGACAGGCTTGAGAACTTGCCTCAGGCTACCTGCCCCCCAGAAGTAAAAGAAAAGGGCTTGGTTCTTCCCCTGCCTGTGGAGTCTGCACAGGGATTTGTACCCTCCCCCGAGTTCTGGCCAGGAGGCTTTTCATCCTGCTCAAATTGTTACAAAGTTCAGCTAGAGATTTCCTTTTCCCTGTGGAGTTTTACCCCAGACTCCTCTGCCTGCCTTCCCAATGGATCCCTATGGTGCAGGGCAGGAACGGGCTGCCTGGAGACCCAGCGAGCTCCCAGGGCCTTTCTGCTGTTTCTTCTGCCACTGTATTTTGCTTGGCTCTCTAACTTGACTCAGCTCCAGGTAAAGTCAGAAACTTCTCCCACAAACAGACCTTTAGTTTATCCAGTGGGGGTGTGTGTTTAGGAAAGGAGGGTCTCCCTTTCCCACTTCAGCAGTTGGGGCACTCACAGTATTTGGGGTGTCTCCTGGGTCCTGCAAGAGTAGTCTACTTCCTTCACAGGGTTTGTGGTTCCTCTCAGGATTGCGGGCTTGTTCTTGCAGTCGATCTGCAGTTAAAATTCACAATGCAAGCCTCTGCACACTGCTCTGCCCGGAGCTGCAATCTAGTCCTGCCTCTCGTCCGCCATGATGATCCTCCTTCCAAATAAATATTAAAAAATAAAATAAAACCAAACTGTAATCTGACTGCCTTGGGCACACTTTCTCAAGGCTCCTTGAGACTGTTTTTCCAGGTCACAGCCACTCATCTTGGTTCAGAATAAACCTCTTAAAATATTTTATAAAGTTTAGTTTTTTCATTAACAAGTAGAAACTGTCCATTTATACGCTTAGGTTCAACAAAGTACAGATGACTATGTAGAAATAGGATTGGGCAAAAGGGTATAATCCAATGTTAATAGACGAAGTGGGGAAACCCAGCAAGGCCTGTCTGTCTAGTTGTCTCTTGGTCTCTCTGAGCAGAATTTCTTCCTCCTGGATATGGGGCAGGACCCTCTCTGGAATGGGGGTCCTTCGATCTATAATCAAACAAGATAGGTCAGATAATTTCTTTATGGTCTATTTTTACAGAGTAAGGCAGAGGAAAGTTAGAGTAATATTTTCAGATTTTATAGCTGACTTTGGAGAGAAGAGATTTTGGATTTTATGACCCACCTTCAGGAAGGGGAGTTCTAAATTCTATGGCTACCCTCACTGGGAGAATGGGACTGAGAGACAGGAGGACAGAGGTCAGAGAAAACCTTCTGCTTCTGAGGCTGCTTCTAAGGCCTTCATTCTGGGATACTGTTTTCTGAGCTCCAATGCTCAGAATGGAAGAACTAGAGCCAACCTAACCAGCGGTTGGGTTGGAAATGGAAAAGGCTCATTCTGTATGTTCTGCTCCTGATTTATTTGGCAAAGTCTTCCTTATGTTACTTGTGTTCGTCTATTTTTGTGTCACTATAAAGAAATACCTGAGACTGGGTAATGTATAAAGAAAAGAAGCTTAATTGGCTCATGGTTCTGCAGGGTGTACCAGAAGCATGGCGCCAGCATCTGCCCGTCTTCTGGTGTAGCCTCAAGAAGCTTTCAATCATGGTAGAAGGTGAAATGGGAGTAGGCACATCACATAACAAGGGAGGGAACGAGGTAGGAGGAGTGAAGTGCTACAAGCTTTTAAACAACCAGATCTCACGTGAACTCATTATATAACAGCAAGGACAGCAGCAAGCTATTCACAAGGAATCTACCCCCTGACCCAAACACCTCCCACCAGGCCCTACCCCCAGCATTGAGAATCACATTTCAACATGAGATATGGAGGGGACAAATATCCAAACCCTATCAACTCTGGTGCACAACAAAGCTCAGAGTTCCTTCTGCCAATCATGCCCTTTCATTTTTCAGGAGTGGGAAACCTGGCACGGCAAAACAAAATAAACAAAAATCCTATAAAAATACCCATGTCACAAACTTCAGGCAAATCAGTCAAAACTCAAAACAATACAAGTTAGTTAGTTAGATGCCTTTTGGGGTTTTTCAAACACCAAGTCTAACAGTCAGGCTGCACGGGATGGACTCTCAAGCTTCCCTCCCCCTCGCAGAGAAAAACAGAGGACATACTATCCCAATACCATTACAATTATTCATTTTGCTTTTAGTGTTGTCAATGGAAGGGAATGGATTTGAGATACAGAAAATACTAATAAGCTAAAACAGGTTTATTTTATTTATCTGATATAGGTTCTCTGGTCAGTAATCTAACATTAAAAAAAAAAAAAAAAACTAAATTACCCAGACATATTTTTTTCCTCCTGAACCAAATTAACACATGCAAAAGACAAAATTGCTTGCCTTTCCAAGGTACAGTTCACCTCAGTTGCTATAAGATGGACTCATGTTAAAATAGCCTCATCTCTTTAGAAAAAAATTTTTTTCGTTTTTTTTGAGATGGAGTTTTGTTCTTGTCGCCCAGGCTGGAGTGCAGCAGCACAATCGCGGCTCACTGCAACCTCCGCCTCCAGGGTTCAAGTGATTCTCCTGCCTCAGCCTCCCAAGTAGCTGGGATTACAGGTGCTCACCACCACACCCATCTAAATGTTGTATTTTTAGGAGAGACAGGGTTTCACCATGTTGGCCAAGCTGGTCTCAAACTCCTGACCTCAGGTGATCTGCCTGCCTCAGCCTCCCAAAGTGCCACTGCACCTGGCCTGGACACAATATTAGGGCAAAGCATTTGTTTCATTTCCTTTTGTGAGATGGTCACTTGGATGTGGCCACAAGAGGAGACAGATGAGAGGCTCGGGAAAACAAAATGTGTTATAGTCACAGGTCCTGGAGATAGGAGGCATGGCATGTCACCCAGGACCACAATGGAAAGACATCAGGAGGGTTAGGAGGCAGGAGACAGGATCAAGGGAAAGGCACTAGACCAAAGCTTTTGTCAGGGTTTCCATGGGAAAGACAAGACAAGGCAAGGTAAATAGTTTAGCATTTGGCGGGTTGGTTTAATTGGCTCACAGTTCTGCAGGCTGTACAGGAAGCGTGACACCAGCATCTGATTCTGGGGAGGCTCTGGGAAGCTTTTACTCATGACAGAAGGTGAAGTGACAGCAGACACATCACATGGCAAAAGCAGAAGCAAGAGAGAGAATTGAGGGGAGGTGCCACACACTTTTAAAAGATCAGATCTTGCAGGAACTCACTATCATGAAGACAGCACCAAGCCATGTGGGATTCACCCCCCGTGACTCAAACACCTCCCACCAGGCCCTGCCCCACCTCTACCACTGGAGATTACAAATCAACAAGAGATTTGGGCAGGGACAAATACCCAAACTATATCATACACTAATGCCATTCATGAGGGCTCCACCCTCAATAACTAATCACCTTTCAAAGGTCCCGCCTCCTAGTACCTCGGGGGTTAGGTACTAACACCTTGGGGGCTAGGATTTCAAAATATGAATTTGTGGGGAACATAATCATACAGATCTCAAAACATCATAATATACAGAATATAAAAATAATAAATAATAAATATGTATATATATGTATACACACACACACACAATACAGCATTTAAACTAACTGGGTAGTTAGAAAACAAGATCTGAACTTACTACTGGCTCAGGGAAAAGTCATTATAGGCTTTAATGGTAGCAATAATAATACTACCAGCTCTGCCTCAGAACTAATGGGAGACTCACTGCTTTCCCCTGCTAACCCACGCCCCCACCATCCAGCTCTGCTTGCTGTAGCTTTTTCCTTTGTGGGCCAAAGGGCTGTCTTCCCTACACTTCAGAAACACAAGATTGATTTGCTCTAAACAAACTTGAAGTTCCATAAATCAGTATTTTTAGCAGGCAGATTCTATGTACCAATATTTGTTTATAACATGATTATATCTACACTGAACTTCCTTCATAAAACTATTACTTGTGCTGGCCTTTAACACCATCTCATACAAAGCAGCAGTGGGCCATTACTTCTTGAAAACAAAAAGTTCTGTTTTGGTGGCAGAATTTTGTTGATTCTTAGCATTTAGATTGATTCTTAGAATTCTGAGAACAAATAATTTGAAGCTCTAGAACTGTGCTGTTCAACACAGTGGCTACTGGCTATATGTGGCTATTTAAATTGAAATTAGACGAAATTAAAAATTCCGTTCCTCAGTCACAATTGCCATATTTCAGGTCCTAAATCGCCACATGTGGGTAGTGGTTACTATATTAGCACAGCATAGAACATTTCCATTTCAAAAGTTCTGTTAGACAGAGCTGCTCTAGAAGCTTAAGTTGGAAGGGATCTTTCATGTCTCTCTAATTCCACATGCTATGAAACCTAGGACTTCCCATAGAAAATCACTGACACAGATTCTAAAAACAAAATTTGAAGAAAGGAAAGCAAAGATATCTGAGATCTTCCTGAGAGTTTGTCACAGCAATTAAGACCCCAGGTTTGGAAGTTCGAGCTTCATTCAAAATCTAGTTTTCCACACACTGACTATGTAATATTGGCATGTCACAGCATCTCTAAGCCTTACTTTCCTCACTGTCTATGGCCTATCTGCAGCCTCTCCCCACTTCCTTCTTTCCTAGTAACAGAATCCCAGTGTATTTCAGTGGTTAACAGAGATCCTTTGATTTCAAGAAGGTGGATCCCACCGCAGACATAGGAGATGCAGTTCTGTATGATATATTAAGGGAACTAGGCTCAGGAGGAATTCTCTTCCCAGGTAAAAAGACAAAGCTTGTTAGGAGCAGAACTTTGGTGCTTCCTCATCCTTCTTGCTTGCTCTGTGGACATAATGCCTAGAGCTGCAGCAGCCATCTTGCAACCATGAGCTGTCAAGCATTAGGATTAAGGCCAATCTTCTAAGGGTCGAAGAATAGAAGGTTGCAGAGAACTTGGGCTCTGGATGACATCATTAAACAGCCATATATTTCTTCACTTTACAAATTTTATAAACTTTATAAAAAGCTTTATAAATTGATGTTTAATCTTAGATCAACAGTATTAAGCTTGGCTACTTTAACTGAAAACCTCAAATAATGGAAGTTTTAAAAGATAGAAGTTTGTTTCTATCCCAGGTAAAAAGAGACCTGAGATACACAGTCCAGGGAAGGTCCAGCTCCACATGCATATCAGGGCCTCTTGCTGCTTCTCTCTTTCTGCTCCATCATACAAGCATTTGGTTTCCATCTTCAAAGTTACCTCATAGTCCAAGATGGCTACTAGAATTCCAGCCATCACAAAGACATTCCAGGCATCAGGAAGGAGGAAAAGGAAGGGACAAATGGGTACTTCTCCCAGATGAGTTAGCATCACTTAAACAGCCAGTCTTAGAAGTTACACACAACACTCCCACCTAACAGCTCCTGCAGCAGAATACCGTCCCACAGTATGCCTGGTTGCCAAGCAGCCTAGAAATACAGTGTTTTAGCTGGGAGCTATTGCCACCCCAATACAATCAGCATTCTTCTACTTAGGAATAAGGAGAGAAAAATTCTCAGGTGACAACTGACAGGCTGTTGTAAAACAAAGTGAGTTGATGCCAGCAAAATATCTGGCATGGTGCATGAGATATAAACTCTAAAAAAGAGTTGGGAGTAGGGGTAGGAAGGGAGTAAAATATTTTATCTTCACTTTTGAGTTATTTTGTAATGGGTTGGTCTTTGTTCCATTAATACAGCATTCCCCAAATTTTAGCATTTGCATGCCATCTTTATGTTTTTTCTGTATTCATATACCACCTATATATTATTACTTTTAAATCAACATGACATTGACATTTAAACTTAAGTATATAATTCCCATAAATAGAAAACCAATATTCCTCTAATAATAACACAAAAATTATAGCTATTACAAAATTTCACTTTGGATATTACCTAAAACCACCTTACATGCCACATTTTTGGAAAACATTTCTCCATTAAATACTTTGAAATAAATGACTTTTTTGATTGATTGCCTCAGGTTTGCTTTGGTCATTAATCAATCTCCACTGCTATTTATTTGCTTCATCTAACAGCATAAGATGGAGATTATTCTTTAAATATCTTTAGTAATTAGCAAAACTGACATCTTCTTTGGGTTCAACCAACCTTTAATGAGAATTGATGGCAAGAAGAATATGCTTATGGGACTTCAAAGAAAGCTGACACATTCAGCAGCTTCTTAATTTTCTTTTTTAGGATGCAGACAGAACCCTATTGAGAAGTAATTTTTAAACACATTGTCAAATTCAAGTATGTCTTCAATATCTTTTCTTTTCAGTCCTAATCTATCTGTATTTAACTTTCCAGGCCAAACTCCTTGACGTGACATTCAGAGTGCTCTATGCTATCTCCCTACATTCCTCCACACACTTGACACTCGTCCCCCAGTGTCCCTGGCATGTACAAGCCCCCACGCTGTTCCTCAGCTGCTGTTGGCCTCACTGTTCCCTCATACGTAAACTGGCAATTTTACCTCCTGCCTCATTTAACTGCTAAGCCTGTCATGAGGATAAAATAAGACCATGCTGTGAAAGCTCTTGGAAACGTGAAAAGTGCTCTCTGTAAGACGGCATCATCTCAGTCAACTGCCCTCATGCTGAAGTGGCTCTGAGCATGGGCTCTGCAGCCAGAGCACCTGGCTCACAACTATTTTCATGCTGTGTGACCTTGGGGAAGTTACTGTACCTCTTTGTGTCTCAGTTTCTTCTCCTGTAAAATGAGACTAACACCTACCAACGTGGTATTATGAAGATTCAATGGGTTAATCCACAGGAAGCACTTAGAACAGCTCCTGGCACATAATGAGCTCTCAGAACGTGTTAACTATTATCCTTATTATTATTATCTCCAAAGGACAGCAGTGAAAAGAGTGGGCTCCGGAGTCCTGCAAATTTGGTTTCAAATCCCAGCCCCATGACTCACTGCTGGGATGTAAATAGGTCACAAATTCACCCACATTGCTCTCTTAGGTGCCAAGGAAATGGTATTTCTGTATTTATCTCCCTAAAAGACCAGCCTTTCACACAAGTACTCACTTCCTGGGCAATGGGAAATGGGCAAACAAAAAAACAATAAAACCTAGATGGAGTCCACTCTAGCAAACCTGAACTGACACAGTGATTTAAAATTCCTTAGGTAAGATTCACTTACTTTAAATATAAATGTTTGGTCATAGATTTCCACCCACTTCCCTGCTCCTCTCCAAGACCAGAAATGTGGGAGGTGGACTTATGTAACCTCATAAGTTGTAAGTGTTGTAACCAGGGCTGAGACTAGAATGCAGCAAGTGAGGTGTGTAAGCTGCAGAATTTGGAAAGAACTTGCACAATCCTGAGAATGAGCCCCTCCTTAAATCTGGTGACCTTAGTGCTCACTTGCCTCACTCTAGTGCCAGCCCTGGGGCAGGAAAACCCCTAATCTCCTGCTTCTCATTGGTTATGAGCCAATTGTTTGGGGACCTCATGGCTGTTACTGGTTCTCTTCCTGGTGTGCTGCTGTTGCTGAAATTAGCACCTAACATACCCCAAAGTCTGGTTGTGATGATAGCTTGGATAGGTTCTCTAGCTGATTTGGTCTTGCCATAGCCCTTGCTAAAGCTGCTGAGTCTTAGTCTCAGAAACAATCACCCACATTATCTGTAAGGCAGTGCTGGTGTTCCTCAGACCAGCTTCTCCAGGATCCACTCTCTGGAGCACACAGACACTTCCCTCCATGCCACAGGTACACTGAAGGCAATTTAGAAAAGCTAAACCTTGGCCTTCTCTCTGCCTAATCATGTGGAGTGGCCAGGGGTCTTTTGATACACTGTCCCCACTCCAGTTTGGAGCAGGGTAGCCTAGAGGTAGTTTCTGCCCAGAGCCCTAAATGTGCCTTGAATCCAAAGCAACTTGACATTGTCACTTCCTCAGTTAATCCCATCATCCCCATTTGCTGCAGCCCAGTGTCCACAGTAGGGAGATCAGGACCCACAGTCCCACTGCTGACTCTCCTCTTCTCCCCACAAACACCCTGGCCTGAAGAATCAGGCTTCTACTTTCTCATCAGACTTACCATATCCTCCTTCAACTTGGGGCAGCAAGCCTTGTGGCCTAGCCAACACATGGAAGAGATTTCTTCTCTACACTATGGAAAAAACTATGATCTAAATCATGCAAGTTTTCTTCTAGACATACTAAAAATACTACAAAATAGATAGATTTTCTATCCTCTTCTCTTTCTCTCTTCTTACATTCTTCCTTCTAAAGCCTGGCTTCAATTTTACTGTGAAGACTAAAATCTTATTTTAAATGTCAGAAGCTGATTACCTTTTTTTAATTTTTGCATGTCTGCTATAATTTTCCTAAAACTGAAGTAGATGAATGACTTGGGGCTAATTTGGGGATTCAGTAAAGCATACACAAGTGTAAAAAAAGAAAGCACATGCTGTATTTTTTCAAAATATTACTCCTGTTGCATTTATCACTGATATAGTTTGGCTCTGTATCCCCAGCCAAATCTCATCTCAAATTATAATCCCCACATGTCAAGGGAGGGACCTGTAATCCCCACATGTGGAGGAAGGGAAGTGGTTGGATTATGGAGACAGTTTGCTGTTCTCATGAGTGAGAGAATTCTCATGAGATCTGATGGTTTTATAAATGGTAGCTTTTCCTTAATGTACTCTCTCTTGCCTGCCCCATGTAAGACATACCTATTCCCCAACTGTCATGATTGTAAGTTTCCTAAGGCCTCCCTAGCCATGTGGAACTGTGAGACAATTAAACATCTTTCCTTTTTAAATTACCCAGTCTCGGGTATTTCTTATGGCAGTATGAAAATGGACTAATACAATCACCTTGGGCAAGTTATAAATTTTTTTATTCTCTGGAGAAAAATAAATTGTAATGGTACTAGCCACAGGATAATTGGGACAACTAAAATTCTGTGTGTATACAAAGCAGTATAAGGAAATAGTACAGCAGTGTTGTTCATAATAATCCAAAACTAGAAACAATTCAAATGACCATCAACTGGTAAGTGGGCAAAGAAAATGTTGTATATCCATATAATGAAATACTATTGGCAATAAAAATAAATGAAATGTGGCTATATGGTACAATATGGATGAATCTCAAAAACATTCTGCTATGTGAAAGAAGTCAGACTCAAAATATCATACATCGTATGTCTCCATTGATTTGCAATGTCCAGAAAAGGCAAATCCATGGAGACAGAGAATTAAGCAGTCTAGGGCTGGGAGTGGGAATAGGAATGGGATTGACAGCAAAAAGCATAAGGAAACATTCTGGGGTGATGAAAATGTTCTCAAACTGGATTGTGACGATGCCTGCAGAACTTTATAAATTTACTAAAATCATTAAATTATACGTGTGCAGTGAGTAGAGATTATATGTAATTATACCCCAATAATGCTATTTTTAAAAGTGTTTGTGTGTGCATATACACAGCAAGGAGCATGTGTGCATGAAGACACACACACACACAGTGCCTGGCACAGAATAAGCACTTAAAAATGTTGATCACATTTATTATATTATTGAAATGTTTATTATAGTTATTAAACTCCGTATTTTACATCATTTACATGGGCTATTGCCCTAAAATAATTTTGGGCACTATTGAAGTTTAGGGGATTATTTGTTTAGTTGTATTACCTATTATCAAATTCTCAGCATCTTCAGAAATTCCAGGAGCTGTACAGAAGGTTAGCAAATGCCTTCATTATCTTATTGTACTTTAGAATCAAAGGCAAATATCTATTAGACTATGATTAGAATCCTCATTTGCTCTTTGGTTGTTGTAAAAGTCAGTTTTCCAAATCACAATACTTGAGACGGAAAATAAATAAATAAAAATGAAAGCATTCAAGACACCTGCTTCACTCAAATGCTGGAGCCTTTTTATAGAATGTTAATATTGAAACCCTTGCCTTTGGTTTGTATAAAAGATGCTTCTTCCTTAATGCTTAAAAGCATAACTACTTAGAGTTTATGGTTATTTGTCCTATTCATAAGGTAATTTCTGTTTTAGCACAAAGAGAAACCTGAGGCACACATGCACCTCTCCGGTAAGCAAGTGCTCAGGCCCAACTTCACACTGCTTCCTGAAAGGAGCTATTTTGTTCCACATTAGATATGATTCACCATCCAATCTACACTCTCCAGAGCCCAAGGCCTTGTTAGGCTTCCTCTCTATTTGGCCAGTTTCCAAAATTCATTCCTTTTTGTCTCCCCAAACTGGTCTTTTCCCTCCAGTCAGCCAGGTTCCTAATTACCCAGTCCCCTGATAACAACTGCCCCCACTTGCTCAACTCCCGCCATTGAGATTTTACTGCTGCCATTGTCCCTACCATAGATATCTTCATTCCTCCAAGTCCTGCCAAGTGCTGGGTGGCCTGGCTTAAGATTCCTCTCTCCCTCCTTTGACTCAACACTAGGAACAATTTACCTTCAGGGTCGCATTTATTTCAGAATTAGTGGCATTGTCTTCTCAGCATTAGTTACAATCTTCTCAAAGACAAAGACCCTAGCTCCTCCTTCTTTGAGAGCCTACTTCGTGCTAATCTGAGGAATGTACCTCCTGCTGCTCACTCTCTCCTGTGCATGTGCTCACTGAGGAAATGCCATACTGAATCGCCCACACAATTTCCTTTCTCTCTCCACAGAGGTGAATTCCCTTAGCTCAGTGATTCTCAAAGCCCACCAACAGCATCACCTAGAAACCTGATAAAATGCAGATTCTCAGGCCCTACCCCAGAGTGACTAAACCTGAAATTCTGAGAGTAGAGCCCAGCAATCTGTATTTTAACAAGCCCTCCAGGGATTCCAGTGTGATTCTGATGCACACTTAAATTGGAGAACCACTGCCCTCTGTGGTGCAACTTGACTCTAATTGACGTCAGGGGAGCTATAACCCTCAAACTGCTCACTGTATTACCCATGCTTCTAAATTGTCAGCTGCCCCTTCAAGAGACCTCTGTCACCCTCCATGCCTTTATTGTAGCCAGACAACCACAAAGTGAGGAAGAAAGCAAATCAACTGGTGAAAGAACACATTCCTCAGCCCTGGGCCCAGTACAAACATATATCTCAACTTCCTGGGCCCAACACAAACACATTCACACAATTCACACATTCCTCAGCCCTGGGCCCAGTACAAACACATTCCTCCATATATCTCAACTTCCTGGGCCCAGTACAAACACTCCATATATCTCAACTTCCTGGGCCCAGTACAAACACACCATATATCTCAACTTTGGAAAAACACCACCTGGAGAGACCCCCAGTAAGGTCACAACCGTCTACGGCTTTACTGAAAGCATGGGAACCAATAGAAAACTGCTAAAGGTATAACTTAAAATGTTAACCAATTGTAATGCTGTAACCAAAAGAATTCCCTTGTTCCTCTATAACCTGTTTACATCGGGCTATAAAAAGCAAGCACATGCATCGTTCGGGGCCCTCTTGTATGTTGAGGAATGGAGGGACCAAGTTCGAACTTGCAGTAAAGATCCTTGCCGCTTGGCTTTGACTCTGGACTCTGGTGGTCTTCTTTGGGGAATAAACGGTCTGGGCATAACACTGGTTAACTTCCCAGACTGTTTCCAGAGCTGAGCTGACATTATTAATGATCATCATCAAAGATGCTGATGGAAGTGAAAAAGTACTTCTGGTGAAAACCATCTTGGCTTGTGTTCCACTGGAAACAGGAGTGGGAAAGGGCCAGCTTTTGGCAGGTGGAGGAGCACCTATGTAAAGGAAAGATAATTTGCTGCAAAGCTTTGAGCAGGACTTAGAAAGTGAAAATACAGTGATCTTAAAACTCTTTTATTCTAAAACAAGTGGCAATCCCTAAAGTACCAATGATAGTCATCAAAGAAATAGGGGGGAAAAGGCCCTAAAATGTATATGGACACAAAAGACACAAATAGCCAAAGCAATCCTGAACAAAAAGAACAAAGCTAGAGACATCACCCTACCTGACTTCAAAATTTACTGCAGGGCTATAGTAACTAAGCCAGCATGGTACTGGCATAAAACAGACATACAGACCAATGGAACAGAATAGAGAACTCAAATATAAATCCACACATCTACAGTCAACTTATCGTAGACAAAAGTGGCAAGAACATACAATGGGGAAGGACAGTCTTTTCAATAAATGAGTAACTGGGGAAACTGAATAACTGTATCCAGAAGAATGAAACTAGACCACTGTCTCTCACCCTACACAAAAATCAAATCAAAATGGATTAAAGACTTAAATCTAAGACCTGAAACTATGAAACTACTAGAAGAAAACATTGGGGAAATGCTCCAGGACATTGATCTGGGCAAAGATTTTTTGTGTAAGACCTTAAAAGCATAGACAACCAAAGCAAAAATAGACAAATGGGATTACATCAAGTTAAAGGCTTTTGAACAGCAAAGGAAACTATCAACAGAGTAAAATGACAACCCATAGAATGGGAAAAAGTATCTGCAGACTATTCGTCTGACAAAGATTAATAGCAAGTATATATAAGGTCAAAAAGCTCAATGGCAAAAAAAAAAACTAATAATCAATTTTTTAAATGGGCAAAAGATCTGAACAGACATTTCTCAAGAGAAGATATACACATGGCCAACGGGTATATAAAAAGCCACTCAACATCATTAATCATCAGAGAACTGCAAATCAAAACCATAATGAGATGTCATTTCACTCCAGTTAAAGTGGCTTGTATCCAAAAGACAAGCAGTAACAGATGCTGGCAATGATGTGGAGAAAGGGGAATCCTCATAAACTGTTGGTGGGAATGTAAATTTGGCCAGGCGCAGGGGCTCACACCTGTAATCCCAACATGTTGGGAGACCGAGGCAGGCAGATCACTTGAGCCCAGGAGTTCAAGACCAGCCTGGCCAACATGGCGGAACTTCATCTCTAATAAAATACAAAAAATTAGCCAGGCACTGTGGCGCATGCCTGTAATCCAGCTACTCAGGAGGCTGAGGCAGAAAAATCACTTGAACCTAGGAGGCGGTGATTGCAGTGAGCCGGGATATGGTGCCACTGCACTCCAGCCTGAGTGACAGAGACTCTGTCTCAAAAATAAATAAATAAATAAATAAATAAATAAATAAATAAATAAATAAATAAATAAATCAGTACAGCCACTGTGGAAAGCGGTATAGAAGTTCCACGAAAATCTAAAAATAGAACTACCATATGATCCAGCATTCCACTCCAAAGTATATAACCAAAGGAAAGGAAATCAATATACTGAAGAGATATCCCATGTTTATTCCAGAACTATTCACAATAACCAAAACATGAAATAAACCTAAGTGTTCATCAGATGAATGAATTAAGAAAATATGATAAATATACACAATGGATTATTACTCAGTCATAAAAAGGAATGAGTGGCCAGGCGCGGTGGCTCACGCCTGTAATCCCAGCACTTTGGGAGGACAAGGTGGGCGGATCACAAGGTCAGGAGATGGAGACCACGGTGAAACCCCGTCTCTACTAAAAATACAAAAAATTAACTGGGCGCGGTGGCGGGCGCCTGTAGTCCCAGCTACCCGGGAGGCTGAGGCAGGAGAATGGCGTGAACCAGGGAGGCGGAGCTTGTAGTGAGCCGAGATCGCGCCACTGCACTCCAGCCTGGTGGACAGACCGAGACTCCCTCTCAAAAAAAAAGAAAAAAAAAAAAAAAAGGAATGAAAGCCTGTCCTTTGCAGAAACATGGATGGATCTGCAGGTCATTATGTTAAATGAAATAAGCTAAGCACAGAGAGACAAATATTGCATGTTCTCATTCATATGTGGGAGCTAAAATATGGATCTCATGAAGATAGAGAGTAGAATGGTGGCTACCAGAGGCGGGGAAGGGTAAGGAGGGCAGGTGGCATGAAGGTAAAATATATATATATATATATATATATAAATGTATTTATTACCAATGAAGTGTACACTTAAAAATGGTAGAGATGGTAAATTTTGTATATTTTTACCACAACTAAAAATTTTTCTAAAAGTGGAGAAGAGGGCACAGAAGTTCTCTTTCAAATAGGTGCAATAAATATACAGTATTAGCAGAATATAAAGGAGTTTGATTTTTAATTTTTAAAAAATTGCTTTAATATATCACTCGTTTTAGTATTTGGAGCTTCTGAGAAGTCACTCCCTTTTTTATGGTCTGAAAAAAATAATACACTTAAAACTTCTTTTGAAAAGAAAGTAAGAGTGGAAGGTAGTGCCTTTGTCTCAGTTACATGGATTTTACCAATATCCGACGGAGGGAGGGGGAGGGAAGTCCCGATGAATGAAAACCTCAAACATTTACTGAGCACCTCTGATATATGAGGATTTCTGCTAAGAGGTGATCACCACCCCCACCACCAAACCACCATCATCTCTCACCAAACAATTGCAAGAACCTCCCAATGGCTTTTTCAAGAATGAAAACACCCTTTTGTCCTGCATACACCAGCCCCAGCTACTTCTGAAATATTAACCAGCTTATGTGACTCCCCTATTCAACTCCCCACCCCCAAGATTTCCATCATACTCCACACTAAAGTCCAAAGACCCTAACCTTGACCTCCTCAGCCTTTGGTGAATGGTCCTCTTCCCCCTCTACCTCTAAACTTTTATCCTACTGCTCTGCCTCTCCACCATGCCACTCCAGCCCCTCTTGCCATCCTGCTGCATTACAAACACACCAAGAACACTCCTACCTCAGGGCCTTTGCATTAGCTGTTCCGTCTGCCTGGAACAGTCTTCCCACAGATAGCCACATGGCTGTTTTCTGCACTTCTTTCAGTCTCTATTTAAATGTCATGGGATCAGAAAAGCCACGAACATAAAATAGCACACACATATATACCTCTCTTTTCATTCTCTCTCCTCTTATTCACCTTTTTCTTCATACCTATGTATTATACTTTTTTTGCCTTGTCCTCTCTCTAAAATATAATCTCCATAAGAGCAGAGATTTTATCTGTTTTATTCACTGCTATATCCTCAGCATCTAGAACAGCATCTGATACAGCGTAGGTGCTCAGTAAATGTTTGTTGGATGCAATAATTGTTAAATGGATGAGCGAATGTGAGGTGCTAAGGATACAAAGATAAGCTACAAATCCCTGCCATCGATGAGCTCAATATTGAGTTCATATTTATATCCTTTCTCCACTTGAAGAAATTAAAATTGATGGCAGATGTGAATTAGGCGAGGTTCTAATGTTCACAGATCGAAAACATACAAACATATTGGCCCCTGAATTGTTTTTGTAAAAGTCTGGTATATCAAATTTATCTAGTAGGATTCATGAGAACAACCGCTTTAAAATTCTGTGTCTTCTTAAAAACCAATCTGTCACTATTGGCCGGAACAAGCAACATGACTTCTCTCTGTTTGATGGTGGAGCCAGGTGTCTGGAAGTAACTTAATAACTAAGAGGTGACTTTTCTCAAGGAAAAAAAAAAAAAAAAGTGCACCTTTAAATGCTTTTGACTGCAGAAAGGACAACAAGATTTATGGTTTAACCAATGTGTAAAATACCTCACTTTATAAGTGATTCCCTGAAGAGTTGGAGAACACTCAATAACCTCTCTTCCATGAAGACAAGCAAAATAATCATTACTATTAGAAATGCAGTTTGCTCATTAAGTCAGAGTAGCATGTCATGATTGACGTCAGCAATATTTTCCTTCTCTGGTGGTTTGTGTTAATGAAGGTAACATTATGAAGACATTCTCTCTTACTTTAACCCTGTTGTAGAATAAAATAATTTTAAAAACAACCTCCTGAAATAGCTTGTTCTTTGTATAATTCGTTCCCTTGGTTGGTGTCTTTTTATACATTGGACTTATGAAATAACTTAGCTTTTAGCACGAACCAGCATCTGTTGGTGAAATATTCACCAACCATTGTACAGCAATGCCCTGGCAGAACCTTAGGCATTATTTTCAAAGGTCAAATATAAAAATATATCTAAGGATCTTAAGTCAGATCGTTAGTATCCAATAGAAGTATGTCTTACACAAACCTGAAGAAAATGGAAAGTATTACAGAGGTAGAAGCCTGAACCCTTATGAATTGATCTTATATGGGTTGGTATCCCATCTCTGAATACACTCAGAGAAAGGGGCTGACCTCTCTGTATGAGTTCTCATCTCCCTGGGAGGAGGGCATCCACAGGAAAGCACCTCCCATGCCAAGCCAGGAAAGTGGGGCTTCCCAGTGGGAATTGGTCCTCCAGTCCTCCAAAGGGCTTCTAGTATGGGGATTGCCAGTTTGGAAGTTTCCTGTGGACCCATAATGACAAGCATCCTACTACTAACCTGGCATCAAAGATTGGTCCAGCAAGAGTTTCATTCCATCACACACAATGTTCCTGCCTCAGAAAGAGTCAGAAGCCTGAAGGGCTGGTTGGTAAGAAGTCCTGTTTCCAAAGAATGGCACCTAGAGAGGGTCCCACTGTGTGGTCCTCGTGGCTGTAACTCTCTAGAGGAGTTTCAATTCCAAAAGCCTTGGCATTAAAGTTCCACCCAAGGTAGATGGTCAATCAGGAGCCCAGTAAGCATGGAGGTATCTAAGCTTTCCTTGGCCTTCAGATCCTAGCCTAAGGTGCTTCTGGCCACATAGCTTTCTACTCTGAGGGATACGTTATGTGTTTCCCAGAGCTAAATAGTAGGCAGCAGACCCAAGGACATAACCACAGTGCTCAAGCACATCCCCCAGTAAGCACTTCAAGAAAGAAAGCTGCAAAGTTTTATTAGCCAAAACTTACCAAGATGTTGACTAGTGAAATTGAAATAGAGGAGCCAGGAGGGGAGAAGTGTCTGTGGGTAAGAGAGGATGAAAAGCTATTGCTAACATGTCAATGAAAGATCCAAGCAGCCTGGGAACTGAATATCTCTCAGAGTCTCTTTAGTCTCAAAGTAAAATGGCATTGAAAGAGAAGAGACTATAGGAAGTGCTTGATTAAGCTCAACAGTGGATAAGAAGTCAAATGAGAAGCTCCATACCCACATGGAGAGAGGAATTTGGAATAAAATAAAGAAAGTAAAAAAGATGTCAAAGGGATTCTAAATATCAGGAATGCTAGCGGTTAGAGGTTCCTGGGGAAACTAGTGTATTTGTCCCTTCTCACACTGCTATGAAGAAATACCGAAGGCTGGGTAATTTATAAAGGAAAGAGGTTTAATTGATTCACAGTTCTGCATGGTTGGGGAGGCCTCAGGCCTCATGGCCTCTTCATAGGGTGGTAGGGGAGAGAGGGAGTGCCCAGTGATGGGGGAAGCCCCATATAAAACCATCAGATCTCGTGAGAACTAACTCACTATCACAAGAACAGGACTGGGGAAAACTGCCCCCATGATTCAATTATCTCCACCTGGTCCCTCCCACAACATGTGGGGATTATGGGAACCCTCCCGCAACATGTGGGGATTATGGGAACTACAATTCAGGTTGAAATTTGGGTGGAGACACAGCCAAACCAAATCAACTAGGTTAGATCTTTAACCTAATATATATTAAATGTATAACATGTATTAAATACCATAGATTATATTAATATATACCTAACCTAACATATAATACATAAATTTTAATAATTTTATATATTCTACCTTTATATTATATAGAAAATATTATATAGAGAAAATAGCTGGTAACTAATAGACCTTATGAACAACAGCAAATAACATTAGAGAAAAGACGTTACAGACATTAGAGAAAACACTAAGAGAAGACTTTACAGTACCCAAAGCATTTTGATGGATATAAATACCCCAAGTGGAGTAGTGGAGTAGTGGCCCTCACAGCTTATGATTTCAATAGTACCAGCCCACCACTAATAGCTTCCCAATGGACTATTACAGCAGCATGAAATTAATCCAAGTGAGACTGACGCCCCGGAACTTACAGATTCATGCCATTGTAAAATGTTTACTAGAGTAATTCAGAGGCATTTGCCCTATCAGCCTTCGACATCTCGGTGTAAGTGAAAAGAGGTACTCAGCTACAGTTAATCATGTGAGTTCCGGACTCAGATTAACCTAGTTTTGGACCTTAGCTCTACCTCTCATTAGCCGATGGGTCCTGGACAAGTTTCTCACCCTCCAAACCTGTTTCCTCACATATATTGATTATGCCCATGTCACAAATTGTTGTAAGAGTTAAATGAGCTAATGAAGAGTAACGCATTCGGCACAGTGCATGTACTAGACTCAAACTAAAAGAGTGTTGAAAGAGAAGAGGCTCCAGGAAGTGCTTAAGCTGAACAGTGGACAAGAAGTCAAATGAGAAGCACCATACCCACATGGAAAGAGGAATGTGAATCATTTACAAAGAGATTGACTGAAAATTTTCTTTGGACTAATCCTGACAGGTGGACCCTGAGTCTACATCCTATTCATCTTTTGCCTGTGAATTACCAAAAGTTGGCCAAGAGAAGAGTTCAACGTATCTTTCTCAAACCGAATTGAATTTGTCAGTGAGGCCAGACTTCAGACTTCTGTCTAGCAATATTTTATCCCACTCAAATACCTACATCTGTTGGTTTTCATTTTCAACACCAAATGAAATATTTAGGGGCTAATTTATTCCCTTGTTTATTTCACATGACTAAGAATGGTGTGTGAAAATGGCTAAATATTTTTTAAACTTACTGTTAAGTAGCTGCCATGTGCCTACAAAACATCTGCATCCCGCACTGCACGGGAAAAGAAAAAAAAGAAACAGAACCCCATTTTTAAGAGGGAAAAGAAAATCTAAATGGGCACAAAAAGTATCAAAAGACGTGGAAGAAGTGATGTGGCCTTTTACACAGAAAAGCAACAACAATATATTGTTTTAAAATAGAGAAAATATCTCTTTAAAATCTAGCTTTTAAAAAAGGTCAGAGAAGTTTAAGGTTTACTCAAGTGTAAATGTCAATTGGAATAAGTGACACTTGTGAGAAAATGGGGAGCCCACTGACCTTTTATCCAAAAGAAGGCCAGAAATGCTGTCTAGGAAGGGTGAAGGGCAGAAAAATTTTAGAAAGATTTTGAATAAGGGAAAGAAACCAGAATGAATGGAAATCTAATATCCAAAATAGCTACTTCCATACACTGAATGCTTTTAGTTGCAAAGCCATAACCAATGTGGTTAAATCAAAAAGGTGATGCGGCAAGTGCATGCTTCAGGAGAGGTTTCACCAGGTCTCAGTGCAATCCCAGGTAGCTCTCACAATTTCTCAACTGTTTTAACTTCAGAACTGGGCTTCATTATCTGACACGTTTTTCCCTGGTAGTGGCCAGAACCTTCCATGTTCCCATAGAAAGAATCTGCTCATTGGGCAACTTGAACAAAATCCCAGAAGTCCGCCTTCTCTTGATTGATGTAACCTGGATTATGTGCTCATCCCAGAGCCAATTACCGTAATTATGGGTGTAGAATCTACTAACTTGCTTATACCCTTCAGAGCCTGTGGAGCTGATAGTCAGGTCCCTTTCACCCTAATCACATGGCTTGGAATATTTTGATATATAATAAAAGCTGGACTATGAGGAACAGACATAAGGTAAACAACAAATAATAAATACTTCCTACACAGGGTGACTAGGTTTCTTTTTGAAAATAATCTTCATACCTGTAATTAACCTTCTTAAGAGAATGGCATTCAAGCATTCTTGTAAACCTCACAAGCTCATCATAAGATACATCTAGCATTTAAAGAAATGGAATCTATGAAGAAACGCCACCAACTAAACTTTGCAGAAAAATCTTTTTTTTATCACAGTTGGTGGGAAAAAGCTCTATTAAATATTCAAAAGATGTTCACTAATTTAGACTAGTTTATAATGTTCTTCATAATCAAGCCCCATATGCCTTTCTAGCTTTATCTCAAGATACTATGCTTACTCCACACTTTTTATACAGTCAACATCTTTACCAGACTTCTCACCACTTCCCCCAAAGCATCATTTACTTATTTACTTATTTTTCAGACAGAGTCTCACTCTGTCACCAGGCTGGAGTGCAGTGGCACAGTCTCAGCTCCCTGCAACCTCCGCCTCCCAGGTTCAAGCGATTCTCCTGCCTCAACCTCCCAAGTAGCTGGGACTACAGGCACACACCACCGCACCCAGCTAATTTTTGTATTTTTAGTAGAGACAAGGTTTCACCGTGTTGGCCAGGATGGTCTTGATTTCTTGACCTCATGATCCGCCTGCCTCAGCCTCCGAAAGTGCTGGGATTACAGGCCTGAGCCACCGCGCCTGGTCGTGTCCATGCTTTTAGATTGAATTTTTATTCTATTTTATTTCCATTATTAGCTTATTATTTATACTTCTCATTCTAATATTTTCAGTTGGTGTCCGAGGACTTCAAATAATATTATATTACTTCACATAGTGTGTAAGGATTTTACTTTTCTTACGCTCACTCTTCCAATTCCTCCCTCCCATCTTTTGTGATGTTGTTAACATACACTTTACCCTTACATACGTTATACACCAAAATACATTATTAGTCTTTTTGCTTTAGGCAGTCAATTGGCTTTTAGAATGATTAAAGATAATAATAGGATTTATTTCTATTTATCTTCAATTTTAACCATTTTCAGAACTCTATTATTTTGCTTCCATTCAAAGTTCCACCTGGCATTACATCACCTATGCCTGAAGAACTTTGTTTTGTAGCACAGCTCTGCTGATAATACCTTCTTTCAACTTTTGTTTATCTTGAAATTTTAAAATTTTACCTTCAGGTTTGTTTGTTTGATTTGACACTGATCTCATCTCACTGCCATTCCGCCTCCCAGGTTCAAGCAATTCTCTTGCCTCAGCCTCCAAAGTAGCTGGGATCACAAGTGTGCACCATCATGCCCAGCTAATTTTGTATTTTTAGTAGAGACAGGGTTTCACCATGATGGTTCTGCTGGTCTCAAACTCCCAACCTCAGGTGATCTGCCCACCTCAGCCTCCCAAAGTGCTGGGTTTACAGGTATAAGCCACAGAGCCCAGCCTACCTTCAGTTCTGAAAGCTATTTTCACTGAGTGTAAAATCCTGGGTAGTTATGGTTTGTTTTCCACTTAAACATGTCACACTCTATTGCCTACTGATTTGCATATCTTCTGAAAGAAGTCAGCTATAATTCTTACCTTTAATGTATGGTGCGTGTCTTTTTTTCTCTGGGTGTTTTCACTATTTTCTTGTTGTTACTGGTTTTGAGCAGTTTGAACATGGCTTAGTTGTGTTTGTTGTTGTTGAGTTTTTCTGGGGTTTGTTATATTTGGGGGACTTTTGTGGGCTTGTTTTTATCATCCTGCTTGGAGTTTTCTGAGCTTCCCAGATCTGTAGTTTGATGTCTTTTGTTATTTTTTTATATCAGCTGTTATGTCTTCAAATATTTATTCTGTTCTGTTCTCTTTCTGGGATTCCAGTTATACAAATATGAAACTGTATCATAGCTCTCGAATATTCTTTTATGTTTCTTTTCTCATTGTGTTGCAGTTTGGGCAATTCCTACTGACCTATCTCCAAGCTCATTGATTCTTTCCTCAGCTGTGTCAAGTTTACTGGTGACCCATCAGAAAAATCATTTACCTCTGATTTATGTGAAGTTTTTTTTGTTTCTAGCATTTCCATTTGACTTTTTCTTATACTTTCCATTTCTCCTGAAATTCTCCATATGTTCACGTATCTTGTCCGTCTTTTCCACTAGGTTTCTTAATATTGTAAATATAATTATTTTAAAGTTTCTGACTGATCTAAAGTTCTGAAATCCTGGTCATCTCGGAGTCTGGTTCTGTTTGTTGCTTTTTCTTTCGGCAAGAGTTTTCTTTAAATATTTTGTGTGTCTCGTAATTTTGTGTGTCTTATTGAATCCCAGATATTTTATGTAGAGCAGTAAGAGTCACAGTACTTCTGCCTTGAAATGGGCATGCCTCTTCTTTGGTAAGACTATTAGCACAGGGGTTAAGTCAATCTAACAAATGTAATGCAGCAGAGTCTAGAAGTGCATTCATACAGTTGGACTTGATCTCTTGGTTCTCTGCCTTCCCCTGTAAAAACAATGAGTCTTTACCCATTCCTTGTAAGTTATAGGGTGCTGCCCTTCCCCAGCAATTTAAAAGTTTGGCTTTTAAATTCCTACCATATGTAGGAAATATGGTTCAGGATAGGAGGATGGGCTTTGTGCCTTTCTTTCTCACAGTGGCCAACCCCTCCCCCATACCTGCATAAATGAGGATGGCTCTCTGGTCTCTTGTTCTTCCCCCAACCTTTCTTGTGAGGGCTTGGCAAACATCTATAGAAAAGAGGCTACAACTGGATACTAACTACTCTTGTGTCAGGAGGTCCCTGGGATTTTCTTTTTTTGTGGTAACCCATTCTCAGTCTAAAGAAACTCATGAAAATGTTACTTGATTTATCTTATTCATTTATGTAGCAGCTTCCCCCACTTCCTATGTTCCCTCACAGAGGAGACCGTTCACATGTTCATTGTCTCCCCAGAGGGACCTCTCCCTTCTCAGAATTCAGGCTATTTGCTTGTTCTGTGACCTCAGCTCTCTAATGGGTCTAAACACAGTTAGGAGTTTGTAGTTTCACTGGCTTTCCTCATTGTTAGAATGGGAGTGATGCTCACTCCAGCTTTCTGCATCCTTGTCTTAGTCTGCATGGGCTGCTATAACAAAACATCACAAGTCAGATGGCTTATAAACAAAAGAAATTCATTTCTCACAGTTCTAGAGGCTAGGGAATCCTGGATCAAAGCACCAGCAGATTCAATGTATGGTGAGAGCCTGCTTTCTGGTTCATAGTCAGCACCTTCTGTGTCCTCACATGGTGAAAGGGCAAGGGACCTATTGGGCCTCATTTATAAAGGCACTAATCCCATTAATGAGACTCTTCCCTCGTTACCTAGTCAATTCCCAAAGACCCCCTTTTTAATATCATCACCTTGGGGGTTAGAAATTCAACAAATGAATTTGAAGGGTTCACAAACATTCAGCCTATAGTACTCCTCTATGCTTTTATACACTAACAATAATAAGAACTAATATTTACTGCATACTTACTATGTGCCTGAGATAGTGCTATGGGATTTACATGGATTTGCTCATTTAATCCTCACCATTATTACATTCATTTTCTAGGTTGGGAAACCAAGGTACAGAGCAGTTATTTGCCCAGGTCTTGCAGCTGCTAAACGGTAGGAACTGAATACAAAACCCAGACAGTGTGGCTCAAGAGCAGCGAAATGATTCTATAATGTTGCCTCTGTTCCTCAGGGGCAGGGAGCAGCCTTTATTCTTGTATGTATCCTTCCAGAGTCCATCACATTGCCTCATTCAAAAGAAACCTTCGGCCAATGATTGTTTAAAGAAGTAATTAGGCTGGGTTCAGTGGCTCATGCCTGTAATCCCAGCACTTTGGGAGGCTGAGGCGAGTGGATCATGAGGTCAGGAGTTCGAGACCAGCCTGGCCAATGTGGTGAAACCCCGTCTCTACTAAAAATATAAAAATTAGCTGGGTGTGGTGGTGTGCACCTGTAGTCCCAGCTACTCGGGAGGCTGAGGCAGAAGAATTGTTTGAACATGGGAGGCAGAAGTTGCAGTGAACCGAGATCACACCACTGCACTCCAGCCTGGGTGACAGAGCAAGACTCTGTCTCAAAAAACAAAAAAAAAAAAGGTAAGGAATCAATTGCCTCTCTCTTGCCCCTGTAAGTCAAAGTTGGGTTTGGAAGCAGTGACCTGGTGACGGGCTCACCCAGTTTTATCTCTTCCCACCTTCCAGTATCACACACATGAACAGTGTGTCATAATACATAATGAGAAAAGGTTTCTTTTTTTTTTTTTCTTGTTTTCCCTTTTCTTTTTCTTTCTCTTTTTTCTGTTTGCCAGATATCTGTTAGAGAAAATTTTCTTGTATCTTGAACAATCTCCTTCTTGCACTCAACAAGTCAATCCATAACAAGAAAGCAATCATTGATGACTTTTCTGCCAAGTGATACTTGTGTAAGAGAAAATATGGTCCATATTTCATATGATTTTTCCTAAACTTCTACCACAGAGACTGGAAGTTTAGACATTGCTCTAACAAGCTGTGGTTTCACAATGTGTGTTTTTACGCTACTCTCATTGCAATTAAGCAATAAAACCTTAAAGGGCAAAAATCTATAAATTGTACTTTGCTGTATCCCACACAGTACCTGTCACAAAGCTCTACAAATACCTGTTGAATGAAGAAATGGAAAAGATTAACTTAACTGCTGCAATGTTGCAGTCCAAATAAACCATTTCAGAGTGACATTCTTCCATTGAATGCTGGAAGTTTTTAGAAGACATATAATTCAAAGGCTTGGCACCCAACTGTTTCAAGGATAAGTCAGTTTTATCCCAGATGAAAGACTGTCACTGTTAAATCTTTGTACTAGATATTCTCCTTCTGATTTTCAATCCGAAAGGCTTCTGGACTTGGGAAATACAAACTTTAGGTTCTTGTCCAACTTTTGCCATATTTTAGCCACAGGACATTAAAACAGGGATAATGATATTTTAGATGCTGATTTGTTGTACAAATCGAATGAGCAGACAAGTGCAAAATACCTCAATAATTACAAAGTACTATACAAATGTCTGTATTTTTACTATAGTCATTTCCACTTGGGTTAGTGCATTTTAATCCTATTCTTAATTAGAAAAATAATAAATGTTTATTTAAGGCTCACAAGGATCTAGGCTATAATCTAACTTAACCCTCATAAAATTCCTATATGTTAGATACTATCATTAGCCCCATTATGTAAGGAAACTCTGAGACTCAGCAAGTTTAAAGGGTTGGATTAAGGTCACAGAGAGCAAATTACAAGGTTTGGATTCAAACCCAGGCATCTACTCCAGAGCCCTGCTCTTAAGCACAGCACTCTTTTGCTTTCCAAAGAGAAGGCAGAGATTTTGTTCAAATCTAGTTATGAGGAAGCTGGTTGGAGAAATTATGGGCTAGCTGATGGGTTCTGCACTTGACTCTCATCTCTACACCATTCCCCGATGATCTCCTCTACTCATTGCTTCAACCATCATCTATACGTGAACAGTAACCAAACCTCTGTCTTCCTGGCCTCTAATTCCATCCATGTACCCAACGATTCAGGCATTTGTTCAGCAAATACTCATTAAGCATCCACATGTCAGGTCTGAGCTAGATGTTGGATAGAGCATAAGATAAACAAGGGACTTGATCTCATGGAGTTTATTCTATACTGGGAGGGAAAAAGCAATGAACAAATTAATTCATTAAGATACAATAATTTCACATAGTATTACATTGTATGAATGTATCATCATTCATTTAACCAGTGACCTATTGGATGTCCATTTAGGTACTTTCTCATCTTTTGCAATTATATACAGTGCTACAGTGAATAACTATTTACACAAACCAACATATAAATGTTAAAGTAAACTGCAAGATAAAACTTAGAAATGAAGTTCCTGTGTCAAAGGTCATGGACATTTTCAATTTTGATAGAAATTACCAAATTGTGCACCATAAAAATTATGCCAAAGTATTATCCCACCAAAAATATATAAAAATTCCTAATTCTCCACATTGTCTTTTCCATAAATGTGAACTGGACATGTCACATACAAACTGTATAACCCTAGGCAAAATGAATTAACCTCTGTAAGCTTCTGTGTGCTCTGTAGTTGGAATGGAGAGGAAAGAAACTACTCAAAAACCATTTCAAAAGTTGAGTCAATCAGACTGACCGCTCATTTGGCTAGAGTTGGGGAAAGGAAAGTTAAAGTCAACCCCAAAATGCTCTGCAACTAAAAAGATAATAATGATACTAGCTAGGCTCCAGAAAGCAGAATGAGCAGCAATTTTTGAAGGAAAGGTAGTACATTGGATTTTTGACACGTTGATTAAGAGGTGAGCATGCACCTGGAAAGAGTGGTAAGGCAGAGAGTAAGAAGAAAGGATCCAGCAGGAGAAGAGCAAAGGTCTTTTTACCCTATAGTGTGCTTAGCACCATTCTAGGAGCATTATAGTTGCACCATAGCCAGGGATATTCATAAGCAAACTAAGAGGTGAAAGAAATAGGATTTGATTGGCCAGAGCGTAGTGGATCATGCTTGTAATCCCAGCCCTTTGGGAGGCTGAGGCAGGCAGATCACGAGGTCAGGAGATTGAGACCATCCTGGCCAACATGGTGAAACCCCATCTCTACTAAAAAAAAAAAAAGAAAATTAGCTGGGCGTGGTGGCACACACGTGTAGTCCCAGCTACTAGGGAGGCTGAGGCAGGAGAATTGCTTGAACCGGGGAGGCAGAGGTTGCAGTGAGCAGAGATCGTGCCACTGCACTCCAGCCTGGATGACAGAGCGAGACTCCATCTCAGAAAAATAGAGAAAGAAATAGGAGTTGACCATTGATCATTTATGTTGCAAAGTTGAAAGCAAAACAATTGTACTAACAACTGTGCTGGCGTCTACTCCCCTATCTACAATTATAATACACTTAATGTTATCTTTACTTCCTTTTCTTTTTATTTATTTTTAATTAATTTTTATTGATACATAGTAGTTGTACATATTTTGGTGGTACATGTGATAATTTGATATATTGATATAATCAAATCAAGGTAACTAGCATATGCATCACCTTAAATATTTATCTTTTCTTAATGTTATACTTTCTTTTCTTATCATTATTCAAGTATGTAAGTCCCCATGGGGCAACTCTCTACAGGTTTTTGGATAGCTTAGGGTCCATCTTCCTTTTAAACCAGAAGTTTACAACCAATTGTTTACATGAACAATTTTACATGAAATTGCTTCCTATGCCACAGGAGCAAGCTACCTGCTCTCTGAAGTAATTGTCCAGTCACCAGGTGTTCCATTTATCTATTGCTATTGTAACAAAACACCCAGAGCTTAGTTGTTTAAAACAACTACAACATTTATCTTTCTTCCAAGTCAGCAATTTGTGTCGTGTTCAGTGGGGACAACTGGTCTCTGCTCTACTTCCTGTCACCTGGCATGGCTCAAAGGCTGGGTGCTGGAATCATCTGGGTCACCTGTTTGCATATTTGACAGTTGAGGCAATGCTAGCTGTTGTCCAATGCCTCAGCTAGGGCCACAGGTTTCTATGTGGCTGCCTGGCACCCTCACAGCATGATGCCTGGGTTTCAAAGGTGAGCATCTCAAAAGAGAGAGAGCCTGATGGAAACTGTATTGCCTTTTCTAATACAGGCTTGATTGAAAGTCAACCAAGTCACTTTTGCCACTTTCTATTCATTACAAGTGAAGGGAACGGGAATTAGATCCCATCTTTTAATAAGAGGCATGTCAAGGAATTTACTGACATGTTTTAAAACCACCACACCAGCCACTTTCCCTAACCTGTGGAGGGATAGGAGCATCTCAGCTCTCATGGTCAAAACTGGCAGCTTTAGAGATAAGAAGACTTCCCTGACACCAAGTGTCAACTTAACTACATTCTTTAAGGAACTCCTCTGGAAATCCAGGGAGCTGGCTCTGTCCTCCTTGCCCAGCGTAATCCTTCCCTCTTCTGAGATCACAGCACTCACACTGTCATCATGACACTGCCTCAATCACTATTCCATATTTTAATTCTTAGTAATATAGAACTTTGCCTTTCTGGTCTCGTCTAGGTCATAGGCTCCTAGAAAGTACTAAGCATATACTATACATGTCATTTCTGAGTATCTTTCACAGTATTTTAAACAGTACTATACTAATATGTTGTGAAATGGGGAAAAAATAAATGAGGTTTTTTTCTTTTTTACTTTCCAAAATACCTTAAAATAGAAATCCACTCTAATTTTTATACTACATGTACTGTCCGGAGCCATAAGGCCCGGAGTTAGCCGACCTCTGTTGCTTGATCTCCGCAAAGCGGAGACAAAATGGCACATTTCCGGGTTCTTCATTATAACCGGTTCCCGCGCGCGCCTAAGATCTTTCCCGCGGGCGCCTAAACCTTTCCCGCGCGCGCCTAAACCTTTCCCGAGCATGCCCAAACCTTTCCGGAGCGCGCCCAAACCTTTCCCGCGCCGCCCAAACCTTTCCCACGCGCACCCAAACCTTTCCCGCGCGCGCCGACCTTTTCGCGCCCAGAAAGATATGCAGCCTAGGGCGCAGGTGCGATCCCACGCCCGGGAAAATTACAAACCCATGGCGCATGCGCAATTGTAATTTGAGAAGACCAGGCCCCCGTCACCGCCCTGGCCCAACCTCTTCCCCTGCCAGCCTATATAAGGCATCGCACCACCATTATTAAATGAGACTTGATCAGGCTATTTGTCTTGTCTCCATTTCTCATGTTTTCTTGTCTCCTCCATTCCCACTCCCCCTTCCAGGGCCCGTTCGACTGTCCCGCGGGTCGGGACACCTGGCGCCCGAACAGGGACCTGGACACGGGGGAAGAAGTGAGGAAGAAGGCACTAAAGTCGGCCGAAAGTGAAAGTGGAAGAAAAATTCCTCCGGACGTCACGGGAACCTGCTGCGTTGGAACCAGAGGTAAGTAATAGTGTCTGATTATGGGACAAGAATTAAGCCAGCATCAGATTTATGTAGGGCAATTAAAAGAGGCTTTAAAAGCACGAGGAGTAAAGGTTAAAAGTAATGATTTGTTTAAATTTTTTGATTTTGTAAAGGATACCTGCCCTTGGTTTCCACAAGAGGGAACCATTGACATAAAGAGGTGGCGTAGAGTGGGAGACTGTTTTCAAGATTATTATAGTACTTTTGGACCAGAGAAGGTCCCGGTGACAGCCTTTTCCTATTGGAACTTAATTAGAGATATAATAGATAAAAAGGAAAGAGAAAAAGATCCTGAGGTAATAGCGGTGGTTACTCAGACTGAGGAAATATTAAGAGGCAGCTCCCAAACCGACCTCGAAAAACCCACACCTAGTAAAGAAATAGACTTGATATCACTACAGAGCGACAAAGAGGAGGCTGGGGCCCCCTCATTAACAAATATAGAAACATCAAATAAGGAAAAGGCCAGAAAATACCCAGTTTTACCTACAACTAATGAAAACAAAAGTAAAAATAACCTTAACCGTTCAGAAGTAGACTGGAATAATTTGGAGGAAGGGGCAGCAAAATATCATAATTCTGACTGGCCACAAACTTTTACTTATCCTCCTCCCTATATTAAGGCTTCTGCCCCCACAGTTATGGCAGTAATAGACCCAAAAGAGGAGCTTAGAGGAAAGATTGCACAACTTGAAGAGCAAATAAAGCTCGAAGAACTGCATCAGTCTTTAATCACTAGATTGCAGAAATTAAGGACAGGAAGTGAGAGCGTTCAATACCCTAAAGGAATAGAGAAACACTCTCACCCTCAGAGACCTGGACAGCATGTCCCAAAAGGAAGGTCGCTTGGTATTAGGGATAGGGAGGATTCCTCTCCTCGAGATGTTTTTCCAGTAACTGAAACTACAGATGCGCAGGGCCGAGCCTGGAGACACCACAATGGGTTTGAATTTACTGTAATAAAAGAACTAAAAAACGCTGTCTCGCAATACGGAGCTACTGCCCCGTACACCCTGGCCATAGTCGAATCTGTGGCCGAAAATTGGCTCACTCCCATAGATTGGAATACCTTAGTTAGAGCAGTTCTTTCCGGAGGCGACCATCTGATTTGAAAGTCAGAATTTTATGAAAATTGTCAAGATATGGCCAAAAGAAACCAACAAGCCGGAAATGGTTGGGATTTTGATATGTTAACTGGCTCGGGTAATTACACAGAAACCGATGCTCAGATGCAGTACGATCCTGGACTGTTTTCTCAAATCCAAGCAGCGGCTACCAAAGCCTGGAGAAAACTCCCGGTTAAAGGGGATCCAGGAGCCTCGCTCACAGGGGTCAAACAGGGGCCTGATGAGCCTTTTGCAGACTTTGTACATAGACTTTTGACCACGGCCAGCAGAATATTTGGAAATGCCGAGGCAGGGGTGGATTATGTAAAACAGCTAGCTTACGAAAACGCTAACCCGGCTTGTCAGGCAGCAATCAGACCTTATAGAAAGAAAACAGACTTAACAGGCTACATCCGCCTCTGTTCAGACATAGGGCCCTCATATCAACAGGGCTTGGCTATGGCTGCTGCCTTTAGTGGACAAACCGTAAAAGACTTCCTCGCTAGTAAAAATAAGAATAGCAAGGGGTGCTTCAAGTGTGGAAAAATGGGACACTTCGCTAGGGATTGTAAGGGAGAGCTAGCTAAGACCTTAGAGGCAAAAGCTCCAGGCCTCTGCCCTAGGTGTAAAAGAGGAAAACATTGGTCCAACGAATGTAAATCTAAAATTGACAATCAAGGAAATCCCCTAACACCTCAACAGGGAAACGGATTGAGGGGCCGGCCCCAGGCCCCGAAACAAGCTTATGGGGCGGTCAGTTTTATACCAACCAACAACAATCCGTTTCACAACTTAGCAGAGCAACCCCAGGAAGCGCAGGATTGGACCTCTGTTCCGCCTCCCACACAGTATTAACCCCTGAAATGGGACCACAGGCCCTAGGTACGGGTATATATGGGCCCCTATCCTCAAACATGTTTGGATTAATCCTAGGAAGAGGCAGTGCCACTATAAAAGGCCTACAGGTCTTTCCGGGAATAATTGATAGTGATTATACAGGAGAAATCAAAATTATGGCCAAGGCCATTAGCAACATCATCACCATTCCTCAAGGAAATAGAATAGCACAGTTGCTCCTGTTACCATTGTTAAAAACAGCTAATAAGGTACAATCACCTTCAAGAGGGGAAGGAGGATTTGGATCCTCAGACATCTACTGGGTACAGCCCATTACTAATCACAAACCCTCTCTCACCTTATGGCTAGATGGAAAATTATTTACAGGACTAATAGACACAGGGGCCGATGTAACAATTATTAAACAACAAGATTGGCCCGCCAGTTGGCCCACTTCAGAGACCTTAACAAATTTATGAGGAATTGGGCAAAGTAATAACCCTAAACAAAGTTTCAAATATCTCACCTGGAGAGATCAAGAAAGTAATTCCGGTCTCATTAAGCCATTTGTTATCCCTGATTTGCCTGTTAACCTTTGGGGTAGAGATCTTCTCTCCCAAATGAGGGTCATGATGTGTAGTCCAAATGATATAGTCACTGCACAAATGTTGGCTCAGGGCTACCACCCTGGGAAAGGGTTAGGAAAGAGAGAAGATGGCATTTTACAGCCAATCCCAGCCATAGGAAAATTGGATAAAAGGGGGCTTGGAAATTTTTAACTGTGGCCATTGACATGCCTGCACCCCAAAAAGGTGCTGACCCAATCACTTGGAAGTCAGATGAACCCATCTGGGTTGATCAATGGCCACTAACCAAAGAGAAGTTTGCCGCTGCCCAACGTTAGTGCAGGAATAATTAGAGGCAGGACACATTTCAGAAAGCAACTCTCCTTGGAACACCCCCATATTCGTCATAAAAAAAGAAATCTGGAAAGTGGAGACTCTTACAAGATTTGAGAGCAGTAAATGCTACTATGGTTCTTATGGGCACCTTACAGCCAGGGCTACCTTCTCCAGTTGCAATCCCTCAAAGATATTTTAAAATTATCATAGACCTTAAGGATTGCTTTTTTACAATTCCCCTTCATCCTACTGACCAAAAATGATTCGCCTTTAGCTTACCATCTGTAAATTTTAGAGAACCAATGAAACGTTATCAATGGAAAGTATTACCTCAAGGTATGGCCAACAGTCCCACCTTGTGTCAAGAATATGTGGCTACAGCCATACACTCAGTTAGAGAGACATGGAAACAAATGTATATTATACACTATATGGATGACATTCTTATAGCAGGACAAGTAGGAGAACAAGTTTTACAGTGTTTTGCTCAACTCAAACAAAAACTAACCACAGCGGGGTTACAAATAGCTCCAGAAAAAATACAACTACAAGACCCTTTGCACCATAATTCCTCCCCTTAAAGTACAGCCTTTAGAATTTCCTAGTTCCTCTTGCATTTACTCCCCTCCCCTTAATAACACTTATGACCTTGATGTAGGATTCAATGAGTTCAATAATTGCTCCACCATAGCTAATGTTTCCCAATCGTTGTGTGCCCCAAACAGCTCAGTTTGTATATGTGGCAATAATAGGGCTTATACCTATTTGCCTACTAACTGGACAGGACGCTGTGTCTTAGCCACACTTTTGCCAGACATAGACATTATCCCTGGAGATGAACCTGTACCTATCCCAGCTATTGATCACTTTTTAGGAAGAAAAAAAAGGGCAATACAATTTATCCCCTTACTTGCAGAATTAGCCATAACTACTGCCGTAGCAACTGGGGCTACAGGCCTAGGGGTTTCTGTTACTCAATACACCAAATTGTCTCGCCAATTGATCTCAGATATGCAGGCCATTTCAAGTACTATACAAGATTTACAAGATCAGGTAGATTCTGTGGCAGAAGTAGTGCTCCAAAATAGAAGAGGCCTAGATTTACTAATTGCAGAACAGGGAGGCATCTGCTTGGCTTTACAGGAAAAGTGCTGTTTCTATGCCAACAAATCCGGGATCATCAGGGATAAAATCAGGCGTCTACAAGAAGACCTAGAAAAACGACGAAAAGAAATAACCGATAACCTGTTTTGGACTGGGTTCCATGGACTCCTTCCCTATCTTATGCCATTCCTGGGCCCCCTGCTTTGCCTATTGCTCTTACTCTCTGTAGGACCTTTGGTCTTCAATAAGCTCATGACATTCCTTAAGCAGCAAGTCGAGGCTATCCAAGCGAAGCCTATACAGGTCCATTATCATCGCCTAGAACAAGAAGATCACGGTGGTTCATACTCACACCCATTATGACCACCTTCCATATGCGCTGAACTGGACAGCCAATGACGGGTAAGAGAGTATCATCTCTCACTAACCTAAGACAGGAGGGCCGTCATAAGCTACTGCCTAATCCCATGACGGGTACCAGTGATGAGATGTATTACTCCAACCTAAGACAGGTGCAGTTCCTGAGGGACAATCTTCTAGCCACAATTATATATTTAAAAAAGGGGGACCTGTCCGGAGCCATAAGGCCCAGAGTTAGCTGACCTCTGTTGCTTGATCTCGCAAAGCGGAGACAAAATGGCACATTTCCGGGTTCTTCATTATAACCTGTTCCCGTGCGCGCCTAAAACCTTTCCCGCGGGCGCCTAAACCTTTCCCGCGCGCGCCCAAACCTTTCCCGAGTGCGCCCAAACCTTTCCCGCGCGTGCCCAAACCTTTCCCGCGCAGGCCGACCTTTTCGTGCCCAGAAAGATATGCAGCCTAGGGTGCAGGTGCGATCCCGCCCCCGGGAAAATGACAAACCCACGGCGCATGCGCAATTGTAATTTGAGAAGACCCCGCCCCCCGTCACCGCCCTGGCCCAACCTCTTCCCCTGCCAGCCTATATAAGGCATCGCACCACCATTATTAAATGAGACTTGATCAGGCTATTTGTCTTGTCTCCATTTCTCGTGTTTTCTTGTCTCCTCCATTCCCACTCCCCCTTCCAGGGCCCGTCCGACTGTCCCGCGGGTCGGGACAATGTACTATAAAATACACATACACATACACACACTCTATGAATTACTCTGCAAATTATGTGAAATATCAGATTCTCAGATACCTCCTGAAATATTATCTAGGATACAACCATCCTATTTTTTCCTAGGATTTGACAAACATTTCCTTATTTAAATCTCACAATAAATCTATGAGGATGGTCCTGTTACATTATCCCCGCCTCTCCCATGAGAAAAATGAAGCTAAGAGTGAGCTATCCCCAGGTTCACACCAGTCAGTAAGTGAAGAGCTGGAGCCCAAATCTGTGTCTGCCTGACTCCAATACAGGGACCCCATCATTGAAGAACCTCAAGTCCAGAAAGAAGCAGAGACTTGCCCAAGATTAGGATTTGAGCATCCTAATTCCCAATTTAAAGTTCTGCTCAAATTAATAAGGGAAAATTATTTCCTCACTAAGTTCAAAGTTACAGTCTGTTCTCCCCCAACCTGAAATTTCAGGCCACATCTTTTGTCTTCATTTTTTCCCTCGCAGGCCTGAATTCAAACAAGTTGGAAAGGGGAAAAGGGCAAAAAAAAAAAAAAAAAAAATCATAGAAAGAGGGAGTTTTGATAATACAACATCCTGCCACATGAAAAGGTCATGGTGGTCTGTTTCAGTCTGTAATAGGCTGCAATTTGAGCAACCCCAGCCATGAAATACTGGGCAATTTTCTGACCTTTTTAGCTGTGGCTGCAGGTGCTTTGATTCTTGGGACATTCTATATCTGTATTTGAAACTAACTAAAAAGAAAAGAAAAAAGTGTTTCTAGACACTCTGCTCTCGTAATATAAAATATAACCTGCAGGCATGTGTGGCAGACATTAGCTGCTGCTGGGTTTATTTTTGTGCTTTGTGTTGTTTTGGCCACCAAATATCTGAATGGATGTCCCATCTTAGGAATATTGGAGGGACAGGATTCACCATAAAAACTAAAAAGGCAAGACACTCCTATCCCAGTATCCTCACAGCTAGGGCATGAGACCTGGGCTTGATCAATCAGACACCTCTGTCTTGGACGTTGAGCAAGGACCTAGTGATAAAAATAAACAGGAACAGAGGAGAATCTATTCTGGAAGTAGGAATAATGGTGGCAGCAGAAGCTTCCAGTTTTCAAAGACAGCAAATCAGGGACAGCATCCTCTGCCCAGTGCCAGCGGCAATACAAGCCATGGCATCAGCATTCCATGATGGAGACAGCTGTGTCTTCTCAGACTGGGGCTTAGCATGATCTTGGCTGTGATGGTGGCTGCTACCCATAATCCCTTGTTTCTGTCCATATTCTGAGCCTAGATCCCCGTCCTTCCCAGTGATTCTGTCAGCAAATCAATATCACTTTAATAAATTTTGCTCTCCTGTTTAAGTTAGCCAGAGGCAGTTTCTTTTGCTTGCAACTAAGAACCCCAAAACAACAAGGAATAAAATGCAAATGATGAATAAAATAAAAAGATGGAATGGGGTGTGGGTAGAATTTTATAAAGAAATTGTATTTAAATGTACTTGATGAAAAGTTTAACTCAAACTGATTCATGTATAAAGGAGTCAATACATCTGCCTGTTACCATGTTTTTACAATTAGTATAACAGGATCAAAATGTGGACTGATTTCTTACCCATAGCTGGGTATCCCTTTAGATATCTCTATTTCTATCAGAGATACCATCAACTTCTTCTTCGCTCAAGCTTGAAACCCCACAATTATTTTCATCTCTTACTTTTTCCTTATATCCATGATATGGTTTGGTGGGGTCCCCACCTAAATCTCATTTTGAACTGTAGTTTCCATAATCCCCACATTTACCTTTATAAATCACCCTGTCTCAGGTATGTTCTTATAGCAGTGTGAGAACAGACCAATAAAATCTGTTACCCAAATACTTTCTATATTCCTTTGTAATAACCTCTCAGATCTCTTCCTGCCTTTCATACTCTCAGTGGCCAAACTTAATACAGGAACTTGTCACCTCCTACGTGAGTTACTGCTATGATTTTTTAACTGGCCTACCGACAATGAATCCTGTGCCAAATTAATCTTCCCAAGACACTATTTGTGTCTCCTCACTCTTCAGGTCAAAATCTTCAATGACCGACTCTTGCCTATAGAATAAAATCCAAACTACTCAGCATGACATATGAGACCTCTTACGATATAATGCCTTCTTACCTTTCCAATTCAACCACCATGTGTTTCCATGTATTACTACAATAGTGTTTGACCAAGGAACATATTTTTAAACATAACATGTTGATATTTAAATTTTTTATATTTTAAAACAAATTTTTTAGAGACAGGGTCTCACTCTGTTGCTCAGGCTAGAGCGCATTGGTAAAATCATAGCTCATTGTAACCTCAAACTCCTGGGACCAAGCTGTCCTCCCACCTCTGCCTCTCAAGTAGCTGGGACTACAGGCATACACCACCATACCTGGCTAATGTTATTTTTTTTAGATACAGGGTCTCAGTATGCTACCCAAGCTGGTCTTGACCTCCTGGGCTCAAGCAATTCTCCCACCTTGACCTCCCAATTCCCTGGGATTACAGGCATGAGCCACCATACCTGGCCTGAATTTTTTTTTCTAGATGGAGTCTCGCTGCGTCACCAGGCTGGAGTGCAGTGGCACAATCTCGGCTCACTGCAACCTCTGCCTCTTGGGCTTAAGTGATTCTCCTGCCTCAGCCTCCCAAGTAGCTGGGACTACAGGTGCACACCACCACACCCAGCTAATTTTTGTATTTTTAGTAGAGACGGGGTTTCAGCATGTTGGCCAGGATAGTCTCAATCTCTTGACCTTGTGATCTGCCCACCTCAGCCTCCCAAAGTGCTGGGATTACAGGTGTGAACCACCATGCCCAGCCCTGATTTTTTATAAACAGAAAATCAAAAGATATAACACATGCTTAAATAAAGAATGTGACAGTTTAACTCAGGAGGCTGAGGTGAGAGGATGAGTTGAGTCCAGGACTTGGAGGCTGCAGTGAGCTATGATCATGCCACTGCACTCCTGGGCAACAGAGTGAGACCTTGTCTCTTACAAAACAAAAAAAAGAGTAAGAATGCAGCAATTTAAAAATCACCAAAGAAAGTTGTAAGATCTCTATAGGTACAATGTTATGCTAAAAATAACTGTACTAAAAATGACAGTTATGTATAAAATGCTTACCACATGCCAGACTATGTTCTAAATGTCCTATTAGTGTTGTCTATATGAACATTACAGTAGCTTTATAAGGTAGGTGTTATAATCTCATTTACATGTAGGAAAATTGGAATGTTGAGGGGCTAAGAAATGTATTTAAAATGATTCAGCCAATCAATGCAGAGCCAAAATGCAAGTGCCAGGAAGTAACTCTTAAATAAGGAGCATATTTTCTTAAAGGCAGATTATCATGCAGGTAGAGCAACTACATAAATGCATAAGTTATGTTGTGATATGTGCTTTAAATCAATTGTGAAAGGAACAATATTGCTAGCATCAATTTCCCAATGAAGCCTTACTAACCTTTTATAGACAATCAGTGTTCTGTATAAACCTTGTACTACTCCACAATAACTCCGAAAGCTTGTAAAACATCTTGATTCTCAGGCCCCACTTTCCAGGAGTTCTATTCCACTCGTATGACATGGAGTTCAGCACCATACATTTTTATTAAGCACCCATGGGTTGCTTGATACGGCTGGTGCGACTGACCCATGAATCTAGCATTGAGAAATCCTGAAAGAAGTAATCAGTGTGGGGTCTTGAGATGGGGTCCTGATCTTGAGATGGGGTTCTGTTTCTTCTGGCTCTTCAACTCACTTGTTGCATGACTCTGATTAATTATTTTACTGACACTCTGTGTTATCATCTTGAAGTGAAGGAGGATGAGGTAGATTATCTAACTGCCACCACATAACCTACTCACCAAGGCGTTACTCCAGGAGGACCAAAAAAACTTATCTCATATGCTCACAATCTCAATGGGTAGTGCCTTCTTGAAGCTTTGTGTTGGGAAGGATTCTGAGGTGCTATTTCACATTGGTAGGCAAAATAAGATGATAATTCAGAGATGTGTATCATGAGTGCATGAAGAGAACTGAAAACATGTGCCCTATGTGTGTGAGGTCTCAACATAACTACACAGATCTATTTTTTTCTTGCTCAAACAGACCATTCCTTTACTCATACTGTCCCCTTAACTTTACCGAAATTGTCCCTCTAATTTCACTTTAAAGACTACATATACACTTTCTTGTCACCCCTTTCCACATCTCAATTTTTATGCTTCTAATAAGTAGTTGTTCCATTCTGCCTTGTAACACGGGTAGTAGTTTATCTCCCTCTCTCTCTTCCTCAAAAGAAAGGTCACTGAATTGTTGTGAAGCTTTAGTAAAATAACAAATCTAGAATGCTTGTCACATGGTATATATGTGACTATTATTTATCACAGCCCATTCAGCTCTAAAATTCTAAACTTTCAGCATAGACATTATTAAACATTGATGATGGGTGCAATAGATAAAGATACTTGAGTTGAAGCATCAACTCAGCACTTTGGACAGCTCACGAGACTTTCTGGCATTCCTTCTGCAATTCCGACACAACCTAAAATTTTCTCCAGCCCCACCTCTCTGTAAGGATAATTTAAGGGCTTTCTTCTTATAAATATGACTCTGTTAGTCTACGGAAAGGGGGACATCCTTTCCTAATTAGCTGATCTCACTGCAGTATATCAGTGAAGTTAAGAGTCCAGGCTCTGGGTTAGACGCCTTGATTTTGAATCCTGGCTCCCTACTTACTAGCTGTGTGACATTACACAAATTGTGTAGTATCTTAGTGCCTCATTATCTCCTCTGTTAAATGAGAACAGTTGTAGTACCTGCTTCATAGAATGTTAGTGAACACGAAAAGATATTATCTACATATAGTGTTTAGAACAGCCTAGCACATAGCAAGCCCTCAGCAAATATTAGCTGTTAGCTGGTTCTATCCTAGATCTGTCATAGATTCATGTGACCTCAGGAAAGGCACTTTATTTCTCAACTGTGAAATAAGTGGGTTGGAACAGAGCAGATGTTTCTAAAGCAGGATTCACAAAACTTGAAATCTTTCTTATATACTAGTAAATTTTTTTCCCATTTAACTTTTGTTCCTTTTGTTTAGTCCCCCTTGGGTGTTGTCAAGATCCAGACCTGGGAGAGTCTGAGGATTCTGGACCAAAATCCTTCAGCTCAGGCTCCCTGACTTCAGTATCCTAAATTTTAGATGACTCAAAACAAACATGAGGTTCTCAGCATCCCTCCAGCCCAGGTTTTCTGAGCCTTCCTTGGGCCTAACTGCAACCCCAAGAAGAGGCCCTTAGAAAAGGGAAGGTGGCATGAGGCACCAGCATTTCCAGGCCATTGCCCTGCTCGATGCTATCCATCAAGATCTTCCTCAGTCTCTGCAGTCATTCATTTCAATAATGCTAGATTGTTCCTTCAAGTGGTTGGATGGCTTGCATATTTCAGTTTTCTATTGCACCTTTCTTACTGAGAGTTCCCTAAACCAAGGCATGGAGCTCTGACTCCCTCTGTACAAACCCGCTTATGAGTTTTTCGTTTAATCCCCAGCATCTTTGCCTAAGTGCTTTTAGAAGTGTTAGGAATCCAAACAGCTTCCTGGCCGACTGCAGCTTCTAACATGAGATCATGGCTTTAAATCTCAAAATCACAGTATACCTAGTTATTAATAGCAGGGGATTTTAGCTCAACACAATGCTTTGGTAGACTGCCAGCAATCCAAGTTTAACATTCTCCAAGGTGTGAAATTAAAAGAAAAAAAATCCTTAAAGGCTGAGCATTTCTGTTTCATTTGAACTAGAGTTTTAACTCCTTCTCTACATCTTCCATTAACTGTAAGATTACTATACAGATGATCAATTTTTTGAGGGCTCCTAGGGGAAATGACTATATCTTATTCATCTTTTAGCCTTAGTGACTAGTATATAAGACTTGAAGTAGATTGCATTATTGTTCAATAATATTTACTTCCTCCTCTTGACTCCCACAGAAGGAGCATGTATCTCTGTTTCATTGATGTTGGGCTCAGCCATGTGTCTTTGCTTTGGCCAACAGGATGTTAGCAAATGTAATGCAGCAAAGGCTTAAAATGTGCTTATGCAGTTGAACCTGCTTTCTTGGACCTCTGCCATAACTATGAGAAGAAAATTTCTAGGCTAACGCACTGGTCCCAGAAGGAGAATAAGAAATATGGTGAGCAAAGTTCAATAGCTCCTGCTGAGCCTCAATTAGATCAACCAACCCCCAGTTAACCCAACTCATAAGCTAAATAAATGCCTATTGTCACAGGCCACTGAGATTTAAAAGCCACAATGTTACAGCACATTGTATCAAGAGCAAACCAATAAAGGTCTCAATCAATGAGTGAATAAATGAACAAGCATGAAGACTGCAGGATTTCCATACACAAATTCTTTATTTCCTGGAAAGCAATAAGCGAGAAATCAGGTCATTCATCACTAGAGAAGTATTCTAATACCTGTTTCTTTTTCTACTGGGGATGATGGCATAAGAATGTCATGACCACATTTAAAAGTTAGTAGACATTACCTACAATTTGTTGTTATTTAACACCAGGTTGAAAACAACATTTTCCAGTTTTGTTATATACCCTCTCTTCTTCCCTGACCTTGTCTCCATCTCACAGATAAGAAAACTACCTTTTTTGAGAAGGGCACAACTGTCCTGAAGTCACAGTGTGCTAGGGAAAAATCTAACTTCTGCTGTAATAAAACTCTTCAGAATTTATAAGAATCAAGAATTCCCTATAAGCATATAATTGAACTTGTTTTTACTGCCCTGGCAGAACTGGACTGAAAATTAAAAATTCATTCCATAGTGCAGTTTAAAGAAGCTATGTTTCAGCTAGTTGGAAAAGGTTCCAAATCCACTCGATTTAGCAAACATAAGAACACAAAAATGACCAAACCATGTCAGATCCCTACTACCCTTCAGCACAGAGTTCTTTGACAGTTGAAAAACAAAGTTGTCCTTGATGAAAAATTAGGTTGCAAGCCAGAGACCCCTTGTTGCCCTTAATAAATCATCCTAGATATATCATTCAAGTAAGCTTCTGATATAATTAACTGGTACCAGACTTGCTCTATGCCACCAAAAAATAAATAAAAGTTAAAGTAGGCAAATAAAGGAAGCCACTGTATTCAGGCGTCAGAGCAACCTGCCTGGGGATAACTTCCCAGCTAAGGCATAATGAGAAGTCCAAGCAGAGAACACTGGTCCTGCTAAGTGGCAAAGATCAAAGTTTGGGGCAGTTGAAACAGCTGGGAACTATGGGACAGGGCACTGGTGAGGAGAGAAATATAACAGATGGGCACCACAGAAGTTCATTTGGAGTTCCCCAAAAGTCCTGGTCCAAGAGCTAGGCTCACATGCACAGGATGAGACTGCATGAAGCTTACCAAAGACTGGTGCCTGTGAGCTTGATAATGAAACGGACACTAGAGATCAAGTGGTGCTAAAGAGCATTGGGAAGTTTAGCCCAACTTGAGTGGAAAGACTTTATTAATACCTTATTAATTCCTCAGGCAGTAAGCTGACATATCAGAAAGACTTCCTCTTAGGATTAAGGACCATGTGCTAGAATAAGATCTACTCTAGACCTACCTTAGCCTTAATCTAAGCTCTGACAAGAGCCACAGAGAAAACAGTTTAGAAGTTCAGTCCCACCAAATTAGAGGGCCTTCTGAACCACCTCAGACTTTCCACAGATACGGCATAACAAGATATAAACGCAAACCTACACAATCATTAGGTGACCATCCAGTAATTGAACTGTGCACTGAACAAAAATAAGTCATCTTCAGAGGAAGATTACAGAATCCAGTGTCTCTACAATATATTATTGATGAATAGTACACAATAAAATATAAATGATGGGAGTGAAAACAGAAAAGTGTAACTACAGCAAAGGAAAGAAACAGTCAAGAGAAACTGACACCTAGGTATTTACCCAATAGAAATGAAAACCTATACACAAAAATCTTTACATGATGTTTAAAGCAGCCCTATTAATCATTACCAAAATTGAAAACTTCAAATGTCCTTCAGTGGGTGAATGGATAAACAAACTATTGCATATCTATACAATGAAATGTCACACAGCAATAAGAAGAGATAAACTATTGGATACTTATAACAGGGATGACTCTCAAAGGCATTATGCTGAGAGAAGCAAATCAATCTCAAAAAGTCGTATGCTGCATGGTCCCATTTGGAAAAGGGCAAAAATATAGCTACAAAAAACAGAGTAGTGGCTCCCAAAGTTCAGGAGTGAGGAGTGCTTAACTACAAAGGGGCACACAAGAGAGTGTTCAGCAATGATGAAATTGTTGGCCAGGCATAGTGGCTCATGCCTGTAATCCCAGTACTTTGGGAGGCCGAAGCTGGTGGATCACCTGAGGTCAGGAGTTCAAGACCAACCTGGCTAACATGGTGAAACCCTCTCTACCAAAAATATAAAAATTAGCTGGGTGTGGTGGCGGGCACCTATAATCCCAGCTACTCAGGAGGCTGAGGCAGGAGAGTCGCTTGAAGCCAGGAGGCAGAGGTTGCAGTGAGCCAAGATCGTGCCACTGCACTCTAGCCTGGGCAACAGAGTGAGACTCAGTCTGAAAAAAAAAAAGAAAAGAAAAGAAAAGAAAAATTGTGCTGTATTCTGATTGTGTGGTGGTCACACAAATCTATAACTGTGCTAAAACTTGTAGAACACCAATAAAGTAAGTTTTACTGTATGTTAATTTTTTTTAAAGTCTGAAAGGAAACAGGAAGCAAATTAAATATTATAAACATTTTTATTGTAATAAATTCAATAACAAAAACTTACACTTCTGAACTAATGAAAAACGATCAAAGGATATCAATAGACAATTTATAGAAAAGGAGACGCAAATTGACATTAAACATATGAAGAAAAGTTCAACCCCCTTTGTCATTCACTAGATTGGCAAAGATCAAAGACTAAGAATATATCATGTTGGTATTTGGGGTCAGTAGTCACTCTAACACATTTCTGGTAGGAGGTAAATTGGTATAACTTTAATGAAGGGAAAATTGGCAAGACCTATCAAAATGTTTAAAAAAATGATATGCCATTTCACTCAGCAAGTCTACTTTTAAAAATTTATCCTACAGATATACTTGTACATGTATCAAATGACCTAGGAGCCAAATTATTTACTAAAGCCTTGTTTTTATTAGCCAAAATGTGGGGGACAACCTAAATGTCCATTAATAACAGATTCGTTAAACCAAGTACAACACATATAGGTATATAAAGATACAGATACAAGTACATAATGGAATATGATGCAGCCATTAAAATGAAAGAGACAACTTTCACGTTCTGAAATGAAATATGATTAAGTGAAGATTGTTATATGAAAAATGCAAGGCAAAAAAACACTCTGCAGTAAGCTGCTATGTAAAATAAAAATAGAAAAAAGACCCATAAAACACTATAACTGGCATAAAATGTCTTTAGAAAGATACACAAGAAACTCATTAATTTGTTTGCCCCTGCAGAGGGACCTAGATGGCTGGGGAACTGAGGACAGGAGGAAGGCATTTCACTATATATCCATTTGTTCCTTTTAAATGTTGATCCATGTGATTGAATGACTCATTTTTAAATAAATGAAAATTTTAATCTGTCAGAACCTTTTGGGAAACTATGTGTTCGGGCCTAGGTTATTTGAAATTAATCCTTTCCTTACTGAAAGTGTTCACTGTGCTACAGTGATCTGTCCCACAAAACAGGGACCAAGAAAAACTTAATCCTACCAACCACGCCTCTCCTGGCTATAGCAGTGTGACTCAGAGCCAAGCAAGAACATAACCAAGTACAAAGGAATCCCTCACATCAAAGACATACATGCATTGCCCATTTTTTTCACAAAATTGTATTTTTTAAATAAGTCTTTAAAAAGGCTTATTTTCCCATTTTTTAAATTAACCTGTGAAAGATTAATCATACCTTTTGATGGAGGTAACAGCCACTTTAAGAGTCCGATATGAAGGATTTAGTATGAGCCCCTAAATTTTGCCCCAAAACATCTACTCTTAGTATATGTTGATACCTAAAGTTCTGAGAATCATAATAATAGAAATAATAATGATGGTTAAAATGTATTGAGCTCTTATCATGGGCTTAGTATACATGCTAGGTGCTTTGCTACGCCCTTTACATGAATCATCTCAATTTCAGCCTCAGTTACAACTCTTAGAGGTTGTACAGCATCTTAGGTGAATCACAGACGGCAGAAGAGAAAGATAAACACAGGTAAGTACACATGCACACATGCACGCACACACACCACTTTTTATATGAGAAAACTGAGACTTACAGAAGTTGCCCTGCCTAAGGTGACTCACCTCACTAGTGGTAGACCCAAGATTCCCAGATTCAACTATGGGCAGCCTTACTCCAAAACATATACTCAACCCCTTACCCAAGACCATCTCTAACTGCAGAATCTGCACAGGACAAAGCCTTGAGGCCACCTAGTTAACGCTCCCAATCACTACATGGGCACATTCTACAACATGCTGACAGGAAGTTACCTCAACTCGGCTGAGTGACAGGAAGCTCACAGTCTCCTGGGACAGCCCATTCCATCACAAGACACCTCTAATTCTAAAAACTCTTCTTTCCACACAGGTCAAACTGTCCGCTGTCTGCTTCCCTGACACTTCCTCCCTCTCTTGTAGAGTGACACACAATAGGTGTCTAACTCTTCACAAGACAGCCATTCCACTCCAGGGAGCTGGCTCTCCTGCCTTCTCTCTGTCTCTCTTCTTTGGGCATGGTTTTTAGACTCTTCCTGTAGGAAGGCTCCAAGATTCTTCAAGAGACAAAAGGCCCTCTTTGTTTTTTTTTTTATATTTTATAAATAAAATATTTTATAATCTCTTTTTTTACTTTATAAATCGACTTTATTGCGGTATAATTTATATAAAATAGCACAGACTTTACGTGTTACAATGTGATGAGTTTTAACACATACATACCATGCCTATGAAACCCACACCCAGATAAAATTATAGAATATCCCCATCACCTCAGAAAGTTCCCTGGTGTCCTTTCCCAGAGAACACCCCGTAGGGAGCCACTGATCTGATTTCTATCACCATAGATGAGTTTTTCCTATCATCACACGGTAAGCACTCTTTTGTCTCTGGCTTCTTTAACTCAGCATAATGTTTTTGAGATTCATTCATGTTGTTATAAATTACAGTGCAGACACTCTTCCACTTACAGTGGAATTATACCCCAATAAATCCTTCAAAGTAAGTCAAAATATGTGTGGCTGATGGAGCTGCGGCTCACCACCACTGCCCAGAATCTCGAGAGAAGTACAGTTTCTACTGAATGGTGTTGCCTTCACACCATGTAAAGTAAAAGAATCATAACTTGTATAATTATGTCAGGTATTGCCTATAGTTCTTTCCATTTTTATTGCTCTTTTTATTTGTTTTTATTCTATAGTGAGAATATACCGTAATTTCTTTATCTCTTCTCCTGTGGATCAACATTTGACTATTTCCAGTTTGGGGCTGTTTTGAAAAAAGCTACTATGAACATTCTTTTTATACATTTTGTTTGAAGGTATGTTTCATTTCTCTTGACTAAATATCCAGGAGTGGAATAACTGGGTTTATGGGGTGGTATATATTTAATTTTCAGGAATATGAAATACCCAGGACTGGGGAAAAAATAATTTTTGGAAAATGCAATTAAAACCACAGAGAGATACCATTTTTTACCCACAAACATAGGTATAATTAAAGACTGATGATTCTTGAGTATTGCCAAGGATGTGAAACAACACTCCTTTGAAAGTGAAACTCTAGTAATTGCATATTCACAGTGTTGGCTGACACTAGCTCAGGTACTGTTATCTCCTCTGTTCTGGGCACTCAGTATCCATTAATTAACCCAGCTGACTTTGCCCTGGCTCCCACTGAGCTTACCATCAGCTGACATTCCAAAGACTTTTTCACATCTACTATTGTTAAACTTACTTCCTCCAACCTCTTCTGTGCAAATGATTTTTATAATCCAGATGCCAAACACAATTTTCCAACTTCAATAAACTTCATAAAAAATTACACTTGTTCCAATTATAAAGAAGAAATCACTGCTTGGCATTAAAGCAATCAAAGACAGCATATAAGAAAAACTTAAAATGTTTATAAAACAAAGCAAAACCAAAAACTATAAAATTTTTAGAAAAGAAATGCAAGTGATTAAGACAAAGAATGCATGGAAACCATATTTTAGTCTAGAAAACATTCCTAGACACAGTCTCATTTAATATCATAACCACTGTGTCAGGTAGGAATTTGTAAGCCATCCTGCCCACATTTTGTAAATGAGGAGGCAAGTTCAAAGGGAATATGGGATTTGCTTAAGCTCATACAGCTAATGAGTTATCAATTCATAACTTAAAATGAAGTTCATGACTGCAAATTATATGCTTTTTTGTCTATATTGATTCATCCCACCCTGATTACTCCAAATATCCCATGAGTAACCCTAATCCACTTGACAAGTTTGCAAAAGACCCTGAGGATGGCCACTGCCCCCATTCTCTGACCCTTGATTGTTACAATTAAAATATTATCTTTTGAAGCATGCTGATTTGCATTTCTTTTGTCCTTTTGTCTGAGTTTCTGGTAGCAGCCTGACACAGAACCAGGAACACTGATTTTGCCCCAGCCACTGGCAAGCTCTAGGATCTTGTGTAGAAATAATATGGCAAGGAAAATGAATGTGGTCTTTGGAACCAAAAAAGTTCAAGCCAGCTACTAACTGTGTGGTCTTGATGAAATTTACTCTACCTTTCTGAGTGTCCATTCCCCAATCTGTAAAAGGAGTATAATATCTATCTTGCAAAGTTAGGGTGAGGATGGAATTAGGTGACATGTATAAACAGTCTACAGTAGGTGCTCAATTAATGCCATTTATATCATCACCATTATCATCATCATCATCATCATCATCATCACCATAAGGCATTACTGTCTCAAGGTGGGACTAGATTAGCTTTAAACCTATAAGCAGCTTTGCCTGATATCTTGTGAGCCTATTTATGACCACATGGTCATATGTATAACAGAAAATTCATTGTTTGGAAATTTTGACTCTATTTGGTTTCAAGTAATTGGTTACTATCTCACTCTCTGATATATTCACAGAGCAATGTCTCCTTGACTCAGTTATGTACTTATCCATTATTGCCAACCTATTATGTGTCAGGTATTGTGATAGGCAAGGAATGAAATCCAGTGAACCTGATGATTATCCTGTTTATAGAAATATGCATATTTTCCCTGCAGGGGGCACTAAGAAACCAGCCCAGTTTCCTTCTAAAAAGTATTGCTCTTTTAATGTCTATCAATGTTTACTCACTCCTGACAATCACCACTCTACAAGAAGAATTCATCAGAGAAGCTTCTTCTTGTCCCACAGATGGCATGTTTTATGAAAAGGAATTTTTTTAAAAACAGGCATTAATTTGACAATACTGCATATTTGTTCAGATCAAAAGCCGCTCATAATAGGACTCATAAATGCAGAATTAGTGAAATGGAAGTTGGATGCTGAGGCCAGTTCCAGTCCTAAACACAAAACAACACAGAATTCAGAGGCACATGACTTCTTTTCCAGGGGAATACAGGTATACCTTTCTCTACACAAAGGGGGCATCCTGAACAATGTGTGTAAATTGATTCCTTCTGAAATGAAAGTCTCTTTCAAATATATCTAAAGAAGCTGTTCTTTAAAAGAAACCTATAGCAAATGCTTTTGCAAAGCTAAAAATCACCTTGAAAAGCAAATAATGATTCCTGAAACATATTGTATAAATCTAGGCTTTCATGTATCAAGATGGTTTAATAAAACACGATGCATGTGCATTGTCTGTGAAAATTTCACTTAAACCTTCATACATATGATTATTTATCATTGTGGTCTGTAGCTACCAACAAAGTCCAACAATAATTTATTTCTATTTCATTTCATTAAACGGGTACAATATGAAAATGAGGCAATACATGGCAATTTTCATAACATTAAGCTCTGTCACACAATGCATTAGCAGGAACTGAAAGTATCAGGTTTAAGTTAATGAACAACTCTTTTCCTAATTATGAAGGATTTGTACGAGGGAACAGCATGAGTAGGGTGCGGTGGCAGGACTGGGAAGAAAAATCGGGCTTCCAGGACAGGAAATCTATTTGACTATCAATCTGCAAACTGTATTTTATTAAAAATGTAATTACCCACAGGACTCTTATTTGCAGAGCCTGTTGAAGGTATATTGACATTTGGAGCTGTGTTAAGGTCTCTGAAGTCATCTCAGTATTGGAACCTTCCTTATCGGGTTTAACGTATTTGTGGAGAAGAGGTTTCTTTCTCCTCAAAAGGCAAAGGCCCAGGAGAAAACTGCTTTATAACAACAGCTCCTCAGGTCAGTTATTTAAAAAAATTAGAAGAGAGAGAGAGAGAGATGCACAGTCTTGGAATCCATCCTTTGTCTTTTTTGCATCCCCTTTTCATCTTACCTATAGTCCTAGAGCCAGGTTCATGGATGGCAGCCTGCGCACAGAGAGAGCACTGAGCTTAGAAGAGTCCCATGGTTAATTTAATGTTGTGTTGTCACCATTTTTAATTCTTAATATTATTTTTGAACAAGCGGGTCCCACATTTTTATTTTGCACCGGGTCCCCCAAATCAGGTAGCCAGTCCTGTCAAGCCTATACATGCATGCACACACACCCCTCAGACATCTTCCGCAAGCCTTCATCATAGCCACTTGCCCTACTTCCTAACCAGATCCAGATGATGGAATACCGGTTTGGAGCTAGAGTTCAGAATGGGCTGCCTGGGCTCAATCCTCCTTCTTACTAGCTTTGTGACTTTGACTTCCTCATCTAATGAGGATGGTGTTCATCCCACCTCACAGGGTTGTTTTGAGAATTAAATGAGAAAAAGTATATAAAGTATATAAAGCACTGAGAACGTGTGGGCACTCTATACAGGTGAGTGTTCTTTCCATGATGTTTATATTATTAGTGGGGGAGAAGAGGGAGGAAGTCTCCTGCTTCTTCTGTGAAACTTGCCTACTCTCCCAGGTTGCATTCACTGGCCTCTCCACTATTTTAATGAACTACATTTGGTATAGCACTACTATCCTTCTGCATAAAATGCAGCATTTCCTAAACTTCAGTCATTCGTGTACCCCCTCCAGGATTTTCACTCTGTCTACCATTTCTACTACTTACTTCTTATATTTGTTTAGATCAACTTACTTTTTGAAGTGAAATAATTTTATCTTACAAATAAACTTTATTTCACTATATACTTTATTGTATATAGTATCATTATTATATACTCTAAGTGAAAAACCAGTATCCCATGTCAAAAAAGAGTGTAATATATAATAGTTAACATGTTTAGATGTATTCGTAACACCTTCAGTCCTTTTGGATACCACCAGTGGCACCCATATTAACTTTGTGTCCTCTTCCATTGGTCTCTGAGCATTCTAAGTGCAATTATTGGGATCTCTATATCACTGGTTTATGCACAGTGCACTGTGAACAACAAGTTTCCCAGAACTGTTTGCTGAATGAATACTCATTAACAAACTGATAAGAGAGATAGCCCCTTGCAAAGATGCCTACCCTTTGGCTGGGGCTATCCTAAGGTCCTAAAACCTTGAATCCTAACACCAATGGATTTCTCCAATGCAGCACTCCTCAAAATGTAGTCTGAGAACCACCTGCATCCTAATCACTCAGGGGGCTTGTTAAAAAGGCAGATTCCCCAGCCCCAGTCTGAACCTACTGATTCAGAAGTTCTACACACTAGTGTAGCCTAATGTAGAGTTTTAGTAATTGAGATAAGCAGTAGTAGTAATAGCAGTACTAAAAACAACTAGCATTAATTGTGTTCATATGTACCAGAAATCATACTATGCACTTATATGCATTATCACTTCACCCCCTTAACAAGCCTAGGAGGTAGGTACTTGCCAAAGCCATACAACTATTATGGGGCAAGGTAAGGGTTTCAGGCAGCCTGACTCCAAAACCAAACTCATAACCACCACACTGTACTCTGGGTTAGAGGGGAAGCTTCTGGAGAGAGGTCTTACCCATGGAGCCAGCCATGGACCCTTCAGGTCACACCCTGTGTTTTTCAGTTCATAAACACAGACCAGCCTGCAGTGCAGTCATTATTCAAGCAGAAAAGATTAAAACAAAAAAATTCTATTTTAGCTCATCATGTGCATTCCTTCAAACTACATACTTATCAAAGTTGCCTGAATACAGCTGGATTAAGAAAGCGTCCTTTTTATCAAGGGCATGGGGGACCTTCATTACTTGGGAGGACAAAGATGTCCCTTTCAGATTCAGAAAACCACACTAAGGATGGGAGGGTCACGTATCTCTGAGAATCAGTAGAACGGTCTCATAAGGGAGCCCTCCTAATCTGAGACAGTGAATTCCCTGGCACTGAAGATGAATAAGGAAAGGCTAAACAATCTCTGCCCAGGTATTCTAGAGGAGATTTTTGCCCTGGATGGGGGATTAGAGTTGATCATCTCCTGAGATCGCATCCAAATCTAACTGTCTAGGATTCCATGATTACACAACCAGCAGAAGGAAACTGAATTTAAGGCACTGTTTGTGTTCTGTTCAAAAAGAAAAGAGGAAAAGGAAGGGAGGGAGGGAGGGAGAGAGGAAAAGAGGAAGGAAGGAGAGAGAGAGGAAGGGAAGAGGGAGGGAGGGTGGAAAAAAGGAAGGAAAATAAAAGGTAAAACACTGGCTGATGTTAGGACTCATTAAAGTCTCATAAACACAAAGGAAATACAAACCAGGTGCAGGCATTGCTGAGCAGGCACATTATTAATCATGAGTCTAATGAAAAGCAAAAACCCCATTGAGTTGGGCGACATCCATCCTGGAAATATTTAGTGCAGCATGGTTCCTGCTGAAGTCTTGATGTTGGAATTTACAGTTCAATGCCCAATGGAAACATTTACTTTAGCGAAAGCTGAGCACAATGCATGCAAGTCTCTTGTTCCACACAATTATCATTCTTTGTGGTGGCAAGAAAGATTTTTAAATAAATAAATAAAACTTTTAAACAGCCTGTTCTTGAATCTTCTTATTTAGTTTAGCAAAAGGGATTGGAGCCGTCTTTGTCTAAACTCAATTAATAGAGTCAGTGATGAGCAGTTCTTGCAAGTACAAATGTGTTGAGCAGAAAAGAAAAATAATTCAATTCTGAAATAGTCACTGAGAGGAAAAAGTTCTGAAATGAGTCCCTTTCATGTTTTCTATTTCCGTCCAAACTTCATTTTGATGCTTTGTTTGGGCTCTCAGATGAAAAACCACATATAAGCCATGCTCCCAGGACTGCTGCTAAGGCTGGACATTTCAACACTATTAACAGACTGTCATGCATACGCAAATTTAGCCTCTGTGTCCTGAGGCATTAATGTGGCTGCTGTGGTTTGGATGTTTGTCCCCTCCCAATCTCATGTTGAAATTTGATCTCCAGTGTGAGAGGTAGGTCCTTAAGGGAGGTGTTTGGAGGATGGGGGCAAATCCCTCACAACTAGATTAATACTCTCCCTGGGGAGTTACTGCCCCAGGTTAGGGGGCAGTAAGGGAGTTCTCCACCTATTAGTTCTCTTAAGAGTCGGTTGTTTAAAAAGAGCCTGGAACCTCCCCTCTGGCTCTTGCTTCTTCTCTCACCATGTGGTCTCTGCACACATTGGCTTTCTTCACCACCTTCCACCATGAGTGGAAGCAGCCTGAAGCCCTCACCAGAAGCCAAGGAGAGGCCAGCACTAGCTTCTTGTACAGCGTGCAGAACTGTGAGCCAAACAAACCCTTTTTCTTTATGACTTACTCACTTTCAGGTATTCCTTTAGAGCAATACTAAATATACAAAGTGGCTGAGAGAGTTTCCTGCCTGTAATTGGCAATAATGGGCTTGGCCATTCTTTTCTCCTTATTAGTATTTTTTTCTTTACTTATCCCAATTTCTTTAGCTGGCTGCTGTGCTGCTGCCATTTGTTTTTCCTTCTGCAATTTTCTCATTTGTTAATTTGTTACTGATTTGACTATGTGTGATATGAAACATTTAGAGTTGCTTTGCATAAATGTAGTTATATAGGAGGCATATCTTCTGAGATTTTTGCATTTCCTTTGGACGCTTTAGTCAAATAATACAACCTCCCTAGGATATAAAATTCCTGGGTCACAACAGAATCCTCTCGGAACTCTGCAGGTCTTTCCCCTGTTCTTCTGACGTTAGTTATTTAAAATAAGAAAACTGAAACTAACCTGATTTATGTCCTTTCATTTTATTTTATTTATTTTTATTTATTTACTTATTTTTTTTATTTTTTGAGACAGAGTCTCGCTCTGTAGCAAAGGCTGGAGTGCAGTGGCACGATCTCAGCTCACTGCAAACTCTGCCTCCCAGGTTCAAGCAATTCTCCTGCCTCAGCCTCCTCAGCTGGGATTACAGGTGCGCACCACCATGTCCCGCTAATTTTTTGTACTTTTACTAGAGACAAGGTTTCACCATGTTGGCCAGGCTGGTGTTGAACTCCTGACCTCAAGCAATCTGCCTGCCTCTGCCTCCCAAAGTGCTAGGATTACAGGCTAGAGCCACTGCACCCAGGGCCAATTTATGTCCTTTTAAAGAAAGCTCTTCTGCGTTTTCTAATTTTCTGTTTGGACACTTGTAGAACTCTCCATTCATCACTGAAATTTAAAAATGCTTATCAGGCTTTGTCTTGGAATATAAATTTTACATTTGCCTGAAAAACTTGAAAAACACTTTCCATCCAAGTGGCTTTGTTGTTTTTGTTTTTCTAATTTTGGAATGTTTTCTTCTATTATTTTTCAAACATTGCATATAATCTGTTAGCTTTATGTCTTTCTTCAAGAATTCTTATTATTTGTAGGTTGCACTTGCAATCTCTGACTTCTATATCTCTTCTCTCTTTCAGCCCTATTACCTTTCTCTGTATTCCCGAGAAGTTTAAAAAATTTATCCCCTGTTCCTGATTAAATTTTCTGCAGTGTAGACTCTGCCTTCCCTGCTTCCAATCAACAATCCCTGTTGTGATTTTTGTTTCATTCTACTTTCTTTTCATCTCAAACATTTTAAGAAATGATATCCTCTCTTTTTATTTTATTCCACATAAATTATCTCCTAAATCTTACATCTGTTCATTGGGAGGTTTATTTAAAAAGAGGAATATATATACTCTTGCTTTCTTAAATTCTGTACTCACAGAGAACATGGAAATCTTAGAGTGATACAGCAGTTAAGCTAAAGATTTTTAAACTCTAAAGCTACCAGGTCAAGCAGAGAACACAAAGTCAAAGAAGCAGAGGGATATTTGTCCTGACCACAGGGGACAGCCATTGTGCACCTCCCGTCAGAAACCTGGATGTTTCCATGGTAAGTCTAGACATTCACATATTAATCACTAATTTGAAAATTGTGTAAAATGCTGTGCAGGCCATGCTGCATGCCTGTGTGGACTAGATTTAGCCTGGGAGCTGCTTGCTTATAACCTCTGAGTTCACAAAGCCTGCCGAACTGGGTTTTTCTTAAGCAGATTCATACAAGCTGTCCCTTCAAAGACAAACATCTCCACTTAGTAGGAGTTCTAAGAAGGGGCTTCGAGCATCAAATGTGAGCAGTGGGAGTCAGATTGTGAAATATTTGTGGTCCCTTCCAACCTCAGTCTAAGTTTCCCTGACCCTCTCACTTCACCCATCCCAACCACTTACTAAAGTCCTCCTTATCCCCACACCACAGGTGAGCCTCAGGGCCGCCTCATGAAGTCATCCATGATTAGTCAATCCTCCTTCATGTTTTTCCTTCCACAAAGAACTTCTCTACCACTTTTTTTTTAACTCTCTTGATTGCGTTACACTCTGGGTGTTATCACATCAACCTGTAATCAATATAACATTTATCAAGGACATATTTTACACTCCTTTTTAATACCAGTCCTTCAAAATTATCTCCTTCAGGATTTTCTCTATGCTTTTCCTGGCCAGATCTGGAATTGGCTTTTGATAACTTTTTTTTCTTTTTTTTTTTTTTTGAGATGGGGTCTCTCACCCAGCTGGAGTGCAGTGGCACAATCTCGGGTCACTGCAACCTCCGCCTCCCGAGTTTCAAGCGATTTCTCCTGCTTCAGCCTCCCTAGTAGCTGGGATTACAGATGCACGCCACCACACCCAGCTAATTTTTGTATTTTTAGTAGAGACAGGGTTTCGCCATGTTGGACAGGCTGGTCTCAAACTCCTGACCTCAGGTGATCTGCCAGCCTCAGCCTCCCAAAGTGCTGGGATTACAGGCATGAGCCACCACACCCAGCCTGATAAATATCTATTAAAGTGAAAAAAAATTAGTGGTGTTTTAGACAATAAGAATTAGCTCTGCAGTTACCCATTTGTCATATTAAAAGGATCCAGTTCCCCCATCACATCTGCATGTGAGCCTCAAATGCTCAACTCCAGTCAGTGAGCGACCCCAGCTATCCCAGCAAGGCATTCCCTGGCTACCAACTGTCTCTGGCACCACCTGCTGGTCATTCATGTATCCATCGGACACAACGAAGACCGAGATTAATGTTTCTAAAAGTGGACTAGAATCTATTTGCCTTGAAAAACAGAAATATACTTAAGGCTCAGACTGGACATGACAGGAGGATCTCCTCCCCGCTCACCCTTCCTCTGCTTCCTGGGGGAAGTAGGGCTCATAACTTCTTTTATTTTAACGTAGCGCACTGTGTGGTGCATAGTAGAACCACCGCAACCACGACATCATCTTCACCCTCTAGTGAGAGTTCACTGTGTGGCCTGCATTTCATTATCTCCCAGTAATCCCAAAACAGAAGAAGTGCTACTGGGAAGGCAAAGACCTGTGTCAGTTCCTCACCACTGCGCAGCCACGTGGCCTTGACAGAGACTTTTCTCCCTTCAGTGTCTCTAGTGAGCGTTAGCTTACTAAACGCCTCTCCAGCTCTAAAATCCCATGAAGCTATAAATCTTAAGTCATGCCTTCCAGGCCACCATCCAGACTCACGCTGGCCAGCCATCACACAGGCCACAGTAGGGCTATTGAGCTCTTGAAATGTGCCTAGTCCTATCTGAGATGTGCTTAAATGAAATGCACACTAAATTTTAAGACTTCATAAGAGAAAAAAAATCAAATATCATTTTTATATTATGTATAGATATGATCATATTTAATATATTGGATTAAATTAAATGCTATCAAAAATACTTTCACCTTTTTTATTATGGCACTAAATGTTACATTGCATACAGGCCTCCTATTTTCAGCAGATCGCACTGATCTAAACAGTTGAATGCATAAAGCATCTAGTCATATATTAACAGAAGGAAGAATACAAAGAATATATCTATCTTAGGATCGTTTTATTTATTTATTTTGTCCTTTTTGTAGGAGTCTCTGTGGTAAATAAAAATGCCTAGGTCTCCTGCTCCCAAGATGGTCATTTATGTCTGTCAGCATCTTTGAACCTTGAAGATGGTCTCCCTGGAGCTAAAGTCAGTCGGGCCTGGAAAGCTCATGAAATCTCTAGAAAACATCCTAAAGAGGTGAGAGCTATGCTAGAAGGAGCTCTGATCCAGAAACAAAAATATATGGGGTCAGGTGTAGTTTAAAAACTGTAAATGACTAATATGCTTACGAAAATGTTCTTTCATGCTAGTAATCAAAGAAATGGCAATTAAAATGAGATCTCCTTTTTAGCTTATCAAGGCATAGACTTTTTAAAAGTTAGAGCTGGCCATGGAATATGAAAATCAGTGCATTTATTCCCTATCTGGGGGAGCTAAGATTTATACAGCCTTTTTAGGGGGCAATTTAGAAATGTAGAAAAACAGCCTTACAATTATGCCTGCCTTCTGAGCCAGCAATTCCACCTGTAGGGACTTTGTCAAAGGCAATCATCATTGCTATGCTCAATAACTTACTGTAGGGATGTTCACTACCTCAAAAATTATAATAAAAATAACACCAAACCAAGTAATTTTTTACATTACAGCATATTGAGAAAATAGAATAATATGTTGCCATTAAAAATTGTGTAACAGAATGTGTAATGCTAAATTAAATTAAATTAAATTCCTCTTCCCCTGTGCCCATCATACTCCTCAATTCAGCCTAAGTGATCATTTTAAAGTGAAGCAGATCAGGTTCCTCCCTTGTTTAAAGCCCTTCACTGCCTTCACTTGGTATGAGGACGAACCCCACACCCCTACCCCCCACCCTAGCCTTTATATGGCCCTAAGTCTCTAGGTCCTGCCTTTTCTCCAGCTTTGCCTTTTGCCAGCCTCCTCTCCCTTGCTCCGCTCCCACCTGCCATGGGGACCTTCTTTCAGCCCCACAGCCCTGGAAAGTTCTCGCTGGCTCTGGGATTTCACTCGTAGCCCGTAGCCCGCAAATTGAATGCTGCCTGCACCCCAGCCCCACCTTCCTGACAAAAGCCTCCTCAGTCTAGATGACTCGGTTTTAAGTGTCTCTTCTCCCAGAAAGCCCTTCCCTAACTCTTCAGTCTAAATCAGATCTCCTTGTTCCCTGCCTCCTATCATCTTTTTTCCTCCATGTGACTATCACAGTCCCTGACTCTGCATTTATTACTGTGATTATTTGTTGAATGCCAGTGTCCCCACCTGACTATGGGACTCAGCTCACACCTGGCATGCAGGAGATGCTCCATAAAGGCATGTCAAGTAAATGAATGCTATTCTAATAAGTCAAAGGCAAGGCTTAAAATGACAGGTATAACAGGATTCCAATATCCAAATAAATGTGTACGTGTACATAGTTATAATATTTCTGGGCACAGAATAAAAAGACCAGAAGAAAATCCAAGCTGTTAATAGCAACTATCTCTGTTGTCATGGTTTTACTTTTCTTCTTTCATCCAGATTTTCTACAGTGAGCATATCTAACTTTCAAAACCAAGATAAAATTTATTTTAAAAATAATAATAAAAACTAGAGATCATGTCCTTTGCAGGAACATAGATGGAGCCGAAGACCATTATCCTTAGCAAACTAATGCAGGAACAGAAAACCAAATACTACATGTTCTCACTTCTACGTGAGAGCTAAGTGACGAGCACGCGTAAACACATAGAGGGGAACAATACACACTGAGACCTGTCAGAGGGTGGAGGGTAGGAGGAGGGAGAGGATAGGCCGGGCGCGGTGGCTCAAGCCTGTAATACCAGCACTTTGGGAGGCCGAGACGGGTGGATCACGAGGTCAGGAGATCGAGACCATCCTGGCTAACACGGTGAAACCCCGTCTCTACTAAAAATACAAAAAAACTAGCTAGGTGAGGTGGCAGTGCCTGTAGTCCCAGCTACTCAGGAGGCTGAGGCAGGAGAATGGCATGAACCCGGGAGGCGGAGCTTGCAGTGAGCTGAGATCCGGCCACTGCACTCCAGCCTGGGTGACAGAGCGACACTCTGTCTCACAAGCAAAAAAAAAAAAAAAGGAGGAGGGAGAGGATCAGGAAAAATCACTAATGGGTACTAGGTTTCATACCTAGGTGATGAAATAATCTGTACAACAAACCTTCATGACACAAGTTTACCTGTATAACAAACCTGCACGTGTACCCCTGAACTTAAAAGTTAAAAAAAAAAAAAAAAAAAAAAAAAACTAAAGCCCTGGGTTCAAGTTCAATTCTTAACAAAAATATGATCTTGAGAAACTAAAGCTCTTCATAAAGGGGAGGACACCTCTGCTGACTATGTCATAGAATTAATGGAATAATGTACATATAAAGTTTTGTATGTTTCAGTATTTACTCCCGGTGTTTAGGGGAGTAAGACCCAAACACTTTAAAGTGTAAAGCAATGGGCATTTTCCCACTGGTTGTGTAATTTGCAAATACCACGAGGAACTGAGAGTTGAGTAGCTGGAGCTTTTGTCTTTTGATGAGCATGTTGCAATCATTACTATCTAGTGAGGTAAGAGTTGAAAGTCATCAGGAAGGCAGAGAGAGAATCTCCCATGGGGAGAGAAGTGGGAGGAATTTCACAGGAACAGAGACATCTCTCCCTTCCCCAAGACCAAATGCAGGGAAACAGGTGGCCTCCAGAACCCCAGCGCAAGTTCCCGGCAGGACTGAGAAAGCTACACGTTGAAACACTAAGTTACAGGGAGATATGGCATTTTTCATGCTGAAGAACCCAACTTGGTGGACTCCTTCTGTACTCTCCTGGCAAAAATCCAGCAATCTGGGGCATCCTCTTCGGGCTCTTTCTCTTCAACCCTGTGCTTGTTGAATGCAACTTCAGAGAAGAGCTGCTCCAGCTTTAATGGAAGACAGTAGCTCATTCAGCTTCTTCCATGAATATTAACTGGGCATTTATAACATGTTGGACACTATGCTAGGAGCAGAGGCTGAAACAGATGAATAAGGCCCTATCCCTGCTTTCAAGCCACACACGATCTAGTCATCATGATCTTCTGGTATTAAGTCCCCCCAACTTCCTCCAGTACTACCCATCTCATCACTCCCTGCTTTGTGTTTCTACTATGATTATTTTATTTTATTTTATTTTATTTTTCTTTGAGGCAGGGTCTCACTCTGTCACCCAGGTTGGAGTGCAGTGGCATGATCTTGGCTCCAGCAACCTTTGCCTCCTAGGTTCAAACAATTCTCCCAAGTAGCTGGGATTATAGGCATGTGCCACCACGCCCAGCTATTTTCTATTTTTAGTAGAGATGGAGTTTCACTGTGCTAGCCAGGCTGGTCTTGAACTGCTGGCCTCAAGTGATCCGCCTGCCTCAGCCTCCCAAAGTGCTGGAATTACAGGCATATGCCACCACGCCTAGCTGCTATGCTTATTTTAGCATTTAACCCACTGAACTATAATCCACTCATCTAGGAGCCTATCTCTATTCAGCCTATAATCTCCTTGAGGACACAGACTCTACTTTGAATCTGCATCTGTAGCACAAGTCTGTTATGTATAGTGCTCACTAATGAGCAAATGAGTGATTTAATTGCTCGAATAACTTCATAAGCAAATGCCTATAAAATAGTGGGACTTACCTAGAAAGCAAATGCTCAGCAAGGCATCATGCTTTGCAGACTGAATAGAGATGTGTGTGCTATCTTTGTGTGTGTTCTTTCTGTAGAAAAGAGACTGGAGGTGAAAGAAGACAAGTACAGGAAATAGGAATCTATTTCTTCAAGGCCCTCTTTGATACAAATGCTTCAGTTCTGACCCTTCTAGTCAGTGCCCCAAGAAGAGCTCCAATAAAGACTAAGAGTTCCTCCTAAGAGAAGTGATTGCACTTATTGAAGTGCAATTGACCTATCAAAAACATAGGTCATCCATATCCCAAGTTATCTTGCCATAGGTGCAAAACTGGGCAAAACTGCCATCGACCGTTGCTTGAGGCAACCAAAACAGTGAGGGCAATATTGTATGAAAGAGGGAGAAATTGTAGATGGTTAACCCAGGAGAGACAAAATTCAGAAGAGGTGTAATAGCTGACTTCAAATACCAGAATGGCCATGGTACAGAAAAAAAGGTGATACTAGAGACAGAAATACCACTTGACTCAGCAATCCCATTACTGGGTATAATACCCAAAAATATATAAATCATCCTATTATAAAGATGCACGCATGCGTATATTCATCACAACACTGTTCACAATAGCAAAGACATGGAATCAACCTAAATGCCCATCAATGATAGACTGGATAAAGAAAATGGAGTACATACATACCATGAAATACTGTGCAGCCATAAAAAGGAATGAGATCATGTCCTTTGTTGGGACATGGATGGAGTTGGAAGCTATTATCCTCAGCAAGCTAACACAGAAACAAAAAACCAAACACCGCATGTTCTCACTCATGAGTGGAAGCTGAACGATGATAACACATAGACACATGAATGAAAACAACACACAATGGGGCCTGTTGGGAGCAGTTGGGGGAGGGACAGCATCAGGAAGAAGAGCTAATGTAAGATAGGTCTAATACTTAGGTGATGGGATGATTTGTGCAGCAAACAACCATGGTACATGTTTACCTATTTAACAAACCTCCCCATCCTGCATATGTACCCCTGAACTTAAAATAAAAGTTAAAGAAAAAAACAAGAAGTGAAAAGAAAAAGGTGATACTTGTTCCCTATGATTCTCAAGGTCAAAGTTAAGCTTCAAAGTGGGTGTCAGAGGCAGGCAAATTCTTGGCTCAATAGAAGAGGCACATGTCAGGAAATTACCATAAATCATTGCTAGTCTGTAACTCAAGGCAAAGGCAGTAACACAGAATAGAATTGCCTTTGAAATGCTGCTTTTAAAATTTACAAAAAGGTACTGGGATATGCATGCTGAGGACACATAACTGAATCATTTAGCTCCCTGTCTACCAGGAGAGAGTGCTAAATCTAACATCCCATGAGAGTGCTTTCCTCAAATTGATGCACTGGAGATCTTCCAAATGGGTGTTGGGTTTTCAGTAACTTGCCTTGCACAAGACAGCTCTACTTACCTTGAATGCACTTTGACCTATCAAGTCCATAAGGCCCAGCTAACATCTCTATATGTTATCCCTTCAGTCTTCAAAGCATACATCACTAGAGTCCCTCTACTTTGACCTCTTTGGATGTATCATTTCAACTGTTCAACTTTTTATGTTTTGCCCTCCAATTAGATTCTAGTCTTCATAAAGGAGGATGCCATATGCTTTTAATCCACAGGGATTAGCACAGTACCTTGCATTTAACAGGCCTTCAGAAAATGGTCACAGATTTGGTGCTACTGGATTCAAGCCAGAGAATGGAGGCAAGCCATTCTGCCAAGGTCTTGGACAACATCTGTGTTTTTTCAGCATAGCGTTTACCATCCATCACAGGGGAGACTGGAACAGAAAAAATTCAAGTAAAGTACAAGGTCACTTTCAGGAGCCCCAACAATTCCATTCTCCAAGGTTGGAATGTTCTCCCTCTCTTCAAACAGCAGACCAGATGGCCTCCTAAATCTTGACTTTCATGGTTTAACTCTAATTACAATGTTAGTTAGCAATGAGTTTGGTGATTCAAAATTACTAGTAGATTCTTTCCAGGCAGTCAAGCTTTTCTTCTGCTCTCACAAAGAAAAGGGTGGCTTTGTCATCAGCCTTGCTCTTGCTTCCTGTATTATTATCATTGCTTAGCTATTTGGAAAATGAAAGGAGCCCAAGGCTACCAAACCTAGCTGGATGCAACAGCACTCCAGGAGACAGGAGGTAGCAACATCCAGATGGCTAAGTAGCCTCCAGTGATATTACAATCAAATTGGGAGGCACAAATCAGGAAGAGCTCTTCAATTGTGTAAATGCCACATGCCAGGTGTTAAACTCAGAGGTGCACATGTGTTTGCCTAGATATTTTGTGAATGTGGTTGAGAAGAAACCCTTAAAAGTAAGTCCTTGGAACTGCAAATGTTGGAAAAAACTTTTCAAGGTCGTTGGATCCAAATCTTCCCAAATGCACAAATGCCTCATCAGAAGAGTTCATCTATGTTCCATTCAAACATTCTCTGTGAATAAAACTTACAACTTCAAGAGGCAGTCCATTTATCGACCATTAATAGGGTTTGTTTTCTTAATACACTTAGCACCTCACTTTACTCTTAGTTACCGGCTCATGTTATAGTCTCTGGAGCAACTCAGAAAAAAGGGCCTCCTCATCCACGGAATAGCCCTTTTTGAACAATCAAGGAAGCTGTCAGTTCATTTCTGAGTCTTTATTTCTTTAAGTACCCCCACATATTTAACTGCTCATTACTTGATTTAATCTAAAATTTCCACACTTCCCTCAGGGACTCTGTTCCCTGCCAGAGCGCTACTGAGCTAGCCTAATCAGGTTCTAACCACATGATCTTACCCCATAGCCACATTTAACTGGTCCAGGGGTAGATACCTGGCACAAGCACGGCTACCTATAGACACCCTGTACCATCAGTCTGATAGAAAAGATGAACTAGGCCAACTCGGGTGCTCTCCTAGCACTGGGAGCTGGTACACTTAGAGACTGTTGTCATTTATCTGTGGGCTGCTGAGCTGAAGGGTCCTGCAGAGTCAGGGCAGGAGCGACCCTCTGGGCCAGGGGCCACATGAGTGAGCAAAGGAAGGAAGCATATTATGAAAGATGGGATAGTGAGCAGATAGAGAAAAACAGAGGCCCTGTGAGAAAAAGACACTGAGATGAGAGGGGGCCCATCCCCCGCTTTCTTGAGACATGAGTTGTAGCTTTTCCAAAATCCCAATGATCTATAGCCTTTCTACAAAGGACAAGGAAAGTCAAGAGAATCTCTATTCCTTACAATCCTAAGATGCTGGGCCAGAAGGTCTCCTTCTTCCAATGCCTAGAACAATCAGACATTTCCATACAACTCTACATATAAAATCAACTAGGTTTACCTATTATATGTGCCATATACATTATAAAATCTGTCTAAATAAAAACTCTTAGAAGTGATAACATATGAATACAACAATGCAAACATTATTGTATGCTCACCATCGACAATGTACTGCACTGGATACAAAGCTATGGTGGCAACCCTCAAGGACTTTAGAGTCTAATGAAGAAGGTAAACAGTCACATAAAACACAGCAGACTATTAAATGCTAAAGTTAAAGATACGAAGAAGAAGGCAAGGAGGCATTGACTTTTTGCCTTGGTTCCTTTATGTATTGTCAGAATTTTCCAACAAAATATATGCATTCCTTTTTATGTCGAGAAATATTAACAGGATAAAGAAATTGTGGGTCATTTTCCATTTTCTTCCTTATATTTTTTAAAGCCTTGGTTTTTTTAATAAAGGAGTACTTCATTAAAAATTTTAAGAAAAATATACACACAAATCTGGAAATACAGGGGAGAGATAAGAAATCAAGATAAAATAAGGACATAAATCTGGAAACGATACAGACAGGAGACAGGGAAATACTGGGTAGAAGAGGGCAGTTCCCCGGCAAAGGCCCCACCCTCATGCCTGGATACTCACAGCCCTAAATGAGAATGGGCATTCCTGTTTTCATACCCAAAAAGTTGCCTTTTGGCCCACCACTCTCATCTATCCTGTACCCATATAAACCCTGAACCCCAGGCTCCAGAAGCAGGAGAGGAACAGATGAGCAGATGAGCAGCAGAACAGCATGGCAGAGGAGAAAAGAGAAAGAGTGTCTGAACTTTGGGAGGAGTTCGGCTGGGGACCGTCAGAGAATCAGCAGCTGGATAGCCAGACTCCAGGGGAAGATCATCTTCCCACTCCATCCCTTGTCCAGTCCCCACCCATCCCACTGAGAGCCACCTCTGCCACCCAATAAAAAACTTCATTCATCATCCTCAAGTCTGTGTGTCACCTGATTCTTCCAAGGCACTGGACAAGAGCTCAGGATACAGAAAGCTGTCCTACTGGCCCTCTGCCTTTGCAAGAAAGGGTTCCTGCACCTGTCCATCTGCATGCTCTCCCTCCCATAAGGGGTTTCAGCAGTGGCAGCAACCAAACAGACAAGCCACACCACTGTTGCATGTCCTGTGAGGGGGCTCAGAGAACTCTCCTGTTTCAGAAATACAAGGTAGAGATTTTCCCTGACTGAGAAGATGTAGGAAAACGTTGTAGAGGTGGGGCCATTTCCATAAGGTTGAGAAGGATGGAAAAACAAAATAGGTCACTATGTGGGGAGAAAATCCTCCAGGGAGACGCAAAAGAAACAGCTAAGGAAGAATGGCAGGAGATTAGGTGGCCTGTTCAGGGTGGGCAGCCCAGCATGATGAATGATGACTGTAGGTCAGGGAACAGCCAAATGGTTATTTGGCTCAATTTTTTGAAGGTCTTAAAAGTTCAGTTTCTTAGGCAAAGGAGAGACATGGCCAGAGTTTTGTTTAAGGTGGCTGCAAGGAGAATAGAATTGAAGAGAAAGAGCTTAGAGCCAGGGTCACTGGTTGGGAGAATCACTGTCAGTGTGTTTCAAAAGGCCCTTCCCTAAAAGGTTTTGTTTATGCTGTTGGCATTGTGAAAGTTGAATTGCATATAAACATGGTTGGTATTACCTTGAAATATGTTTGAAGGCACCTATAACTACATACCTCTTCTGTACATCTAATTTATTTTAAGCTAACTGTGGTATATAAAACGCTTGATAGCAAAATTGAACTCAAGTATTTCTTGTTTCTTCTGGGGTAGAGAAAGGCTTGTGTGAGAAGCTAGGAACCAAATAAGTCTGTATAGGTGAAGGTAGAAGTGAGGTCAAAATGCAAACAGCATCAAAAACTTTAGCTATAGCTTAAGTAGGCATAAGGTCATGGTGAGGGTATCTTGAAACTTCTAGGAGGTTCTACCGCCAATCCCACAGAAATACAAACTACCATCAGAGAATACTATAAACATCTCTATGCAAATAAACTAGAAAATCTAGAAGAAATGGATAAATTCCTGGATACATACACCCTCCCAAGACTAAACCAGGAAGAAGTTGAATCCCTGAAAAGACCAATAACAGGCTCTGAAATTGAGGCAATAATTAATAGCCTACCAACCAAAAAAAGTCCAGGACCAGATGGATTCACAGCCAAATTCTACCAAAGGTACAAGGAGGAACTGGTACCATCCCTTCTGAAACTATTCCAATCAATAGAAAAAGAGGAACTCCTCCCTAATTCATTTTATGAGGCCAGCATCATCCTGATACCAAAGCCTGGCAGAGACACAACAAAAAAAGAGAATTTAAGACCAATATCCCTGACGAACATTGATGCAAAAATCCTCAATAAAATAAAGGCAAACTGAATCCAGCAGCACATCAAAAAGCTTATCCACCATGATCAAGTGGACTTCATCCCTGGGATGCAAGACTGGTTCAACATATGCAAATCAATTAACGTAATCCATCACATAAACAGAACCAAAGACAAAAACCACATGATTATCTCAATAGATGCAGAAAATGCCTTTAACAAAATTCAACAGTCCTTCAAGCTAAAAACTCTCAATAAATTAGGTATTGATGGAATGTATCTCAAAATAATAAGAGCTATTTATGAAAAACCCACAGCCAATATCATACTGAATGGACAAAAACTTGAAGCATTCCCTTTGAAAACTGGCACAAGACAGGGATGCCCTCTCTCACCACTCCTATTCAACATAGTGTTGGAAGTTCTGGCCAGGGCAATCAGGCAGGAGAAAGAAATAAAGGGTATTCAATTAGGAAAAGAGGAAGTCAAATTGTCCCTGTTTGCAGATGACATGATTGTATATTGAGAAAACCCCATCGTCTCAGCCCAAAATCTCCTTAAGCTGATAAGCAACTTCAGCAAAGTCTCAGGATACAAAATCAATGTGCAAAAATCACAAGCTTTCTTATACACCAATAACAGACAAACAGAGAGCCAAATCATGAGTGAACTCCCATTCACAATTGCTTCAAAGAGAATAAAATACCTAGGCATCCAACTTACAAGGGATGTGAAGGACCTCTTCAAGGAGAACTACAAACCACTGCTCAACAAAATAAAAGAGGACACAAACAAATGGAAGAACATTCCCTGCTCATGAATAGGAAGAATCAATATCTTGAAAATGGCCATACTGCCCTGGGTAATTTATAGATACAATGCCATCCCCATCAAGCTACCAATGACTTACTTCACAGAATTGGAAAAAACTACTTTAAAGTTCATATGGAACCAAAAAAGAGCCTGCATTGCCAAGACAATCCTAAGCCAAAAGAACAAAGCTTGAGGCATCACGCTCCCTGACTTCAAACTATGCTATAAGGCTACAGTAATCTAAATAGCACGGAACTGGTACCAAAACAGAAATATAGACCAATGGAACAGAACAGAGCCCTCAGAAATAATACCACACATCTACAACCATCTGATTTTTACAAACCTGAAAAAAACAAGCAGCAGGGAAAGGATTCCCTATTTAATAAATGGTGCTAGGAAAACTGGCTAGCAATATGTAGAAAGCTGAAACCAGATCCCTTCCTTACACCTTATACAGAAATTAATTCAAGATGGATTAAAGACTTAAATGTTAGACTTAAAACCATAAAAACCCTAGAAGAAAACCTAGGCAATACCATTCAGGACATAAGCATGGTCAGGGACTTCATGTCTAAAATACCAAAAGCAACGGCAACAAAAGCCAAAATTGACAAATGGGATCTAATTAAACTAAAGAACTTCTGCACAGCAAAAGAAACTACCATCAGAGAGAACAGGCAACCTACAGAATGGGAGAGGATTTTTGCAATCTACTTATCTGACAAAGGGCTAATATCCAGACTCTACAAAGATCTCAAACAAACTTACAAGAAAAAGACAAACAACCCCATCAAAAAGTGGGCAAAGGATATGAACAGACACTTCTCAGAAAAAGACATTCATACAGCCAACAGACACATGAAAAAATGCTCATCACCACTCGTCGTCAGAGAAATGCAAATCAAAACCACAATGAGATACCATCTCACACCAGTTAGAATGGTGATTATTAAAAAGTCAGGAAACAACAGATACGGGAGAGGATGTGGAGGAATAGGAATGCTTTTACAATGTTGATGGGAGTGTAAACTAGTTCAACCATTGTGGAAGACAGTGTGGCGATTCCTCAAGGATCTAGAACTAGAAATACCATTTGACCCAGCCATCCCATTACTGGGTATATACCCAAAGGATCATAAATCATGCTGCTATAAAGACACAAGCACATGTATGTTTATTGCGGCACTATTCACAATAGCAAAGACTTGGAATCAACCCAAATGTCCATCAGTGACAGACTGGATTAAGAAAATGTGGCACATATACACCATGGAATACTATGCAGCCATTAAAAAGGAAGAGTTCATGTCCTTTGTAGGGACATGGATGCAGCTGGAAACCATCATTCTCAGCAAACTATTGCAAGGACAGAAAACCAAACACCGCATGTTCTCACTCATAGATGGGAATTGAACAATGAGAACACTAGGACACAGGAACGGGAACATCACACACCGGGACCTGTCATGGGGTGGGAAGAGCAGGGAGGGATAGCATTAGGAGATATACCTAATGTAAATGATGAGTTAATGGGTGCAGCACACCAACACGGCACAGGTGTACATATGTAATAAACCTCCACGTTGTGCACATGTACCCTAGAACTTAAAGTATAATAAAAAAAAAAGAGAGAGAGAGAAAAGAAAAGAAACTTCAAGGAGGTTCTGCAGCTTAAACTTGCTCCTTATGGTTGGGTTATGAATACTTCACTCTTCTCTGAACCAAGAGTTTTAAAATATTGCTACTTGGCTTTGATCAACTGAAAGTATGTACTCTTCCAGCACGACAAAGCCCACATAAAATTACAGAAAAATTCAGGAATCAAAGTTCAGATGCATCCAGCCTAGAACTCATAACTTGTACCAACAAACCACAGTTTAATCCATGGCCAATTTTCTATGTACCTGAATGGTGGTTTGAGACGTTCAATGAGGTTGAAACAGGCGGGCAAAGATTCTTCACTTCCAGATTCAATGATTGTTTACAGATAGTTGAGCCACAGCCATTGAAAATGATCAACCTTATTTCAAAAATAACCTTGTTGTTTTATCACCCAATTAACTGTCCACTTGTGGGAATAAGTGTTTGAGAACGTTATCATCCACACGAGAGATGAGACAGAAATAAGGTAGAGGTGAGAAAATGGGGGTGTGCATAGGAAAGCGAAGGTATTTCAGGGATAGGAATTACAATAGGTGATGACTAAGTATGGAGATTAAGAACCAGAGGGAACGAAGACGATATATTCACTCAATCAACAGTTATATACTGCGTACTCACTATATGATCAACATTGTGCTGGGTGTGAAGTTACAGCCATGATCTACATATTACTCACTAACTGGTAGACATTATAGATAAAGAGAAAATTACAACCAAGTAGGGGAAGCAGATGATGCTGTGGAAACAGCAAGACAGAATTCTAACCTAGTCAAGAGGCATCGAAAAAGATTTCCAAGAGGAGTCAATATTAAAGTTGAGATCTAACAGGCGCTGTATAAAAATGAACCATGTGGATGGGAGATCACAAGTCAGGGGAGATGAGTCAAGGCGTGTGCCCTGAGTCAGATTTTGCAGATTCAAATCTTGGCGCTGGCGCGGCCATTAGCGGGTTGTGTGACCTTAGGCAAGTTACTAATTCTCTTTGTGTCTCATTGTCCTTATATATTAAGTAGGGATAATAATTCCTCCCTCATAGGACTATGATAAAAAACAAATTAAACAAGCAAAGAGCTCTTGGCAGAGAGACTGGCACAGGGACGTGTCAAATAAATGGCAGCACTCTCCTTGTTATTAAGAAGGAACAGCATGTGCAAAGACTAAAAGGTAAGAAATAACATGGCAGGTTCAAGGAAAGTAGTTCAGAGTTGCCAGAGTGTTGGGGAAATGGCAAATGATGAGCCTGGAGAGGAGAAGCCAAGGCAAAGTCAAGGAGGCTCTTTTAATATGATTTCTATGGTAATAGGGTACATAGCGATGTCACTAGAGAAAGCACAGACCTGAAGAGAAATCCAAAGCATTTTCTGGATGACTTCACAACCAACTTATGACCACTTTCCTGAGGTGCATGCACTTTCAGGAGGGAAAAACAATGTGGTTGTGATTCAGCTAAAAGCTACAAATGATGACAAGAAACCAAGGGCTCAGGAGTGGTAGGAAACAAGAAGGAAGCTGAGTCCTTGGACAAAAGCTCTTAGAACAGGAATGGACCCCTTAGAATAGCACAGCAGAGGGGAAGGCACCTCTGCCCTTTATTTGGACTCTACTGCTGACCCTGCCAGTTACTTACATGTGACCAAACCACTCTCTTTCTCTGTATCTTAATAAACAGAGGGGCAGCCTAGATCCATCATTCTTAACCCAAAAACCACAGATACTATGAATCCATGAAGATGCTAAAAGAGGTTCAATCTATTCTCAATTACTTTTTTAAAACCCCAAGGCCATACTAGTTCTTTCAAGCTGATCCAAAGCTCCTATAGGCATTGCCCGTCTTTAATTAATTTATAACTGAGTGAATAAATTAATTATACCATTAAATTCAGTTACTACTTTTAGAAATTGAAAAATAAAGAAGAAAAAGGGTGCTAGTAGTAAAAAGTTTGACACCACTAGACTGAATGGTTTGATAAGGCCATTACGGCTCTCATATTCTGGAAGCCTACCTTCACCTGTCAGCTATTTCATTTCTATAAAGGTTTACATTCTTTGGGTTAAAAACATGGGACTCAGAGTCACAAAAGCCTGGATTCAAATCCCAGCTCTGGCACTTGCTAGCTGGATGACCATGGCAAATTACTTAAACTCTATAAATCTCAATTTCTTAATATGCAGAATAGAGATTAAAATAGCATTTTTTGATAGAGTTGTTTCAAGGAATGAGATAATACAAACTGTAGTCATTGGCATACTCCTTCCCAGTCTTTGCCAAATCTCCATAAACCCTGAAATATCAGTTAGATAATATTTTTTATTTAAATCAATTCATGTTTTCAGTTAAATTTATGTGCTTTAACCGGAAGCTTTATACTGCTACCATAATTGGAAAACAAGTACTGCCATAAATCGGTAGTAACCATAAGAATAATACTAATAAAAACTGTACTGAAAATTTTATCTCAGTAAGTAACAATTAAAGTTACTTACTAAAGTTACTTTGCTAAATCCTAGCTAAATGCTGTTTCCTGCTGAAGGCTCTGTGCCTGAGGCTGCCCTCTCTTTGTTAAAATGGAGATTCACATGTATAAAATGAAGTTAAAAACATCGAGGCTTCAAACCTCAGCTTTGTCCTTGAAGTAATCAGGAAGCTCTAAAGAGAATTAAAAAGGAAAATCTCTATGCGATTCAGTTTTATTCAATGCCTCAACTGGGTATTACCTAAAATAATCTCTCATAACATATATGCCACATCTTGGATACACTGAGGTAATACATTCGAAGCACGTGGCACTGGACTTGTTCTGAAGTAACTGGAGAAATGTTCATTTTTATTACTTTTGGTAAGAAAATAAAAAAACAAAAAACAGAACCATTTGGCCCTGTCACTACCTCCTACTGCCCACCCCCACAAAATTGGGACTGACAGGGTGGCCGTATTACTGCAGAAGGCTCCTTCCTGTCCCTTGCTCCTTCCTGTCTTTTGAGACCACTTAGTCAATTTCTTCCCCACAATGCCTCTTTAAGTCATCCCTTTCTGTCTATCTCCACGCCAACAACACAGCATCTGGCCTTGGTTCTTACACCAACCTGCCCTGCCATCTTATCCTTTAAGATTCATCTGAAAATGATACAGACAGGAAACAGGGAAACACTGGGTGAAGAGAGCGGTTCCGCAGCACAGGCCCCACCCTCAAGCCTGAAGACCCACAGCCCTAAATGAAGACAGGCATTCCTGTTTTCATACCTAAAAAGTTGCCTTTTGTCCCACCATGCCTCCTATCCTGTACCTATATAAACCCTGAACCCTAGGCTCCAGAAGCAGATGAGCAGGTGAGGAGATGATGAGACAAGCAGACGGACAGCAGAACAACACAGTCGAGAAAGAGAGAAGAGGAGGAATGTCTGAACACAGAGAGGAGTTTGGCTGGGGGTGGTCAGAAAGAGGTTTGGGTACTGGATGGCCAGGCTCCAGGGGAAGATCATATTCCCACTCCATCCCCTCTTCCAGCTCCCCATCCATCCTGCGGAGAGCCACCTCCACCACTCATAAAGCTCCCACATTCATCCTTCAAGGCTGTGTGTGACCCAATTTTTCCAGGACACTGAACAAGAGCTCAGGATACAGGAAGCTATCACACTGGCCCTCTGCCCTTGCAGAAAGGCAGAGGGTCCACTAAACTGGTTTCCACTCAAGCTGTCTACAAATGGCAAGGCTAAAAGGGCACACTGCAATACACGCCCACTTGGGCTCCTGCACTTGTCCATCTGTGTGCTCCTCTTCCCACAAGGGGTTTGAGCAGGGGTGGCAACTGAACAGGTGAGCCACACCTCTGTCACATGTCCTGTGAGGGGGATCAGCGAACTCTCCCATTTAAAAACACTACTCTCAGTAGCCTTGCTAATCGCCAACCTCTGTGCCACACAGAGACGGCAACCTTCTATACTGGGCTCCCTGGATCCCCTTCACAAACTTCTGTTGTAATATTAATAATTACCTTGTTACATTGCAGTATTGTTTGTGTCTGTCTTCCCCACTCAACTACAAATTTCTAGAAACCAAGGACTGTGTTTAGTTTATCTTTGTATCCCTTAGTTCGTAATAAACGCTCAATTCAGTTTTCATATATGGATGAAAAAGAGGATGGATGGAAGAAAGGAAGGATGGATAAAAAGATGAAAGATGGAAGGAAGGAAGGAAGGGAAGGAAGGGAGGGGTGACAGTGATGGACCACATTGCTTCTGACTTTCTGATTTCTAAGAAGGAAGAAAAACAAGGTAATTCAGGCAGAGTTGGCTTAATTCCCTCTCGTCCAATTTTTGTACATCCTCTTCACACACCATCCGTGGCATTTTCCTCATCTTACAAATACCAAAGGACGCTAGCCTTTGCAGAAATTACCTTGGCTCCTTGCCAGAAAACAAACAAGCCTGAGAATAAAGAAAAATAAATAAATAACAACAGTGACGTTTCGCACTTTGAGGTCTGGGAAATGAATTCCAAATGGGAGCTGAACTCAAAACCAAATGTTTGGCTTTCGGGGACAACCAGCTACTTGACTGAAAGCCTCAGCCCCCTCCTGAGACCACTTAGCAAATGTCGGCCCAGAGCTCTTCCTGCGAGCTGCTGTCTATCCCACCCCTTTCTCAGGCCTGGAAGAAATTGCTGCCAAGAAAAAACAATCAAACTTTCTACCTACTACTTCAAGGCTGTTTGTGGTTGATCTTTTCCTACCTTGGGAACTTTCCAAATGGTTCTTTAGGAATTAGGCTGTGTTTGAAAAAGGTTTACTCAAAGCAGATTAACACCTCTGTATGTGTGTGTGTGTATCACATACACACATTCACTCACATGCACACACACAGACTCACATACAAAAGCTCAGATGTTTAACCTGGCACATCCTTGCCATTCTGATTCCACAGGAATTGATGTCTGACAATATAAGTGGGTGCTTATGTGCCCTGAGCTTGGGGACAAGGTGAGCTTCCAGAGAGTGGATGAAATTGAGAAGTGAGAGTACAGGTGGGGGCACTGAGGGTTGCTAGGAAAGGCCGCTGGGGAAAATGCAGAAAGCAAAAGAGAACACTTCCCATGCACCTGACTCAGCTAGCCTAATTTCCTGGGAAATTTTTAATAGTGCTACTACTTGGCAAAATCATGGGATTATGTATCTGCTCCCTTCTCCTCTTTAAGAACTTCTTAACCCACACACTGAAAAGCCAGAGCCAAGGCCTTAAATTCTCATTTCCAGAGCTACAATATTTGGGCTTTGCCCTTTTCCTTCAACTCATATCCTCATTAGCAAGGTATCTGTACCAACACAGGCAGGCCTACCTTCCTGATTACCATGTTAAGCTCTTGTTACAGTCTGAGAAAAGCATCAACCCCAGACCAGAGGCAACCAGGCAAATAGCCGGTTATAGCACTTAGACGAGGGGCGGTGTTACCAACCAGGGGTACATAGGTTCCGGAGCCGTACTGACCCAAGCTCGACCGCACAGATGACGTCTCCTCTCTGAGCCTGAGTTCTTCATCTGTAAAACAGGGATATGGCTTGTCTTAAAGGATGACTTTTGAAGATTAAATTCAATGATAATGACAGGTACTATTATCAAGTAAGTGCTTAACAAATGTTTGTTGAATATTTTTTTAAAAAGTGAATGCCCTGTTCTGACCCCAGTTAAGAAAATACAGGCAGAACTGGGACTCTTTCCAAGAGGCACTTGCTCAGTCCCTGATTTCCATAAGAAACTCCTTCTCACCCCTGCCGCACAAGCCCTGGGACACAGATCCTGGGCCTATGTTCGGAGGCTGGATGGGCAGGCAGGGCCAGGTGCAGTGGCTCACACCTGTAATGCCAGCACTTTGGGAGGCTGAGGCAGGCGGATCACAAGGTCAAGAGTTTGAAACCAGCCTGGCCAATACGGTGAAACCCCATCTCTACTAAAAATACAAAAATTAGTTGGGCGTGGTGTCAGATGCCTGTAATCCCAGCTACTCAGGAGGCTGAGGCAGGAGAATCACTTGAACCTGGGAGGCAGAGGCTGCAGTGAGCAGAGATCGGACCACTGCATTCCAGTCTGGGCAACAGAGAAAAAAAGATGGGCAGGCGGTAGAAGCAGTCAGCTGTATGTGCAGGCAACAAAGGGGTGCAGGGACATGGCCTTTGGAGAATTTAAAGACAATAAGAGTCAGTCTGATTTTATTATCAGCATGCGCCAGCAATTCCAATAATGTCAGTGATAAAATACTCTTTTATACTTCCACCACCCATGCTTGCTATGCCACTGCCTGTGGTGCCAAAAGATTATGTCCCCTGTCCTGGCTGAGTCCCTGCCTGGCCTCGGAGTCTATCTGGGGTTTCCAGAGGTCAAGCCCCTGGATTCTTCCAGCAACCAGATGTACACTGAGATCATTGTCTGTGCCTACATATCCTGAGAATTCCTTAAACTGGTTGGCCCAAACTCTCTTGAGATGAACACAGTGTGAGGACAAGAGGTAAAATTACTTTAAGCCATAAGTGTCTAAACAGGCCCAGACCAGAATACTGGGTCCACTTTATCAGACAGAACCTTTCCTTTCCTCTTTCACTGTCCCTTGTTTGGTGTTGCTCAATAGTCCTATTCCCTTGAAAATTGAAGCTTCACCTTTAGGAGGCCCATGGCCTCTATTTGGTTTTTATATGTAATAGAAATTTTAAAAATTCAGAGCCAGGGAGCTCAGCACACCCTCAGATGCTCCCTTGTCTCAGTTTCTTTTACTCCTGGAAACTCATTTTGTCCCCGGGATGAGTTCAATCCTTATAAATGAGAAAACTGATGCTGACAGAGGGAAAGGGACCAGCCCAAGGTCACACAGCAAGTAAGGGGAAAAGGGGGAAATACAGCTACCGAGGCACTCTGAGGAGCGAAGCAGTGCACATAAAACTCTGAGCCCTGTGCTGGCGCATAGTAAGCAATTGATGAGCGTTAACTGCTACTTTTGTGTAGTTGTGTGTTATTATTGTTAAACAAGACTAGACCCACATCTCCAGGCTTTGGGGCAGCCTCTTCCCAGTGCCTAGCTTGGTGTCAAGCACAGTGTAGGAGCTCATTAAACATCTGCCGAATAAATAAATTAGCTCTATTCCTGCTCAGTGACCATCCAACCTCTGTATAAACATCCCCAGTCTGAGACACTCCCTCCTTCCTTTAAACATACCCTATCCCATCTCTGGGCCCATCCATTAAACAGATCTACTTTATAACGAGTCAATTTTTAAAAATCTCTCTTCATCCCTTCCTGCCCATTGGTTAGTCCTAGATTTAATCTCCCCAGCATTGAGCCTTTTACAAAGAGATTTCGATGTTAAATCAGAACATGTTAGTCCCTGGATAGAAACCATCAAATTAACCTCATTGGGTGGTAAAATATATCTATATTTTACATACGTATATATATAAATATAGATATATTTCATCAATCATTCACCTCAAGAAAGAAAAGGTCGGTTTTCTCTTATAACAAAGAGGACACTTTAATCATGGCAAATCTGCTGAATAAATCAAAACAACAAATTTACAAGGGGCAAATGCCCTCTGTTAGGTAAATTAAGACAAGCATCTCAACAGGCACCCGTTACCCTGACAGGAGCAAGAGGAAGTCTTGTCTCTGTCAATCTTCCCTCTGGAAAGACAGCATTGATTAAATGCTGACACGTATTTGTGTCTGAAGAGCAGGAAAGAACAACAAACCAAAAGGATGCGTCAGGTGTCATCTTTCCACTCAACAGCACACGTAACAATTACCACCTCACAGTTTTATACAGTTCTTTTTGCACTCTTTTAAAAAATGCTCATCAGTGATCCCAGCACTTTGGGAGGCCGAGGCAGGCAGATCACCGGAGGTCAGGAGTTCGAGACCAGCCTGGACAACAAGGTGAAACCCCATCTCTACTAAAAAAAATACAAAAATTAGCCGGGTGTGGTGGCACCTGCCTGTAATCCCAGCTACTCAGGAGGCTGAGGCATAAGAATTGCTTGAACCCAGGAGGCAGAGGTTGCACTGAGCTGAGACCACATCACTGCACTTCAGCCTGGGTGACAGAGCGAGACTCCATCTCAAAAAATAAAAATAAAATATGCTAATCAGTTTATTTTACCTTCATGGAAATCTTATAAGTAAAGACAGTGCTCGATTTTACAGATGAGGAAGTAAGACAGAGAGTGACCAGTCATGAGACAAACCAACCATGTATTCATTCATGTGGCAAATTATGATTGCATCCTGACTCCATGCCAGGCATTGGGCTAGACTCCGCAGATGTGACGGTGAGCAAAACAGACACATTCTCTGCTTCCACATCCCTTAAAATAGAGAGGCGGAAAACAGAAAGTTAAACAAACATATCAGATAAGTGATAGGATAGAGAAAGCAGGGTAGGAGGAGCATCAAACCTAGCCCAGTATGGATCATGAAGGGTGAACAGGATGCCGCCAAGCAGAGACTTTGACCCTGAGGCGGTAGAAGCAGTCAGCCCTACGTGCAGGCAATAAATGGGTGCATGGGCATGGCCTTTGGAGAATTTAAAAACAATAACAGTCAGTCTGATTTTATTATCAGCATGCACCAGCCATTCCAAATAATGTCAGGGATAAAATACTAAGAGGGTCAGCTTAAATGGGAGAACTTGGATGTAAGGCAGGAGGCAGTGCTGAGAACCATCATACCAGCAAAGCATGCATGCACACACACACACAAGCACACAATCACAGCAAGATATAGGAGACCTCCAAACAAGGGGATGAGAAACAGAATAGTAAATCCAAAGCTTTCAGACGTCGAAAGCTCCTGGGGCTTCAGAACTTCCTGGAATTCCATGGTATAAGAGTTGGGACGTAATGAGATGTGATCACTACATTGTAAGGTAACAGGCAAATCCAGAAGCCAGGCTCCTCATAATGACCATCTGATTTGCCCAACTTCACAGCCAGGGAGAATAAATATTCAACATAAGTCACAAGATCTCCCTGGCAGTTGCTCTGCCAGTACAATAGCCAGGGCAGGCCAGAGTTGAAGGGGCTTCATAGGGTTGAAGGGGCATCTCACCAGACTGACATGAAGAGAAAAAGAGCATTTATCTCCAGTCTTCCCCTTTCAACGTAAGCCTCTGAACCTAAAGCGATATACCTAGGCCAGGAAGAAGAGGATGACAGACATTAGGGAAAAAGAAGGTACTTCACAATTCTAACACTGTTGCTGTTGACACTGTGAATTGATTTTTCAAAGCATACACATGGGAAATGCTTCTAATTTAAGGCGTGCGGAATTGGCCCATGTGATCATGGAGGCTGAGAAGTCCCATGATCTGCTGTCTGCAAGCTGGAGACCCAGGCAAGCCAGTGGTGTAGTCCCAGTCTGAGTCTGAAGGCCTGAGAACCAGGGGGCCCAGTGGTGTAAATCTCAGTCCAAGGGCAGAATAAGACCAAGATCCCACCTCATGCAGCAGGCAGGAAGGGGCCAAATCCCTCCTTCCCCGGTTTTTTGTTCTATTCAGGTCCTCAGCTGATTGAAGGGTGCCCATCCACATTGGGAAAGGCAATCTATTTCATGGAGTTCACCAATTCAAATGCCAGTCTCATCTGGAAATAGACATATCCTTGCAGACACATCTAGAAGTAATGTTTAAACTGGGTACCCTCTGGCCCAATCATGTTGACGTATTAAAATTAACCATCACAGGCTGGGCGCGGTGGCTCATATCTATAATCCCAGCACTTTCGGAGGCCAAGACGGGTGGATCACTGGAGGTCAGGAGTTCAAGTCCAGCCTGGCCAAAATGGCAAAATCCCAGCTCTACAAAAAGTAGCCGCACATGGTGGCGCACGCCTGCAATCCCAACTACTCAGGAGGCTGCGGCAGGAGAATCGCTCGAACCTGAGAGGTGGAGGGTGCAGTGAGCCAAGATCCTGCTACCACACTCCAGCCTAAGTGACAGAACAAGAGTCTGTCTCAAAAATAAGATTAAATTAAATTAACCATCACAGTGAGATTAATGGTTCTTTTTGTGAACTATGGCTTTTGAAATAAGTATTGTGTGGAGTATTTTATTCCTACTTTCATTCCTGTAAGGCAGAGGAGTCCATAGTAAATGAACCCAGCTTTTTGTCCTGTTTGGCTCCTCACACCTCTATCTGAACTCCCTCTCAGTCTTCTTCTTTCTATTCTCAACTTTGAGTTCTCTTCTGTAATCACTTTCTCCCAGCTCTGAGCCCTAAACTTGTTTGTTTTCCAGATCCATAAAATGCTTTACCTTTCCTCAGTCAACAAAATTTATTAAAGTTATTTTGTTATAAGTTGGCTACTCCAGCGTCCCTTCTCCAGCTGACATAAATTCCTAACACAGCTCCTCTGTGCTTCATTGCTGTGAGCAGGGAGTAGCTTTTATGACATTGCTATAGGTGCAGAAACGTGGCCGGGCAGCTCCAAAATATAAAGATATAAAAAGCTCTAGCCACAATGCTCTGAGCCAGACTCCCACTCAATCAGGCAAATAAAGTTTCTCTTGCGCCCCATGGGAACTCTAAGATTACAATTGATATGGTTCTACTCTTTACATTGTTGAAAATATTTATTGTCAAGGTGTGGTCTGGGGCCTCTGGTGGCCCATCATAAGCCTTTATTGATTCATTTAACAAGTACGGAGCAACCACTATTTAGAAGCTCCACCTTCAGTTCCCTTGTATGAAAACTATTTTCATTCCACATATCACCATCTAAAATCTTTTTACCTTTGTTCATTCTGTCTCTCCCAACAAAATATGTGGTCCATGAAAACACGGACCCAGTTTTGCCTAACACTGTATCCCCAGTGCTAAATGCAATGCCTGATGCACAGTAGATTACTGGGTGAATATTAACTGGATGACTGGATAATGATGAGGCAAAGTCACTGTAAGGACTTCTCATTCCACTCTAGGATTTTAGAAATGAAAGAGCTTTTTTATGTCCTTGTGTTTGTAATACAATTAGGACTAGCTTTTCTCTCACACAGAAATCTTTTTTTTCCTCCCATACCAGGCATTTTATCATTTGGATCTCAAACAACTACCTCTCTTCCCAGCCTCAATGAGGGGAATTTGGTCACACACACATTGGAGGTCAAGGTCCAAGATGTCATTGGTGAGGTAGCAGAATTTAACACGCTGGAAAAGTTTTAATACCTCTTTCTGAAGATGCCTGGGACATGTAATTGAATTAAAATATACTTAATACTTACTCTACACCAAGGATCTGGGAAGCCTACTAAGAAATAAACACCTTCAAACAGAGTAGCACCACTTACTGGTTTATTGTATTGGGTGTGCATAAGGATTTTGTCTGAGGGGGAAAAGGGAGTTTCTCAGATTTTAAGAAAATAAAAAACAGGAAAACCACTCTCCTCGATAATATTTAAGTTCCTTTCATCTCTGACCTTTTCAATCTCTCATTTCTGCTGAAGGACTCCATACTCTCTTTTCCCTATACCCCTCACATTTGTAAAATAAATAGATTCACAATGGAGCTCTGAGTCTTACATAAATCTGTAAGCTGTCCAGTTAGCCTTCCATTTGGAAAATGGCAATATAACAATATATTATGCAGATTTCTGTGCTTTCAAATCTTTTTCAATCTTTATAACAGCCTTTTAAATTTTGCGTGAGAGACTGAATTTCCTCTAAATTAGCATTTGGGAAAACTAGAATGGTGATATTTGTCCAAAATCATATGGCATGCTATGGCTAAACCGAGACCAGATCCAATTCCTAATCTTGGGTTCTTTGCACTGGTTGAGGATGGCAAAATAAATGATATTCAGGCCAGTACTCTTCTCTCCAACCCATGGCAGGCATTACTAATCAATCACTGCCCTCTTTACCACTGCGCCTAGAGGCAACTTTTTAGAAGCCCTTTCAACACAGTGTTCCACATAGCTACTACCAATCAATCTCAGGTTGAAATCTGAGACTTGAAACCTATTTGCCTTCCCTGCACTAGCCAAGTTCTCTCTGTAAATTAGGAAGCCTGTGGTGCCAAGCAATACAGAAGTTAAAACTGCTACTTGCAGAAGGAGGTTGAGTATGAGAGGAATACAAGGACGGTGAGTTAGTAGGACAGAGACAGGGTGAATGTTGAGGTTTTACATTCTATAGTTTCCTGAACATCTTAGCACTTGGGTTTAATTTTGCTCTAGATGCTGTAGGAAGTAGGGATGAATCATTGTCACCACCATGAAATATTTAACTGTTACATGCAAATGGTTATTAATTACATTCTCTGCCTCCATTAAAGAGGTAAATGACTATTTCAACTTCTCCCTGGGTGACCAGTGTGTACATATTCCATCCCTAATTCCTCCATGAAAACATTTAAATGGTGCTTTTAACAACCAACCCAGCTTTAAATGCAGCAACTTTAGAGGTGATGTGTTAACTCTGAAATAGCATCTTACATAAACTCAAATGATCCTCAGTTATGGGAAAACAAATGTATGCACATCTCTTAGAATCTTTCTCTTTTTTTTTTTTTTTTTTTTTTTGATGATTCATTCTCATTCTTAATCTAGCAAAAAAAGGCTAAATAATAATAAAATTGATGCCTTAACTGAAAAGGTGAGTCAGCAACACCAACAGATTATTTCTTAGGCTGCATCTTTCGTATTTTCTCCCAATAAATAACTTTTAAACGAGATACCTCTCAAATTAGCACTTAGCAGAACTAAAATCCTATTTATTATCTGCTGGATAACTGGAACAAAAATAGAAATTTGAGTATGTCCAAAGATTGGTGACTTTCCTAGGATTCCAACCTAAACAAAAGTTGCTGAGAACACCCCCCTTTTGAGTTCTGCAAAGAGATTCCAAAAGAACCTTCTGTAAACTAGAGATAGACATTTTCCCCAGCATTGTCTAATGGCTGTGCATAAACTGAGCAGATGGGGCACCGGAGTGGGTCTACCCCTTGAGATCACTGAGCATTTTCCTATTTAATTGTACTTTGAAAGCAGATTGTTCTGCTCAGGCACCTGTGACGAGTAGCATTTGGGAATTTGCCCATCTTGTTTGATGGAGGTCATTCAACTTGGAGGTCACTCACTTCATCTTTTATCATGACCTCCTTCCTCCAAATTATCCTTGAAGGTGGACACCTGGTACATCCTGTACATCAGCAGGCCTTGCATTTTGACCCTTTTGGCCAATCCTCAATCTCAAGTCTCTCTAAATTAGCCATTAACAGCTACCATTTATTAAGCACTATTATACACTGAGCACTGTCCTAGGAGCTTTATGGATATCAGCACACAAGAACTCTAAGTAAGAGATAAATGCTAAAGTCATTTCCACTTCATAAATGAGGAAACTGAGGCTGAGAAAGATTAAATGATTGCTCCCAGGTCATACAGCTAGTAAGTGGCAGAGCCCTTTCCCGCAGAGCCAATGACATTTCATTCAGACACTCAAGGAAATGATAGACATAGTAGATTCTTTTGTGATCCTCCAGCCATCTGTGTTGTTGTGTTGAACCAACAAAGCATTTTATTGTCAAAATCTAAAACACCAAAAAGATAAAAAGATTATTTTCTTACTATTACCAACAATGGCTTAAAATAGATGTCATGGGCATTTTTCTTTTAGCTACCCAGCAGATGAAATTCTTTATCACCTTTGGGGAATTCTGCTGGCCCCTAACCTTAAGCACCTGGTTAAGGAGCCTGAAAATGTAGTGCTGTCTTCTTTTTTTCTTTCTTCTTCTTTCTTTCTTTCTTTCTTTTGAGACAGGGTCTCATTGTCACCCAGGCTGGAGTGCAGTGGCGCAACCATAGCTCACTGTAGCCTTAACTTCTGGGCTCCAGCGATCCTCCCACCTCAACTCCCAAGGAGCTGAGACTATAGGCACATGCCATCACACCCAGCTAGTTTTTATATTTTTTTGTAGAGATGGAATGTTGTCATGTTGGCCAGGTTGGTCTCGAACTCCTGAGTTAAAGCGATTTGCCTGCCTCAGCCTCCCAAAGTGCTGGGATTACAGGCATGAGCCACCACACCCAGCCTGGTGCTGTCTTTCTCATCTTATAAGATGGTGGGTGAAAAAGTTGAGAAGCCAGATACTAAGAAGAAGAAACCTGAATCCAAGAAGGCTGATGCTAGTGGCAAGGTAACAAAGGGTAACCTCAAAGCCAAAAGACCCAAGAAAGGGAAGCCCCACTGCAGCTGAAATCCTGTCCTCATCAGAGGAATTGACAGATATTCTCGACCTGCTATGTGTTCCAGAAAGGCACATACAAGAGGAAGTACTCAGCGGCTAACTCCAAGATTGAAAAGGAGAAGGTTCTTGCAACTGTTACAAAACCAGTCGGTGGTGACAAGAATGGTGGTGCCCCAGTGGTTAAACTTCACAAGATGCCTTATCATCCTACTGGAGATGTGTCTAAAAAGTTGTTGAGCAGCCAGGCATGGTAGCTCATGCCTGTAATCCCAGCACTTTGGGAGGCTGAGGTGGGGAGATCACCAGGAGTCAGGAGTATGAGACCAGCCTAGTCAACATAGTGAAACCCCTTCTCTACTAAAAATACAAAAATTAGCCAGGAGTGGTAGTACACACCTGTAGTCCCAGCTACTTGGGAGGCTGAGGCAGGAGAATCGCTTGAACCCAGGAGGCGAGAGGTAGCAGTGAGCCGAGATTGCACCATTGCACTCCAACCTGGGTGACACAGTGAGACTCTGCCTCAAAACAAAAACAAAAACAAAAACCCTGCAGTCAGCATGCCAGAAAACTGCAAGCAGCATCGCTCCCAGGACCATTCTGCTCATCATCCTCACTGGGCGCCACAGAGGCAAGATGGTTTTCCTGGAGCAGCTAGCTGGGCAGTGGCTTTTACTTGTGACTGGACCTCTGGTCCTCGATTGAGTTTCTCTGTGAAAAACACACCAGTAATTTGTCACTGCCACCTCTATAAAAATTGGTATCAGTCAGCAATGTGAAAATTTCAAAACGTCTTACTGATGCTTACCTCAAGAAGAAACTGCAGAAGCCCAGACACCACAAAGGTGAGATCTCTGGTGCAGAGAAAGAGAAATATGAAGTTACGGAGAGGTGTCTGGTTGATCAGAAAGCTGTGGACTGGCAAATTTTACCAAAATCAAAGCTATTCCTCAGTTCCAGGGCTAACTGTGATCTGTGTTTGCCCTGATGAGTAGAATTTATCCTCATACATTGATGTTCTAAATTTCTTAAGAAGATTCTAATTAAATAACTGATACATTTTTTTAATGTGGTGCTCACCTTCCCAACCCCTCTTGAAAGCAGGGCACCCAGGACTTTGAAACAGCAGTTAGAAATGCAGAGAATAGGGGACTGCAAAGAATCCATCCTGGGGGCAGGTGATAGCAAAACAAAATCTCATTCCCAGGAGAAGAAAGGTCAGCCTGTGTGTAGCTAGCAGCACCTCTGCAGGCTGTGGTAATCAGGCTCAGTGGCAAACACTGCAGGGACCCTGTCCGTCTGGTTCTGTGGCCAGGGGCTATTCACAATTCTAGCGTTGGTCCTGGTTGCCCACTCTCCTTTTGATCTTGCCCAATCCTCCAGCCTTTCAGGTCACTGTAGGGGGGCTGTCCCATGCCCTTTCCATACATTTCTTCTCTGCTTATATCAGTCAGTTTCTGCTGCTTGCTCTGATTAGACCAGGGAGGTGGAAGTCCAGGAGGCAAATGCCTCAATTCTCCACAGTCCCTTGCCAGTCGCTTCACTGAAGGGGAGCCAGGGGGACCTAATTCTAGGATAAAATTCAGATTCTAGAATTTTGGCACCCTTAGATAAGACGATCTGTTTAATTATGACTCACAAATAGAATAGATCGGATTCTCGTTTCTCTGGCTAGCCAGAATGGGACTCTGAAGTAATTCATTTGTACTTGGCTACTCCAGGTAAATTTACCAGCCCTATAGATGCCTGTTGGGGCTCAGAAAAAAATACCCTAAAAGAAAGCCTCAGAAGCAAATGTTTCACCCTGACCTGCTCCTGCCCTCCTGTCGCTCAGTCCCATTCACCTACAAGGCTAGCCAGAGAAACTAGAATCTCTCTTCCCCAAGGTAGATCATAGGAACCAGAACCCCTTTTCCTTAAAGCCAGCCATAAAACCTAAAAATATTGTTCTAACTTTCCCCCACTTTTCTGTGTGAAAACTGGCCATAAAGAAATGATCTGATCTATTTTATTTGTGAGTCATAAGACCCCCATTCCAGAGAGGGTCCTGCCCCACACCCAGAAGGAAGGAATGCTGCTCAGATGGACCAAGAAGAACCTAGACAGACAGGCCTCGCTGAGACAGACAGGCCTCGCTGAGTTTCACTACTCAGTCATGCACGTTTTGCCCAATCCTATTACCACACAGCTGTCCACACTTTGTTGAACCTAAGCATAAAAATGGATAGTTTCCCCTGTATCTTTGGGTCTTCATTCTAAAGGTTCTCTTGCACACCCGTTAAATAAATTTGTATGCCTTTTCTCTAATTAATCTGTATCACCTCAGTGATTTTCAGCAAATCTTCAAGGGCCCTTGGCCCCTACATGCCCTAAATGGTCCAGGTTTCATCTTAGAAACAGGGAGCTGGATTCCAGCAGACCTCAAGCGTTTGCAGAAATCAAAATATCTTGGGGAACAGGATCCTATGTCTCCAGATTAAAGAGAAAACGTTTGGCTGATACCTAACAAGGCAAGAAAACTTCTTAAGTGAAGGAGGCTTTTGCGAAAGAAAATATTCTTCAAAAATCAAGTGAATAAAAGCTAAAATTGAAAGGATGCTTTAGTGTCTCTGACTCTACACCGTTCAAGGCTATATGCCTTTGGGGAGTGGTTTTTACACATGCACGGGCTACAAAATAATTTTTTAATGTTTTCTACACAGAAAAGTTACCCATTGGAATTCCAAGCTGCTTACAATTGTGTTTCTGGTAAGATATCCACACATACATTTTCTATTCAACTGTAAGTCGGCAAATGTCTTTTATGTGTTAAGCACTTTGCTAGGCCCTAGGAATACAGAGTTGAATGAGGTCAGTCCTTGTCCCTGAGAATTAAAAGCTAAGAGGAATACAAAGTGCAATGAGAACACTGGAGATGAGGAGTTGCCTGGAGAAACCTAGAAAGGCAAGCAACATTTAAACAAACCTCAAAGGAACAATAAACAAGTTAATTCTTAGCTAATAAGTCATCAGCTTTGTCATTTTCCATGCTGTAGATGCCTACATCCATTTCCCCCATCCTAATAACACTCTAATGTATTTCCTTCTGGGAATTTACCACATCAATATGTATAACCATGGGAAAATAATTCCAGGTACCCACCCCCCAGTACAAAAGCTGAAGTCACCAGAGATTTTCCCTCCAGTCACAAAACAACCAGGGTACAGACCTGCAGCCTAGGCTTAGCTAGTTGTTTTTTGGGACTTTGAGTCTAGAACAAATGCAGAGAGAGAAGGAAGAGTTGATGGTAGACCAACCAGGAGACAAGTCAGACTCTTACTGCCATGAGGCCATTGCAGGGGTCCCTGCTGCTCAATCCTCCCAAGTCTTGTTAGGTTCTTGCCCCTTCTCAAACATGGTCCTCCAACATGCCTCATACCCAGACAGCCTCTCACAGGTTCCCACTGTGGGATCCGACTCCCCTAACCTTCCATTAAATTCCCATTGGCTTAAGTAGCCAGAGTCTTTATAAACCAGGGAACCTATCTAATTTATTACAGCTGGGCATCTTAGGGCGGGTTATAGAGCCCACCAAAGCTCCCACAGTCCAGATGCGATCCTCCTTGCCAAAGACCACCAATCATTTTTTCTTTCCACTGCTATCTTCACATTCCTCTTATCTTCTGTTTTTCCTTTTGTATTAGTCCATTCTTGCACAACTACAAAGCAATACCTGAAACTGGGTAATTTATAAAGAAAACAGGTTTCACTGGCTCACAGTTCTGCAGGCTATACAGGAAGTATGGCGGGGACGGCCTCAGGAAACTTTCAGTCACGCCGGAAGGGGAAGCAGACACATCTTACGTGGCTGGAGCAGGAAGAAGAGAGCAAAGGGGGAAGTGCTACACATTTTTAAACAACCAGATCTCGTAAGAACTCACTATCAGGAGAACAGCAAGGGGGCAATCCACCCCCATGATCCAATCACCTCCCACCAGGCCCTTCATCCAACATTGAGGATTACAATTCGACATGAGATTTGGAGGGGTGATATCCAAACCATATCACCCCTCAAGTGTTCAGCAGCTCAATTTCTCCTTTGAAAAATTACAGCCTCAAAACCAAATACGTAATTTTACATGGAAATTTTTAGCCATCTCTAGGCAATAGATAATGATGGGATACACACTCACCCTCCCAATCCTTTGGAAAACATTAAATGTAATGTTGCAGGGTTGGCCACATATAGATTACTGAGCCGGAAAATGATGTTAGACCTCAAGCATCCTTGCTTCAGTTTTATGGATAATTAAGCTGAAAGTACTGCTAGGGCTTGAGAAATCAATTAAATCAAATGTATAGAATACAGTGTCCATCTCCATAACATGTTCAGGATGGTGTTGGGGTGTTACTCTCCAGACCAAGGAGCCGCTGGAGCTTCATGTTGTCTCTGTGTGCAAAATGAATGGACCAACAGCAGAGAGATATAACTAAGAATAATAAGCAACTACTGCCACTACTGTTTATCAAGTGTGCCAAGGGAGCAGGGACCAAATATACTTTGTTCGTTGCCAAATCCCCAAACCCTAACACACTGGAGCAAGTGTTCTGTACATCTGTTTTGTTTTGTTTTGTTTTGTTTTGTTTTGTTTTGTTTTGTTTTGTTGTTTTGTCACCCAGGCTGCAGTGCAGTGGCTGAATCTTGGCTCGCTGCAACCTCTGCCTCCTGGGTTGAAGTGATTCTCTTGCCTAAAGCCTCCCAAGTAGCTGGGATTACAGGTGCCTGCCACCACGCCTGGCTAATTTTTGTATTTTTAGTAGAGAAGGGGTTTCACCATGTTGGCCAGGCTGGTCTCGAATTCCTAACTACAGATGATCCACCCGCCTCGGCCTCCCAAAGTGCTGGGATTATAGGCGTGAGCCACTGCAACCAGCTGTACATATGTTTTTAATCAATGAATGTCAGGCATAGGCTAAGCACTTTATCTACATCATTTCATTTAATCCTTTCCACGCTGCAGCAAGTGTCATTCTCATCTATAGCAGATGTGTCAGTGGAGGCCCTGAGAGATTCAGCATAGTACATCATGGAGGTGGGACTTGAATTCAGGCTCAAACTACTCCAAGGTTTGTGTTGTTAAGCATGATGCTACACTGCCTCCCTCTACACTGCCTAAGCACCACCACCAAGGAGCCCACTCCGTAGTGAAGGAGGCAGATATGGACAGAATTAATATTGCAGGAAGTTGAACAGGACAGGGCTAAGGAATGAGGCCACATGCCCACTGCCACTACCTTAGTTGGCAAGTTTCTTATGACTGTCTGCTACTACCACCTCCTCACTGATTTTCATTTTCCAGGTCTACCCACCTAAAATCCATTTATTACATTGCAGGTAATGGTATCTTCCTACCACAGTAAGGTCATGGCATTCTCCTACCTAAAATGCTTCAATGGCTCTGCCATTGCCCTCAGGATAGAGTCAAAAGCCTTACTACTCCAAGTGTGGCCCTCTCTCTTCAGCCGCATCCTCACCTGGAAGCTCATTACATGTGCAGGATCTCAGGTCCCACCCAGACCTACATCCAAATCTGCATTTTAACAAGACCTATGGGTAATTCATAAGATCTTTTAAGTTGCAGAAATATGGCACTAAAGTCCTTCATGAATCCTTCAAAATCGTTATAAACTGGCTATCTCTGCAGCCCAATCTCTACCCCTGAGCCCTCACACTCCAGCCACGGTGAACATCTCTCTAATGAACACCTCCCACATACATCTTCCTTGCATGTGCCACTGTCTCCTTATTTCACAGCTTCACATGTGCTATTTCAGTCTCTCTACCCTGCCCCTCCTTTCCTTGGCTATACCTTCCTCATTCCTCAGGCCTTAGCTTACCTCATTTCTAGAAGTCTTCCCTTCCCATCCCCTCTGCCCCAGCCCCAGCAATGTTCGATGTCCTTGCTATGTGTGCATGGAAACAAAAGCCTCACCCATTTGCAGTTGTGTGTTCAACTGTATCTTCAGTGAAGTGAGTGAGGAAAGGGATTGTGTCTTCCTTGTTCTGATTCTATCTGCAGTGGCTAGAGCAATGCCTGACATGACGTATTTCATAAAACCCATCGCTCTATGAAAAAGCAATATTCGGCTTCCTGCTCATACTGTCATCCAGCCCACATTGCTACCTCTAATCCCCCAAATTAGAAAAAAAGATACATGAAACCTATTTAAACAGCATTTATCTTGCTATTGACTTTGCAAAGAATCAATAATCAGGTGAACGATATCTGATGCCAACACACACACTCATGCATGCTCACCTACACAAAATGACACCAATTATTTATTCTGATAAAGGGAAAAGGAGTTTGTGCACTCAAGTCAAAAGGGCTAGGTGAAGGAGCATTCGAAAAGAAAATGAAGTTGCTGCACATGTGCTGAGTCATGAAGCTATTGTGTGGGAAGACCTCTGAATCTTCAAGTAAGGGCTGGAAGGTAAGGAAATATTGAGTAATCCCAGCACTTTGGGAGGCTGAGGTGGAGGTCAGGAGATCAAGATCAGCCTGGCCAACATAGTGAAACCCTGTTTCTACTAAAAAATAAAAAAATTAGCCAGGCATGGTGGTGCACACCTGTAATCCCAGCTACTCTGGAGGCTGAGGCAGGAGAATCACTTGAACCTGAGAGGCGGAGGTCGCAATGAGCAGAGATCATGCCACTGCACTCCAGCTTGGGTGACAGAGAGACTCTGTCTCAAAAAAAAAAAAAAGAAAGAAAGAAAGAAAGATTGAACAGGCAAGGTTAAAAAAAGTGTTATGAGGTTTATGTGATGTCACTGGTCTCTAATTTTCTTAAGAGCTCAGTTGGACTCCAGGGAATAAGTAAAAAAGTAGAGAATTCTTTTAAAACTTGTGACAAAACCAACCTGAGAGAGGTTACATTGAAATGGCAGAACATGGAAGATTCTTTACATCCACGATGACAATCTAAATCATCTCTCTTTCCCAATTCAAATAAGACCCTGTCTTTACACCATTTTGTACAATCTGTGGACGAATCCAACAATTAAATTGGATTGTTGTCCAACCCCTTAAGAGAGGATCACCAAGGTAGTATGAGAGAAGAGAAGTTAAATGACTTCAAAACTTAAGGAGATTTTTAGTTTTGGCAACTTCTAACACATCAGCCCCCGTCTTCAGACTCCAAGTCTGATATTGTCTAGCCCAGTGCCCTGCTCTGGGAGGGACAGTAAGCACATAGCCTGCATGTTCTAAGTCCCTGATGTCTATGGAAGGTACCCCGAGTGACATTATTATCACCCTGGCCAGGATGCAGCCCTCAAAACCTTATTCACATCATATTCTAAGTAGCCGCCACTAATGGAGCAGAACCTGCATCCAAAATGAACCTTCTTTGTCTTTGCTGATTTGGAGCAGGATGCCCTTCTTCAGCACAAAGCTGATTTTCTCCCTTCTTCCCCCATAGCACATGTGACTCAACCTTCATGATCTATCAACCAAAGATTTTGATTTCAATCAAAGTCCCCTTTCCATGCATATCTTGAACATAAAAGTTTTCCCTGAATCAAGTCCAATGTTAATCCATTTAATGCCTTCCTTTTTATAGTGCTTTTAACTTTTTCGAAAGCATTCGAAATTACATTACTATTTCATTCTCAGAAAATCCCTGTGAGCTAGGTTAAGCAAGTAGTATTATCTCCAAGAGAACTGAGGCCCAGAGAATTGAAATCAATCACAGAAAATCATGCAGCGAGTTAAAGGGAGAATGGGGTTGAACATCCAGGGCGCCTAGCGGCCATTCCCTACTCTTCACATGATGTTACCCTGCCTTAAATGTATCTAGATCTCCTGGGGGGTGGAGGGGAGCTGCTTCCTCCTCCCAGGTTACTCTTTTCCACTTGAGCTTGAACTCTACACACACACAAACACACAAAACACACACACACACGTGCCTGCACACACATGCAGACAGGGATACACATGTGCATACAGAGAAACCTGCACACAGAAAGATATTTGCGTAGAAAGGAATATACTCACATGCCAAAACTCACAGAGCGACAGGCTTACACATGTCCAGAGACAGGAAACAGAGATACAGAGGGCTACATTCAGAAAGACACACACAGGTTATTTCTTACAGCATGCCTGTATCAAAACATCTCATGGACCCCCCAAGTATATACACCTGCAAAAGATATATACCTGCAAAAGTATATATACCTGCAAAAGAGCTCAACTGGACTCTAGAGAATAAGTAAAAAATCAGATAATTCACAAAAATTAAAAATAAAAATAAATTTTATAAGACGCAAACACAGCCGGCCACGGTGGCTCATGCCTATAATCCCAGCACTTTGGAAGGACGAGGTGAGTGGATCTCCTGAGGTCAGGAGTTTGAGACCAGCCTGATCAACATGGTGAAACCCCTTCTCTACTAAAAAATACAAAATTTAGCCAGGTATCATGGCGGGTGCCTGTAATTCGAGCTCCTCGGGAGGCTGAGGCGGGAGAATCGCTTGAACCCAGGAGGTGGATGTTGCAGTGAACCAAGATCATGCCATTGCACTCCAGCCTGGGCAACAGAGCAAGACTCCATCTCAAAAAAAAAAAAAAAAAAAGACACACAGACACAAAGCGATGCACACACAGACACATACACAGAGACACACACACAGACGTATACACACACAGCAATCACGTAGAGATATACAAACACAGACACGTGTAGAAACACATACAGAAATACAACAGAGGAAGATACAGAGACACACTCAGAAAGACACACACACACAGACAGGAAGACTTATAAACAGACTTTCTAACAACTTTGATTTCATCCACCACTATGGAACATCCCATTTTTCCTGTGGGATGCTCCCAATATGAGTCATGGAAAACATCCCTGACTTTGTTCCATAAAGAACAGGCCTCGTTGTGTGAGCTCAGTGATAAGACAATGTTAGATGGGAGATTATGGCTCTCAGCAGAACTGGCATGTGGCGATCTGCACAGCACTCATCCACTTATTCATCAATCATTCATAACCTAGTTTGTGCTGAGATATTCTCAGAGGCTGTTATGCTTATTATGAGGAATCAGGGATGCATTGTAGCTGTCACATTGGGTTCTGATGACCCCATCTGGGGGCCGAATCCCTATTGTAACTGTCACATTTGCTTTAAGAACACGCTATTCGTGCATCCCCTGATTTTCCAGGAACAGAAGCATTTGCTCTTGGTGCTAAAAATTGTAATAGATCTCTATGAAGAGGCAAGGGGAGAAAAGGAACAAACATAAGAGTGAGAAAGTACAAGCATGGCAAGGAATTCAAACTGTGGTCTTGTCGAGGACCCTAGCCTATGGACATAATGAAAGCCATCTTTATCTTCTTTCTTAAACACGTCCTAATTAGGCCAGACTCTCCTTATAGAAAGTTTATGTAGACACTGTAAGTCATCTCCCCAGATCCATTCTCTTGAGGTTCCTCCACGGTGGCAAACCCTAATTCCTGAAGAGTATTTGCCCATTCAATGGGACCTTATGCTTAAAGAAAGCCATCCTATCTTCCGCCCAAGGGGAGTGGAACTTGATTAGGTTTAGCTGAGCAGGGCAAGTGACCTTCTTTTTGTCAGTTTTGGAAAGGACATACAGCCAATTCTTGTCAAGGGGGTGTGAGGAGAAGCCTGCTGGTCGGACTTCAGGGAAACATTTTCCTCTTCTACCCCTGGATGTTAATGTGTGAGATTGTGACACATAGAGCATAGAGTTGCTGTAGCCCTCTTTTTTTTAGACAGGGTCTTGCTTTGTCACCCAGGCTGGAATACGGTGGTGTGGTCACAGCTTACTGCAGTCACTCAAGTGATCTTCCCACCTCAACCTCCCAAGCAGCTGGGAATACAGGTATGTGCTACCATGCCCAGCTAATTTTTTTGTATTTTTTGTGGAGATGAGGTTTTACCACATTACCCAAGATGCTGCAGCACTCTTAACAATCAAAAAATTGTTGAAAAAAACTAGCTCCCAAGATGAGCATGGAGTGGCAATTTTTTTAATGGCTGCAAATTCTTTGACACTCCTCCCACAATAGATGAAATCTAGGTCCCCTTCCCTCAAATCTGGTAGGGCTTTTGACTACCTCTGCCAATAGAATATGGCAGAAGTGGTCTAGGTCATAAAAGGCTGTGCCGCACCTGCCTGATTCTCTTGGCGCACTCACGGCCGGCATGCTTGTTCTGAGGAAAGCCATCTGTCATGTAAGATGTCTGGCTACCCTGAGACCACCACTCTGGAGAAACCTAGTGTAAGCATTCTGGCTGACAGTCCCAGCTAAAACCAGCCTTCCAGCATCACAGGGTTCTAGATGCGTGAGTGAAGAAGCTGGAAGTGAATCTACCAGCCCCAGCTGTCCCAGTTCCAGTCATCTGAGTCCCCACATTGGTCTTTCCTCCATATACACATCCCTGTGTCTCTCCTGTGTGCCCAAATGTTTTCTTCTTACAAGGACATTAGCCGTCATGGATTAGGGCCCACCCCAACAGTCTCATTTTAACTTAATCACTTCTTTAAAGATCCTGTCTCTAAATACAGTCACATTCTGAAGTAGCAGGAGTTAGGGCTTCAACATAGGAATTGTGGGGTGGGGGACACGACTCAGACCATAACACATGGGATAACACATGGGTTCCCTGTTATCAAAATCATCCTAAAAAGTACAATGAGAAAAAAACTAAATCAAACCAGTTTAAGCAAAAGAGTTAATACTAGAATAGCTCAAAAATTTAAAAAATAACAACGTGAAGAAGAAACTCCAGGAATGTCAGGTTCAGTGGCACCCAAACCCACTTTCACTCCTCTCTCTCACTCCATTAACTATGATTTGTTTTTTGTTTTTTGAGACAGAGTCTTGCTCTGTCGAGTAATGGCACAGTCACAGCTCACTACAGCCTCGGCCTCCTGGCCTCAAGCAATTCTCCCACCTCAGCCTCCCAAGTAGCTGGGACTACAGGCATGCACCACCACTCCCTGCTAATTTTTGTTTAATTTTTTGTAGACATGGGGGTCTCACTATGTTTCCTAAGCTGGTCTTGAACTCCTGGGCTCAAGAGATCCTCCTGCCTTAGCCTCTCAAGCATGAGCTACTATGCCCGGCCTCAGCATCTCTGATTCTCTCTGGGGTTTGCCTTCATTTTCTCAAGAGCATTATCTTGTCACTTATTCTCTGAAACATGTCAATCTCCCAGTGAACCGTGGGGATACTGTGGGGAGTAGAGCTGGAACTGGCAGGGTTCTGCACACCTGCTTAGGGAGAGCAGTAAGACTCTTAGTGCTACGTGAAAGGAATGATCAGGCTTCTTGGCTTCCTGGAGTGCCCTACCATATACCTACCCACCTTTTGCCCCTATAATATGCCGCATTCTATGATACTAAGGAAAAAAACCATAAATGTATCTGGTAAGAGCAGGGACATACCAGCAGCCTCCCTGGAACTCATAGGAAAAAATGTAATTGAACACTACTGAAACAGAGGCATCTGCTATTAACATGCCTACATTCTCACGTCATATCTGGACTTTAAGATAATTCTCTCACTTAGAGAACAACAGAAAGTAATCTAAAATCTGAAAGTTAAATTATGGTGTATCCACAAAAGAAATACTATGCAGTCATTAAAAAGAATGCACCATCTCTATATGGAAACATATCCAAGCACCATATCAAGATAAAAGTAAAGTGTTTAACAGTATATATAGTATGCTGTTATGGGAGGAAAAGGAATAGGTATCTTTATCTCTTTAAATGTATGCATCATCTCTGGAAAAAAGCCCAGTAAATTGGTAATGATAGTTGCCTCTGTATAGGAGAACTGGAAGACTAGGGTGCAGGGCTAGAAGAGAGATTACCACACATCCTCTTGACAGTAGATTAGAGCTGCAGAAGAAAATATTCATGAACTTGAAGACATAGCAATAGAAACTTCAAGGTGAAGCCAAAAATTAAGACTGGAAAAACAAGTGAACAGAGCATCAGTGAACTGTGAGATAATTTTAAGCAGCTTAATGAGATTCGGTGAAAACAATAAACCTGCAGTTCCAGCAAGTTCAATGAACTCCATACAACAAGATCAAGGTACATCATAATCAATTTGCCTAAAACCAGTAATAGAGAGAAGAGCTTTAATGCAGCCACAAGAAAAAGATACGTCAAGTACGAAGGAACAAAGGTAAGAATGACAGCAGAAGGGAAGCCAGAAAACAGTGGAGCAACATCTTTCAAGTACCGAAAGAAAAAAAGTCTGGAATTCTATACCCAGTGGAGATATCTTAAAAAAAAAAAAGAAAAAAGAAAAAAAACAAAGGTTAAGTAAAGACTTTTTTCAGATGTAAAATGGCTGGAAGAATTCATCAGCAATAGTCACATACTATAAGAAATGTAAAAGGAAGTCCGTCAGAAAGAAAATGGTACCAGATGGAAATCATGATCTACACAAAGGACTGAAAAGCACTAGAAATGATAAATATGTGAATACATATATGAAAATTTGTTCTTATTTTTAAATTACTTTAAAATGTTTCAATACAAAATCATGAAGATACATTTTACTATAAAAGTATTATGTGAATTCCTGTATGATGGCAACACGGAAACACTTTAAAGATCAGCCCACTGGAAAGCTGAAAAGCAATGCTAAAAAGCAACTGAAATTAGTAATAGTTCGTGTTTCTTAATTTTAATCATATTATCATCTATATATATTTAAAGATAGTCATGCACTTATGTGTAAGACCTATTACTTATTCTTGGTGAACTGAGGAATTTGTGAACTTGTTGTAACAACCCACTGCCCAGAGTGTTCTGCAAACCCAGATAGGGAATCACAGAACTAAGATTTTTTTGTAAAGCAAGCAAGAATCGTATGGTAGTATAAACATTGATACTTACGCCCTCATTAACACCTTGATAATAGTCCATTTACATATTTGAGTTTCTAAACCGTGCTCTAATCATCTTATCTGCTGTCCCATAAAGCAGGGCTTTGTGCGTGGGCACTCAGAAAGGAGCTGTCCAATGCATGCATGGCATCACCAATACAGTAGCACCAATATGTGGCAACTATTTTCTGATGGCCTTCAAAACAACACAAGTCCTGGGTCACAAGTGCCAAGACCAGAATCTAAACTTCAGTTTCTCTTCTCAGTTATCTCTACCTTCCCCGTTGCATATCTTCAAATCATGCCTGGTTTCTAACATCTCCAGACTGCAGCCACATTCTCTGAGGCTACATGGCATCGGGTACGACTTACCACAGTAAATCAACTTTCAGAGCCAGACTTAGGAGAATACATTTAAATCACAAAAGAACACAGGTCAGAGTTGCAATTATGATCACAGCAGACATTGCTGTGTTGTGCATAATTAAAATGACTGTGGGACCAGCTGAAAAAGTATCTCCCTATCTATGGGTATAAAAATGAGACATGAGGCTGGGTGCAGTGACTTGTGCCTGTAGTCCCAGCTATTCAGGAGGCTGAGACGAGAGGATCCCTTAAGCCCAGGAGTTCAAAGCCTGCAGTGAGGCATGATTGGCCACTGAACTCTCACTGGGCAACAGAACAAGACCCTGTCTCTAAAAAACAAAAAATGGATTAAAAAAAAAAAAAAAAGATATGAGCAGCCTGTTGTATCCAGGTGAAAACTTGACCTTGCAATAACTATCATTTGTATACCCTGGTAATAGACTATACCTGCCCACTTGTTGCCTTTGCCCTTGACAAGTTTTAGGTGTCAGAACTACTATGGTCATAAACTACTCAAAGGGTCTGACATTGTGGCCTGGACAAAACTCACATTCTCAGACTACCTTAAAACCCAAAGGGGTTAGAAAAAGATCTTACAGAAGGAGCAAGATTGGAATTTTTAAAAATTAAAAATAAATAGGAGAAGATCTTGCTGTTCCCCTGGGAAATTCCCAATACTTGTAATAATGAGGAACGTGCCCACATACCCACCGTGGTTCCCCAACAAAGCTTTCTCTCATTCACACCTATTTTGCCAACTGCCCATCAGATTTCCTCAGCAGTACCCAACTCATTCCCGCCACTTGGTTGGAACTGAAGAGATTCTCACATCATTTGCTCAGTCTGCTCCATGGGAAGTAGGAAATATTCACACTCTGCCTAAAACGTCAGCTTAGGCAGAGTGGGGGCAGAAGGCAAGCCTCGTTTTCTTAATTTCATATCTGATTGAACATTATTAAAAGAACCATTAAAGTTATGAAATTCCATGCTCATATTAGGTTTAGGATGGAGTGGCTAAGGACACATATAAAAAGAATGATTCAGCTTCTCCTTTTCTTAGTAATAACATTTAGCACTCAGATATTGCTTTTCCTCTCCATCATTCTTTACAAACGTTAACTGTATAATTTCACTACATTAACTGCAAAGAGAGAGTCGGAGATGGCCCTGTAATTTTGTAGTCACTTTGGTGACATTCATTATCTCTCAAAATGATATACTATACCCCAGAGCCTAGGTTTTATCCTGGCTTAAGGTAGGAAGATAAGCAAAGAGGAAGGGAGAAAGAATCCATGTTCTAAAATAACAGAGATCTCAGATGCTTACCTAAGAGTCCAGGGATACGGCCTGTGGATTAGAATGTGGAATTGGAACAGTTAGTGAGTCGGATGACATAGCTGAATTTTGAAGAACAGTGTTATATTTAACATATTATAGTTTTTATTTTTTAAAAAGGAGGAGAGACACCAAATTCAAATGCCTCCTCACAGAGAAAAAGATCCTTCAAATTAAAAAAAAAAAAAGTATGTGTATTTCACATAGATAAATAAGCATATTATCATTGTTGTCATTGTTGACAGTAATTTTATAGCTCACCACTCCCAATACAGATACTATAAATACTACAATACTATAAAATTTATAGTAATTTTGTAGCTCACCACTCCCAATACAGATCACTTTTAGGCAAAGACCCTCCCAATAATAAAAACAACTATCATTTGTTGAATATTTACTGTGTGCTAGGTACCATGCTAAGTATTTTAAATACACACAGATCTGACTCAGTTTTCCCGTCTGTAAAATGGAGGAATTTACCTAGAGCAGTGTCAGCAAATTACAGCCTAATCCATGGGCTAAATCCACACACTGTTTTTGTAAATGAAGTCGCTTTGGAACACAGCCATGCCCATTCATTTATAAACTGTCCATGACTGCTTTTACAACACCTGGGTAGAGTTGAGTCACTGAGACAAAAACTATATGGCCCGCAAAGCTTAAAGTATTTATTATCTGTTTTCTTACAGAAAACATTCGCCAACCTCTGATCTAGAAGACGGTCTGAAAGGACCTTCAAATACAATATCCTATGCTTCTGACTCTGGGTGTTGAAACGCTTTCTCCAGTTTCTCCACCACGTCATTAGTAGCATGAAACAGCAAACACAGTATGTCAGCCTGGATTTGTCTGTGTGTTGTTATGTAGGCTTCCATGTCAATGTCAGCTCTTTAGGAAAATATTCTTCATATTTTAAATTCTATAACTCGTTTATCAGCCCATTGTTGAGAGCTAACAACTTCAGGTAATTCCATTTTAAACTGTATGTTATTGATAACACCCACATCAGCTGTGAAAAAAATATCATTATGGAGCTCTAATAAATTACACCAATTTTTTAAAATTAAATTCTGTCACTTTTTTTAACTTGTATTTTAGGTTCAGGGGTACATGTGCAGGTTTGTTATAGAGGTAAGCTCATATCACAGGGGTTGTTATACAGATTATTTCATCACTAAGCCTAGTACCCAATAGTTTTTTTTTTTTTTTTTTTTTTTTTTTTTTTTTTTTTTTTTTTTTTTGAGACAGGTTCTCACTCTATTTCCCAGGCTGGAGTGCAATGGTACGATCTCAGCTCACTGAAACTTCTGCCTCCCTGGTTCAAGTGATTCTTGTACCTCAGCCTTCCGAGTATCTGGGATTACAGGCATGCGTCACCATACCCGGCTACTTTTTGTATTTTAGTAGAGATGGGATTTTACCATGTTGACCAGACTGGTCTCAAACTCCTGACCTTAAGGGACTGGCCAGCCTCAGCCTCCCAAAGTGCTGGGATTACAGGCGTGAGCCACTGTGCACAGCCCAGTAGTTATTTTTTTCTGACCTTCTCCCTTCTCCCACCCTCCCCCTTCAAGCAGGTCCCAGTGTCTGTTGTTCCCGTCTTTGTGTTCACGAGTTCTCATCATTTAGCTCCCACTTCTACATGAGAACATGCAGTATTTGGTTTTGTGTTCCTGTGTTAGTTTGTTAAGGATGATAGCCTTCAGCTAAAAATTCTGTCACTTCTTACCTCACTTTCTCAAATTCATTGCTTCTTCCTTCTCTCTACCATCATCATTGCCTGCTGCAGCTTCACCCGACACCTGAATTATTATCTGAGCAGCATTCAGCCCAATTCTAGTCACAAAGTAGGAGTCTACACACCTGAAATCCAAAATTTGCCTTTAGACAGAAACAGAACTGGGATGTAAGAATTTTCTTAACATTTTTTGGCTAATTGACACATGGAGTCTAACAGGTGACATCTTGATAGAATACATGATTGGGATGGGAATTTACAAGGTTTTAAGCATCCTTTATCACCATCATTGTTGTTTTAGAAAGGCCTGGGAAAGCAACAAGTTAACAAATAATTTGAATTCCTATGCTCTCTTAGGTTCTACAAAGAAAGATCACCCTAAAATAGCCAAAGCCGCATTGTAGCAAGGACATGAACACACTGCATTATATAATGCTGCCAAGTCAGTGTCAGTATGTACATGGCAGTTTCAGACAAGTATTTTTAGCCCAGGTAAAGGCCCGGTACTAGATTTTGGTATTGTTCATGAGAACCTTTTTCTCCTATTCAATCTAAAATATTAATCATTCCTTTAATTGATAAAATCACGAACTTTACCATTCGATTTCTTAATAGCCTTCACTGAATTCACTCTAAAATACTTTAGTACCAACCCAGTAATCATCTAGATTCAGTTATTAATTGCAGCTTATGTATTATAAGAAAAAGAGGTAAAAGTATCACTGTCCTCTTTGAGTGTCAACTTTTGATGTTATCATCAGTGTATTCCTTTAAATAACCCCTCTACCCACCCCCCAGGCAGAAGACTGGACATAACAGAGAAAGATGGTAAAGAATCCAAGTTTAGCCCATCATGAAAACTTTACATGTAATTAAAGCTATTTTATTCTGTACTCATTCTTCCCATGATTCTCTAGAAGTAAGCAACTGAACTAAAACAGCTTCTTTTTAATTTTTTAATTATTTTTAGAGATGGGATCTTGCTGTGTGGCCCAGGCTGGAGTTCAGTAGCCATTCACAGGCATCATCATAGCACACTACAGCCTTGAACTTCTGGGCTCAAACAATATTTCTGCTTCAGCCTCTGTGAAACAGCTTCTTTAATTAAGTAGCTACAGCCTCTGTCATACTATTCATGCTTACTTATTTCAAAAAATGTTACTGATTATACCTGCATGCCTCTTGTCTTAGACTTACTTTCCTCTTTCCCTTAGCACACCTGTAGAATGTACATAACTTTTGAATGTGTCTGTTTCTAATAGGAAGACTCCTATTAGAAAAGGCAGACTCCAACTAATAGCCCCTTACATCACCATCAACCTGAAGGCCAAGAGCTCCCAAAAAAGACACAAGAAGGTGAACATCTCTGCATTAGAGGCAAGGATCCCATAGCAGGCCAGCTACTCCCTTGTTATTCTGGTAATTGAAGGAGGTTAAAACCAGGAGGATATGGAGAAATGGCATAGTGGGAAGAGATATTCTTGTCTCTTTTATATAAGGCTTATTAAGAAATGTAATACTAGGAACCCATTTGTTCAAAGATCAATTGTTCTGCTATGTGCTTTACAAATACTATCTCATTTAATCCTCTCAAGAACCTTAGGAGGTAGAAACTGTCATGTCCATATTTATACATGAGGGAACTTAGATGAAACACAGCTAAACAGTGGAGAACCAGGACTTAAACAGTGGTCTCACTGATTCTCTAAGCTGGGCTTGAGACTCTCTTTGTTTTGGCTCCTACGATATGGCCCAGGTTTTTAAAAAGTCAATAAAAGCTAAGATGCAGAAAATAAGATCACTGGATGTCCTTTTTGTTACCCCAGAACCCTAAAGCTCTCTGATTATTTTAAATGGGGTCTTGGAACTGGCGAAAACATATATTTTACAAAAAGTGAGTAACCTACCGGTGTTTGCCTTTTGAAAGTTACCAGGAGATCAGAGAAGAGCATAGAACACATTTCCCTTGGTCCCTTCCCATGTGTTAGATTTCCTAGGTGTCAGGCACATCAACAACCTTTGAGAACACATCTATGCAGGCCAAACACACAGACAGCACCAACCTCTCTTCTTGACATAGACTTTACAGGAATCATGGGGAAGAGAGAAAAAGCACAGTTCCTGGGCCTTTGGTTACACAAAAAGAAAAAAACCTCAGAGCCAAGGTAGGATGTGGGAGCTAGGGAGGACCTAATTGTTCTGCGTAATAAAGTGAAAGGCATGCTTTCCATGGTTGGAAGAGTAGTGGAGGTGAAGAAAAGGGGAAGGCTGGAACCACTGAGGGTACACATGGCTTAGGGAATATTTTTAAATCAAAGGAATGTCCAATATTCACATATGAATCATACATATTATGTGCAATATTAAATTTTTCCATACCTCCTCAATCCTTCAGGAAAGTTAGCTTCACCTCACTAAACCACTTTATGACTTTTCCTTCCTTAGAGAAAAGTAGGTAAAAAATTGAAAGAAAGGGCAGAAATGGCTTTCTTAATACTTTCAAAGTGGCAGAACTTCCTGTTTTGTAGGCTAGAAGAAATTCAGGAAGAGGGTAAAGATGATGTCACCTCAGAGACAAGGAAAGGAAAACACCATTAAAGAAACCTGGCCACCAGTTAAAAAATCCTGTATACCTATGCCATTGTTTTTTCAGTTCTATACAGGAAGTTACTGCCTATAGAGAAACTAAAGTGTGCTCCTGGAACTTTCTGGAACCCAATCAACCAGTCCCCAGCCCTGACTCTGTTCTACTATCTATCCCCCGGCAAAGGCTCAGAGATCAAGGAGCTCAGCTGGTAGACACCAGGATTAAACTCTGGTGCACTTTTCAGCTCACATTTTCCACATACACACCCTCCTTATATGATTCAGCTTCAGGATTCATGCAGAGCTCAACTCTTTTGAACTTATTTACAAGTTTTATCATTATACCTGCCCACATTATGCAAGCAGTTTGCAATCTCCCCTAATTCTCTGACTTTAATTATATAATTGAACAAGCCAAAAACTCATTTTTCCCAGGAAACATTAAACATTACCATCTTAATGAAATTCTTAATGAAATGGTCCACTATGCATGCAAATGACCAGGAGTGGCTAGGCCACTAACTTATCACTGGGCAAGGCAATAGAATAAATGCTCTTTTGTCTATCACTGGAAATGGCAGTTCCCACCCACACTTTTGGCTGGAATGATAATTCCCTAAGACCAGTGGATGAGCCTCTGTGAGATACATGGATATAATTAAGACTGGATGAAAAGAGTTTAAATGAAGTAGGAACTGATCTCAACCTATAAAAATCAAAACTTATTTTCAAGGCTGAAAGAGCTCACTTAAACTTTTCTTGCCAGTTTAAAAAAACAAGGTATGAGCTGTCCTCCTTATTCTCCAGAGAGTAGAGTTCTGAGAAATTAACAGTATTAAACTTACTTCTCAACTTACTTTCAGGATTGAGAGGAGGAAATGGCTAAAAGAAATTTGGGGGACCTCTGAAAATTTCGGCATAATTAATAACTCTTCAAGCATCTGTTGCTGCCCAACTGCATTTTTCAAATGCCCTGTGGCAAACAACTTAAATCTTATACATACCATATACTCTTCTCATGCCAAAGTCACTGTCTGCCAAAAGCTAAAATGGAAGGATTGCAGACCTGTTCACACTTCTTTTTCTCAAATAGCATGGACAACCATGTCCTGTGCCAAGTAGACACCAACTTGAAGTACTTAATAACTACTATTTATATAATGAATTCCCAGTTCTTAAACCTTATCAAATCTTTGCATTGCCAGAAAAAATGTCAAGCTGCTGAAAATGTCCAACATAGAGGCTTACCCTGAACATTCAAGCTACAGTACTTTAGAGAAGGGAATGCAGCTCTTGCACCTATCACAGCGCTTAGCTGAGTAAATGTTATTTCCCTTCCTCTTAAGTTCTTCCATTTTTCCACAGTAGAACATAAAGCCAAAGAAAATCATGTTTGCACATTTTTGGCAGCTTTATTGGGATATAATTCACATATCATACAATTCACCCATTTAAAGTATAAGATTCAATGGATTTTGGTGTATTACATCATTTTTTAAATTGTGGACAAATATATGTCATAAATTTTGCCAATTTAAATATTTTAAGTGTACAATTCAGTGGTTTTAGTTACATTCAAAATATTGTACGACCATGACCATTATCTACTTCCAAAACCTTTTCATCACTTCAAATAGAAACTCTGTAACCATTAATTTTTTTTTTTTTTTTTTTTTTTTTTTTTTTTTGAGATGGAGTTTTGCTCTTGTCACTTAGGCTGGAGTGCATTGGAGCGATCACGGCTCACTGCAACCTCTGCCTCTTGGGTTCAAGTGATTCTCCTGCCTCTGCATCCCTGGTAGCTAAAATTACAGGTGACCACCAACATGCCCAGCTAATTTTTGTATTTTTAGTAGAGACAGGGTTTCACCATGTTGGCCCAGCTGGTCTTGAACCCCTTACCTTACGTGATCCACCTGCCTCAGCCTTCCAAAGTGCTGGGATCACAGGCATGAGCCGCCACGCCCAGCCTGTAACCATTAACCCTTTAACTATAGTTGTCCTTTCCACATTCTCTCAGCCCCTGGAAACCTCTAATCTATTTTCTATCTCTATAAATTTCCTATTCTAGATATTTCATATAAGTGGAATCACATAATATTTACCTTTCTGCATCTGGCTTACTTCACTTAGCATACTGTCTTCAAAGTTCATCCATGTTGTAGCATGTATCAGAATTTTATTCTTTTTTATGGCTGAATAATATTCCATTATACGTATATACCACATTCTGTTTATCCATTCATCTCTTGGTTATAGATTTTTTTCTAATACTTTGAGTGCAGAGAATTAAAAAATCTCAAACCTCAATTCATAGAACACACTTATCAGTTAAGATGACCCCCTCTCTTGGGTATTAATTTTTTATCCCCAGAAGCTTCTCCCATACCCTTCTCTTCCAACAGATACCCAGTCTAATGTGTTTGACACAGACCCTTAAATATGTATGTAGGTTTGTAAAATGCAAAACTGTGTGTTGTTTAATTTATATAAATCTCATTCAATTTCTCACTTTTTCACTCAACTCTGTTTTCAGAGCTACACGTTACTAGATCTAGTTAATTGTTAATTGTTTCATGTTTAGTTGCTGAAAGATGGCATAAAGAAAAAAAATAGTGTCTTTTATTATATTTTCTCTGCAGAGGAAGGTGACTCACAGGTGATTGCTCTACTTCTCTGTGAGCCACTGGTCAAGCCTCTTAATCTCTCCAAGTCTTGGTTTCTTCATCTCTATAATGAGGTGGTTACACCAGATCAGGGATCTTTGATGGGTAATATGCATCAACTGACTTGGGAAACGCTTCTAAAATAATATGCTGGACCCGACAGCAAGATCTAAGACAGCAAAATCCTGGTCTAAATAGTGTTAGAGGACAGACATGGTGGCTCACACCTGTAATCCCAGGACTTTGGGAGGCCGAGGCGGGCTGATCACTTGAGGTCAGGAGTTTGAGACCAGCCTGGCCAACAAGGTGAAACCCTGTCTCTACAAAAAATGCAAAAATTAGCCGGGCCTGGTGGTGTGCCTGTAGTCTCAGCTACTGGGGAGGCTAAGGCGGAGAATCACTTGAACCCAGGAGGCAGAGGTTGCAGTAAGCTGAGATTGCACCACTGCACTCCAGCCTCAGCGACAGAGCAAGACTCCATCTTAAAAAAGAAAAGTATTAGAGAGAGAAAAAGCCCCCATATGATTCCAGTGTGTGCCCCGGTTAAAAACCCTGCAGCACAAGATGGATTTCTAAAGCCCCTTCCCTTTAGTACACCAGGATTCTGTGATTACATGGAAAATTTCTTGACAAAGGTCCCACAGAAAACCAAGGGCTACAACCTAGCAATAAAAATGATACCTATGTCCCAGCTTTCTGTTTTTTAAATATAGAATCTATTTCGAAAGTATTTATGCTATTTATTGCTCCCTTCTATAAGTATATGCCAAGGATCAACTGCTTCTGGTTAACACACTTCTCCGCAATTCCTCGGGGCTCAATCCTTCCTTAGCTTGGATCATGCCCTCTGGTTCTTGTATTTGATAAAAGCTGAAAGAGACTGGGAACATCTTTTATTTTTATTCCCATCAGAAATTTGTGTAGCTCAATAGGGTCACCTCTGAGTCTCTGCTTTTGCAAGGAATACAGAACTGGTTTTTATAGCCTGGTTTAGAGAGAAAGTGTCTGCACCCTTCTATGTATCCAGAGCCGGTTCTGCCTCATCCTCCACATCTTATTCTGAATTCAATAATCAGAACTCACCTTCACAGCCTTCATTCTCTTGCCCCAAGATATTAGTGTTAATAACTTGGAAATAAAGAAAATAGGGAAAAAAACAAAAATTACTATTATCCCAATGAGTGAAATAATTTTTCCTTGCAAATACGCCCCCTACCCAGTCCTCCCCATTTCAATTAGTGGCAATATATTGGTCCTGTTGCTCAGACCCCAAACCCAGGAATTATGCTCAATTCTCTCTTTCCCTTACTACCTCCAACCCATCAGTCTGCCCTCCAAATACAGCCTGAATCCATCCTCGTCTTTCTGTTTACATTCCTACCGCCCTTAGGCCAAGCTGCCGTCCTCCCTTCCCCAGGATATCCTCCCAGCCTTCTTGGTAAATTATTTAGAAAAGGAAATATAGTAACAGAACCGGAAAGCAAAAAGATCCAGACCAACTTAAAGAATTAGGCCAAAACTAACAAGATTACATTTAATACATATAAATATAAGCCTCTGCATTTACTTTCCAAAATTCTATGGCACAAGTTCCAAGATGCATAAAGGACTTAGGTAAGTTATTTGACTGCAGGCTCAATTGAAAAAAAAAATGATGTGCCAAACCAAATTTTAAAAAAAAGTTTTGGCTGAATGAATAAAAATGCAGCATCCAGTACAAGCGACATAAAAGTCTTTCTGTACTGGTCACACACAATGTTTCATCTGGGCACCAGATTTTAAATATACGTATATCAGATTGTAAGCAGCATTTTTAAAAAAAGAAAATATATATATATTTATATATATATATTTATATATATACACATAGTATATATGTGTATATATATATATACACACATATATATACACATAGAAAATATATATATATATATATACACATAGAATTAATTAAGAAGGATTCTGAGAGGAGCTAAATTGGGTCACATGAGCAACAGCTGAAAGAACTGTAAACGCTTGTCCGCAAAAGAGAAGACTGAGGGTCTAAAGGGCACACTCACGCCTAGAATACTTGAAGGCCTTGCCCGTGCAAGGAAGAGGAGTCTCCAACATCGTGGCTTCAGAAGGAAAAGCAGACTTTGGTTCAAAAGAAACCCAGACATCCTTCATAGCTCAGCTGAAATCCCCCCTCCTCGGAGAAGCCTGTTCTGATTACCTTAAAGAGCCCCAGTCCCTCTCCACCAGGTAACCCTGCTTCATCCACTCTGTTCCTGGCCCTTCTTGCCAGCTGGAGTTATCCTGCTCTGGCTTCAGTATATGCTGTCTCTCTGACTTGCCTGTACCATCTGTAAGGGTAGGGATCTTGTTTATCCTGTTCACCACAATATCCCAATACCCAGAAAAGTGTCTGGCGCATAGTAGGAGCTCCATAAATATCTGCTGACTTGAGGAGTGAATTGATAACTGAATGCCTTCCTCCCCACAGCAGCTGCAGGCATTAAAAGGCCATGAAGAGCCAGTCTTAAAGAGACCTGGCAGTTCATTTAGGGGTTCCTGCTGGGAAAGGAAGTTGCAGAGAGTTGAGTTCATTATCTTTTGCCTTGGGCTTTTCCCTCACTCAGCATTTTTCATTCCATGACTCAATCTGCAAACTCATGCCTGCAGATACCTCGGATGTCCTCTGGTCTGATTGTCCTTGGATGAGAATCTTATTCTGGGATCTCCCCACAGTGAGCTTCCACCAGCCCTCTGGATTCCCCTGGAGCATTGCTGACCCTCTTGGCCTTCTTCATGCTACATCACCTGCAGGTGTTTGGAAACTCAGGCTCCTGAGGAAACCAAGAGGAAGGTTCCAGAATGCTGTTCTCCACAGCCTGGCATATTCCTTTCCGAAAGGTGAACTAAATCCAGACAGCAGATTTTGTCTTCAGATGTCTACTCTAAATGGATAGCCATTAAAATAATAATGAACGGTCTCTTCACGTGGACATGAAACCTAACAAGAGTATATTATGAAATTAAAAAGCAGATGACCGGGCCTCGTGGCTCAAGCCTGTAATCCCAGCACTTTGGGAGGCTGAGGTGGGTGGATCACTCGAGGTCAGACGGAGGCTGCAGTGAGCCAAGATTGTGCCACTGCACTTCAGCCTGGGCAACAGAGTGAGACTCCATCTCAAAAAAAAAAAGAAGAAGAAGAAGAAGAAGATTTTTTTACTTTAGACCTGAGACTGATCAGAAAGTTGGAGAGCAGAAAGGAGCTTACACTGCAGAACAGCGATAAAGATTGCTTTATCTCCTTTAGTCCTCACAACCTCCCATGATGTGAAAGCCCCATTTTATAGCTGGGAAAGCCGAGACTCGGGGAAGGTGAGCAATTTGCTAAACTCACAGTTAGGTAGATTGGATTTGAATCCAGCTCTGCCAAATCTTGCACTGGTGTTTCCATAGTTTCCTTCTAAGTCAGAAGCTGGGGCAAGACAAGCACCAGTTCCTGGGTCAGCTTAACATTTGATGAAACTTCTCAAAGTTTTAGAGTCCTCTATCCCCTCAAATTATCCTTCAAGCTCTAGTTTCTCATGGGGTGGCGCATGGCAGCACCAGCATCACCTGGGAGCTTATTAGAAATGAAGAATCTCGGCACCATCCCAGACCTACTGGATCAGGATCTGCATTGTGACAAGGTGCCCGAGTGATTCATCAGCACATTGCCATTTCAGAAGTGCTGCTTTTAAAATGCCTCCCTGGCCCCATTTTCTACCCAAGTTTCTATAGAAACAACCATCCTTTGTGCCAATGTCCAGTTGCTTCCCCCAAAGCAAAGCGATCTCTCCTTCAGACACTCACAGGAAGCTTGGAGCCCAGAAGGAGAAAAGCTATCACCAAAGATAACTTCATTAATCAACATAAGGCCTGGTGTATACGTGCGAGCTTCAGGATAACTGGACCTGGTCCCTCTACAGCAGCCAGAGCAGTGGTATGTTGGTGAATATTTAACACCCAGCTTGGGGTAGAGCCCTGATTGACAGCATATGCCAATTTCTATAAAGTAAATCTTCCCACCAGGGCCAGTTCCAAGCTACTAAGGTGATGTCACTGAATATGGAGCTGAGAAGGGATGTGCCTAGTTGACTCACAAGAATAAGCAGGAGCAGATATAACCAGCCCAGCACACCACTGAGCTGGAGCCTAATTTTTACAAGTCCAGATCCTTCGTATGAGAGGGAAAGCCACAGCATTATTTCAGTTAATGAAGACATAATGTTTTATTGTTGGCTTCCACAGCCATTTAAATTTATCCATCTCTAATTAGCTTTGGAAAACAAAAAATAACTTGCCAAATACACTCTACAACAGCCTGTCAGACTGTAAAATTGCCTATGGTGGCTGTTCTCCTGGAAAATAGAAGGATCCTTGGGTTTGCAGTGGAGAAAGGATGGGAAGCCCTAACTCAGCCTCATGAATAAATCATTTCTAGCAGCTTCTGGGTGGGAGGATAAAGGGTTCAGGCAAACTCTGCGAAATGTTTTACCCCTAACTCTTCAGCATCTGCTCTTGTTCATTTCTCAACAGGGACAAGGTATGGCAGCCTCATAGTTTTGAGTTAGAAAGAGAAAGTCCAGCTGGGAATATCCGAGCAGAGCTGGGTTGACAGAGAGGAAAGGAAAGATAGCCTGGGTGATGGGAAATTGGGAACAGGTGTATAGATGAAGGAACCAGGAATTGTTTGAAGAACATTGAGTAGATCTGCTTGGCTGGAGGAGAGAGCTGCTAATTATTGTTATCCTCATTCGTCACCACTTACCAAGCACTCACCGTGTGTCAGGCTCTATGTTAAACATTGTAAGTTGATTATCTATCTCACTGACTCTTCACAGAAATCCTGTATTGACATTGTTATCGTCATCTCCATTTTACAGGACAGGAAACTGTGGTTTGAAAAGCTTAAGATATTTGCTCAAGGTTACACAGGTAGTAAGAAAAGGAGGCACATTTGCAACCCAAGTTCATCAGATACTGAAGCCCATGCTCTAAGTTCTGCAATAAACACATCATCTCTAGATTTATGGGACTAGCAGGAAGAATTTATGAGAGTTATGGGAGGAAAGAGATATATTCCTCCCTGAGAAATATTTCAAGAAATTTCTCCGAGCAAATCAAAAGGCAGAAGGACCGGAGATGGACCACCATTACTCCTTCTGGGTCTTAAAGACTGAGAGTGGGTGCTTAAATTCAAAGAGCCTCACCTGCCAGTTTCTTCCCTGCTCAGACAATCCTGGGGCACATGCTCAGTTCTGGAAATGGCATTTTCAGGGGAACACTGACATAACAGTGCATGAACAGAGAGGAATGACTGGAAAGTATAAAGATTCAAAAGCTACCCTTGTTGAAAAGGAATAGAATCCAGGAAGGTGGAGGCTGAACTGACAAGCACATCTGTCAGAGATTGCTGGCTAATCATAAAATCTATTTCCCCTTCTTCCTGGACACACAGCTAGATCACATTTTCCAGTTGTCCTGACAATCAGTGTGCCCACAAATTGAGTTCCAGTCACTGAAATATAGGTGGAAGTGATGTAGGACACCTCCGGGCTTGGCCTTGAAAACCCTCACATGTATAATCCTTTGTGTTCTTTCTCCTTCCTCAGTGACCTTGGGAGTCATTGCTGGAGATGGCAGAGCCACAACATGGAAGGAGCCTGGTCTCTAAATTACTCCAACCAATGAGCCTCCCACCAATCAAAAACACTGAGTTAAACTTTATGTGAGTGAGAAATAAACTTGTATTTATTACGTTTTTTAAAAAGGACATCCTTGTCAAAGAAACCAGAACTACTGGACTGGAGAAAACACAGAGGTAGAGAATGGTGTTAAATCAAGTTTAGCCTAAAGCTGCCTCCTTCCATATTTTAAGTTCAGCCTAAAGGTTTTTCTGCACATTGTGAACTATATCCTAAATGGAGTTGTAAACAGCAGCCTATTCTTGTGCTAGTCACTGAGTTTTGGCCAATCAAAGGTGGTCAGCTGTTCAAAGTGTGTTCTAATAAGGCAAATGCCAAGTTGTAACCAATTTGGCTGTTTCTGTACCTCACATCCGTTTTCTGTATGCCACTTCCCTTTTTCTGTCCCTAAATCTTCCAACCACATAGCTGCACTGGAGTCTCTGAGCCTACTCTGGCCCAGGAGCCTATTCATGCCCAATTCATGAATCATTCTTTGCTCACTTACACTCTATTAAACTTAATTTGGCTAAAGTTTTTCTTTTAACAGTAGTTATGATATTCAACTTCAAATACCCGATGGGCCACCATAAATTAAAAGATTTCTTGATGTCACTTCCAGGTAGAGAACTAAGTCCAGGGGAAATATCTGCAAGGAGATTGATATGGTTTGGCTCTGTGTCCCCACCCAGATCTCACCTTGAATTATAATCCCCATAATCCCCACCTGTCAACGGTGGAACCAGATGGAGGTAGCTAGATCATGGGGGCTGTTTCTCCCATGCTGTTCTCGTGATAGCAAGTGAGACTCATGAGATCTGATGGTTTCATAAGCGTCTGGCATTTCCCCTGCTTGTACTCACTCTGTCCTGCTGCCCTGTGAAGAAGGTACCTGTTTCTCCTTTTCCTTCTGCCATGATTGTAAGTTTCCTGAGGCCTCCCCAGCAATGCAGAACTGTGAGTCAATTAAATCTCTTTCCTTTAAAAATGACCCAGTCTTGGGTATTTCTTCATAGCAGTATGAAAATGGACTAATACAGAGACTGATTGTGTAGGAGATTTCCAATGTAAGGAGAAAGAGTCCTAAGAACCAGAGATGTCCAAAGATCTGCCTCCTGCCACCCTTCAACCTCATCATGCCCACCTTGGTCACCCGTACTTCCTTCTGCTTCATGCACAACCTGGGCTCTTTCTTACCTCTGGGCCAGTATGAATTCAGATCCCTCTGCTTCAAACACTCTTTCTGACTCTTCACAGGCCATATGCATGTATTCATTCAACAACTATGTATTGCTCTGTGCCTGGTCCAAGCCAGGCATGGTTCTGGGTGCTTGGGATAAAGCGGTGACCAAAACAGACAAAAATTCCTGCCCTCATGGAACTTAAATTCCAGCCAGAGATCACTATAAACAGTGACATGAGTAATGAGATAATATGTTAGATGGTAAATGCTATGGTGAGGAAGGAAGAAAGGCATAGCAAAGAAAGAACTGGGAGTTCCAAGGCAGGGATGAGGGGTGGTCAGAGACAAGTCGCCATTTTAAGTACGGTGGGCATGGGGATGGTAGGCCTCACTGAGAAGTTGGTATATGAGCTGCTACTTGAGGGATGTGAGGAAATGAGTCAGAAGATGATTGGTCAGAGTGTTCCAGGCAGGATGAGCATTTCAGGCAGAAGGAATAGTGGGAGCAAAGACCTTAAGGCAGAAACATTTCTGGAATGTTCAAAGAACAGAAAGGAGGCCAGCATGGCTGGAGTGCAACAAGGAAAAAATGGTGTAATAAGAAAGGGAATGAGAGAGGCAACTGGGGCACATGAGTCTTGGGGTTAAATACCACCTCCTCTGGGAAACCTTTCTGAACTCTCAAATCTAAACTGAGTTCTCTCCTTCAATCCCTTTATTCTCTCTCATGCACCCTTGTCTTTTATAAGGTCATAAGTTAGAATTCATGCACTTAATTTCTTACTATCTTTAACCCCCATTAAACTGTAGATGCCACTGAAACAACTTTTGCAAAAATTATAGCTGAGGAAATTATGACAGTGAAAGAGAGCTGCCCTAACAACCAACTCCATCTTGCTTCTAACCTCTCAGCTGTCCTTGTTCATTCCTGGCCCTAGGCTGAACTCATCTTGAGTAGGAATTTGTAGTTTAACTTTGAAACAAAGATGGTAACAGCCTTTCCCAAAATAAACCTCCTTCTTGCCTTGGGACCAGTTTGCCTTTGTAGGACTAACAAACTAGCTATAAGATTAGAAATTATGGTTTAGAAACCATGCAGCCTCTGGCTGCAAGAGTATAAACCTCCCCAAATTGCTCCTGGGAATAACATCACTGTTGTAAAACCTAAGATCGGTGCTTGAGATATTTTGCAGACCCTGCATTCTGATGCACCAGCTGATGCCACCCAAACCAGTAATCTGGTCCAACCAGTTCTGTGATCCCACAGGGACAGAAGACAGCAAGGAGTATTCATCTCCACCTGCTATGATTTCATCTCCAACCCAACCAATCAGCACTCCCCACTTCCCAAGCCCCTACTCGCCAAATTATCCTTAAAAACTCTGATCCTGGAATTCTCAGGGAGACTGATTTGAGTAATAATAAAGCTCCAGTCTCCTGTACAGCCAGCTCTGTGTGAATTAAACTCTTTCTCTATTGCAATTCCCTGTCTTGATAAATCAGCTCTGTCTAGGCAGCGGACAAGGTGAACCCATGGGGCAATTACATCTCAGGACAGGGGCCAGGTTAACTTCAATCATCTCACTGCACCAGCACCTAGCCCGGTGGCTGGTAGTCGCCTGATTAATATTTGATGTTTAATTAATATCTCTTGGCCAAACGAATGGCTGTTGTAATAATTTGCCTTATTGGTAGTCAATTGGTGAGGATTCCCCTGTCACAGAATGCAGTTAGACAGCGAACTCCAAAATCCTTTCCCACCAGGAGAGTCTGTAATGCTCTGGCATTCCTGAAATAAAGCCCTAAGTTTATTTTCTGTTGCAAACAGGCAAACAACTTTCTCTTGTCCTTCCATTTGGCAGAATTCTTTCTTTCCACTTAAAATCCTCTTCCTTCAGGCTTTTCTTTTTCTGTGCCCCTGAGGGCTGTGCTGTGTTCTGTTTGCAAATTATAAATCCTGCTAGGTTTCTCCACTTGATACTGCCCCTTGGCCATTTCCAAGAACAACTGGGCAACAATTCCCGTAGTTTTAATGAAGCTAGGTTTACTCAGCTCGCTTCCCTCCGCCACTCACCTTGCAATCTTAACACAGCCAGCTGGCTATGGAAGGACACTGTATAGTGCATAAATATAAACCACCTGGACAGAGACCAAAAAAGCATCCAGAGTTTCATTTGGGGAAACATGCAACAAAATGTCAAACAGAGCAATGGCGTCGTATAAACATTGATCTCCATTCCTTAGCCAGATGTTGATGTGTGGTGGAATTTCAGAGATGTTATTTAACCTCTCTCGGCCTCAGTTTTCTTATATATAAATTAGAGATAACTAATGGGGTTAGCATCATTACAACACAAGGATATGAGCACACTATGAAGACTTCTAAGTATTATTCTAATGAGAAATGTTTCATTATAATCTATTGATGCAGATTTCCTGTCAATCATCTCTAAAGACCTGCAAACTCTGGCCCCTGACTCTCCAAATTCACTCAGAGCCACTCTCCATCTAGTTCTCTGTTAGTTCCTTAAACACAAGCTCTTTCCTGCCTCACAGCTTCTTTCCTCTGCCTGGAATACTTCTCCCTCCCAATATTCACCATGTCTAGATGCTTCTTTCCTTTGAGTTCTCAGTTTAAAGCGTTGCCTTCTGCTATGATCTGAATGTTGGTGTCCCCTCCAAATTTCCTCTGTTGGAACCTAATTACCAATGTGAATAGTATTGGGATGTGGGAGCTTTGGGAAATGATTAAGTCATGAGGGCTGCACCCTTATGAATAGGATCAGTGCCCTTATAAAAGAGCCTCAAGCAAGCTCCCATGCCCCTTCTGCCATGGGAGGATGCAGCAAGAAGTCACCTTTAAAACAGAGAGCAAGCCCTCACCAGATACCAAGTCTGCTGGCATCTTGATCCTGGACTCCACAGCCTCCTGAACTCTGAGCAATAAATTTCTGTTGTTCATAAATTACACAACCTAAGGTAGTTTTTTTGCAGCAGGCTGAACAGACTAAGACACTTTCTAAGAGAAGTTTTTCTTTTCTTGTCCATCCTACCTAAAATGAATGTTCTCATTCTCAACTGTATCTGATTTCTTTATAGCATATATTATGTCTTCCCATTCATTCTAGTCACTTGCCTGTCTGCCTCACCTGATCAAGGACCATATTTCCCTCCCTCATCATCCCCACTGCCCAGCATGGTGCATGTAGCCCATGATAATGGTTCAATAAATATTTGTTAAGCATATGAATAGATTAATTTATGACAGCAGACAATTGAAAATAACACAAAGACCCAACAAAAGGAAAATGCTCTAGAGCCATTCAAAATTATCACTCAAAAGACTATAGTAGCATAGGAAAATATTTTGGATATATGATTAGGTTAGAAAATACTATTTACACTTGATTTGCAACTATGTAAAAATATGATGCCAGATGGCTGGAAACTAGAAGTAAATTTGGAAATAGTCAAGTGATCTGCTTGGGTGGTGGGACTGTAGGTGTTTTTGGTTTTTTTCTCTTTTATTTCTGCTCCTGTTGCTATAATACTGTTTGTTCAGCAATTATCATGTGTTTTTTATCACTAAACAGGGCATACTGTTGAACTGCTCAAAAAGGAAGTACAACATTTGCTCACAGGTGTATTTGGAACTAACTTCTTTTTTACACATTGCTGGAGCCATCTGGGACATAGTAAAGAGGGAGCTCTAGGTAGCATGAGCTTTTGAGCCCCTTTTAACTTGGTCTTGTAGTTATGCATCAGGAATGGGACTGCACCTAAAGTACCTGGGAAGAGGTGGTTCCTTACAAGTGAAGTCAGGGGTGGCCACCTCCTAGAAAAAGAATGACTGCTGGCTGGTCACAAATAACACTCACATCCACTACATCAGTTAAGATTTCTCTGTAACAACTTACAAGTGCAGAGCTTTTCTCTATTTTTTTAAGACCTTTTCACATTCATAATCTCTTTCAATCCTCAAAACTCCTCTTTTGAGGTCATTGGTTGTCATACACACATTGCAGAATACAAAACTGACACTAGTCTTTTTTCTCGCCTTGCAGGGGCTGGTGATGTATCAATGAAGGCAGTGATATCTATGACTAGAATTACACTTGCTGGGAAGAAAATTGCACCATAAGTTTCCTTAGCTGGTTCATTAGAGACGGATTCCTGTAACCATACAGCAATATAAATGCTAAACTACCCAGGTACCTGAACTGCCTCTCACGAAGCCTGTGATGTTAATATTAGGTGTCAACGTGGCTGGATTGAGGGATGCCCAGATGGCCAGCGAAGTACTGTTGCTGGGTGTGTCATGAGTGAGTTGCCAAAGGAGATTGACATTTGAGTCGGTGGACTGGTAGAGAAAGATCTACCCTCAATGTGGGTGGGCACCACCCAATTGGCTGCCAGCATGGCTAGAACAAAGCAGGCAGAAGAAGGGATATAAGCAGCTTGCGGGGTGTTTTGTTTGTTTGTTTGTTTTTTCTCTCTCCCTCTTCCCTTGCTGGATGCCTTGCTTCCTCTCCTCCTGCTCTTGGGCATCAGATTTGGATGTTCTTTGCCTCTGGGACTTGCACCAGTGGCTCCCCCAAGGGTTCTTGGGCCTTCAAACCTCAGATGGAAGGCTGCACTGTCAGCTTCCCGGGTTTCGAGGTTTGTGGACTTGGACTGAGCCACTACCAGCTTCTCTCTTTCCCCCAGCTTGCAGATGGCCTATTGTGGAACTTCACCATGTAACCATGGAAGCCAATTCTCCCTAATAAACTCCGTTTTATATATACATATATCCTATTGGTTCTGTCCCTCTGGAGAACCCTGACTAATACAAAGCACAATGGGATGGCTCAATAGTTCTTAAACTTCTCCCCATGGCACACATGGTTGACAGTCATGTGTACAATACACCTTCATGGAAAACCACACAGTTCCTGGCCACAAGACAGCATGATTTTCTCACCTGGCCAGGTAAGCACCCCACAGCACAAATAATCCAGAAAGTGAGTAAATCATTCGAATACTTTGGTATTTTCACAATTATTAGCATGAGAAGCAGTTTTGCACAGATGGTAAGAATAGCCTTTAGTGACAGAGGAAGCATGGCTTCAAATATCATTTCCAACTAGGTATGTGAGATTGAGCAAGTTTAGTTACCTCCCTGAGCCTGTTTTCTCATCTGTAAATTAGACATCGGTAACACCCTTCTCATAGGGCCCTATAAGAATTAAAGAAGATAATACCTACAAAGTTCTTTACAACAAGCTTGCTACATAGCATGCATTCAATAGTGTGAGCTGGTAGCAGTGTTAGTGCTACTAAAAATTACTTGAAAAATCCTTCCAAAATGACCACAACACACTAGACAAGCTCTGGCTCAGAGTGACCTTGTTCCTGAAGTTTTGCCCATGAAGAGTTGAGAGTTGCACGGTTGGTATGAAGTTCAGAATGAAGCTGGACCATTCTACTTGGAATCCTGCCAGTGTCTGTGGTGTTTCCTCATTGAGAATTAGACCCCATGGAGGGTGAGAAAGGAGAAAAGGTCAGAGAACCCATAACGAGATAGGTTGATGGATCAGAGGAGAACACTTGGCACACCCAGCAAACATATAAGTCTCTTTGGAAGGTTTCTGGAAAAAGGAAGGGGTAGGCCTTGAAGTACAGGTAAGATTTGAGTGAGAGAGGAGAGGCAGGGCAGAGCCAGGTACACAAGAAAAGGAGCCGAAGCATGAGGCCAAAGCAAAGAGTTCGTGCCAGAAAGCTGCAAGTGAAGTTCTCCTTGCCTTTTTCTCCTTGCCTCTTCCATCATCCTCTGCCCTTCCCGAAATAACTCAGCCCTTTGGCTAAGTTATAATGTTCCAAGTAGGTTCTGCTTGCAGTGTTTCCCCAGCTAGCTAATTAAACATAGCGCATTTAATTGAATCATAGCGAAGCCCATAGCTGATGTCTCTACACCCAGAGGGGAAAAGGTGGAGTGTGATGAAAACTAAGCGTGTCTCACAGGAGCCAGCCAGAATTCTGTAGGTATTTTCAGACCTCAACATAAAAAAGCATGATATTCAAGGCAATATCATGTACAGATTAGAATAATCTACCAAACAAGAGAAGAGAAGATATCCCTTTTATACTACAACAGTTCAGTAAATTTTGTTTAGCTTGCGTAGGATACAGTTAATTACAGTAATTTATCAAAGTGGCATAAGGTGGTATTCACACACACAAAGAGTATTTTCCCACAGTTGAAAATCCTTAGTTTTATATAAGCTGAAGCTAGTACTAATTGAATTTTCACTTGGGTAGATAAAATCTTTAACAACTCCGGAATAACTAAATGCTCCTTGCTCAATGATGTGGATCGGGATGATTTACAACACCTATCACACAATCATGCTAATTTTGCTTATATATGATTAATTAAAACAATATGTTCATTCTTCCTAAAGTGGAATTAGGGCACCCAAGGAGTTGGCTTTTATTACCAACTTCCCCATCTAGCAGTAAAAGCAATTTTCACACATTGACTTTAGGGAGGTGCTAAGGACATAGGGCCCTGATGGAGACACTTTTTCAAGTTCAACTTTGCTCTTTGGAAGACAGTAAAGGTGAGTCTGATTGATGGGCAGATAAATGTTTTTAGGACTTCAGAGCTGAAAAGGACTTTAGAGGCAATGTTGTGAAAATCCCCCACTTTGTAGATGAGAAAACTGAGACTCAGAGGGGACAAACAGTTGTCTCCAAATTATAAGGCCCCATTTTTGGTAAATCTTATGTTTAAATCCAGTCACTTTGACCCTTAACCCAACCTTCTCATCTATAAATTAGGGATAATAACATTGATCTCATAGGGCCTCAGTAATTAGTAAGAAAGAGCGCTGTGCTGGAAGTCAGTAAACCTGGATTTAAGGCTGCAAGACCTTACAAGCATTGACTCTCTCTAGCTCGCTTCCTTCTTCTGTAGAATTGGGATGAAAGCACTTGCACTGTCAATCTTCCCAAATAAGAAAACAATGGGAAAGTCTGTGACCAGAAAGATTAATAGAATGTTGGCTTCTAGAAGACTGGTGAAAGCAGTAGCCATAAAACCAGAGGGCTTCCACTCTTTCAACATGGAGTCCTTTTCGGGTTACTAACAATATTTTCTGAGGACATGCTACAAGCTAGGCCCTAGGCTAAGTACCAAGGCTCAGACACACTAAATTACTTACCTGAAATTACCCAACTTATAAAGGCAGAACCAGGCTTTGAACTCAGATCTTTCTGGTCACAGAGCTGTGCAAATGTGCTCAAGCACATTTTGAGTCTGAATCTCAAAATCCTAGGGGAGCCAGACCAAAAAAATAAATAAAATGTCTGAATTGGGTGAGTGTAAGAGCGAAAAGGAATTTGGGTGAAGTGAGTGTGGGAAAATGAGATAGCAGTTTTGCACAGTAGCGCATAATTAACTTGAAGTAAATAGATCTGAAGTTCTAGGGGCCATGAATTAAGCTATTCATAGCATTTTAGAATGGATGAAAATGTCCCAGCTCCAGCAAAGAGGAGGCTGGGTTATAGCAAGCTGCATCTGGTATTCATTGCTAGTTACTCACAGTGCTGGGGCTCAGAAAACTATGCCCCCCCAAATGAAGGCCTCAGATGCAAAAGTTTCTCTCTGACCTTGTCCTACCCTCTTATATCTCAGTCCCATTCTCCCCCAAAGCTAGCCATAGCAAGTAGAATCCCTCTTTCCCAAGGCAGGTCATAGAAACCAGAACCCCTTTTTCCCCAGAGTGGAGCCATAAAACCTAGAAATATTGCTCTGACTTTCTCTCTACCTTTCTGTGTAAAAACTGGCCATAAAGAAATTATCTGACCTACTTTGACCATAGGTCATAAGATCCCCATTCCAGAGAGGGTCCTGCCCCACACCCAAAAGGAAGGAATGCTGCTCAGAGAGGCCAGGAGAAATCTAGACAGACAGGCCTTACTGGGTTTCTCTGCTTGATCTATTAGCATTAGATCTTACCTTTTTGTCAAAGCCTGTTTCTACATGGTTGTCCATACTTTATTGAACCTAAGCATGAAAACTGACAATTTCCCCTGTATCTCTGATTCTTTTATTCTGAAGGCTCTCATTAATAAAATTTGCATGACTTTTCTCCAATTAATCTGACTTTTGTGAGTCGATTTTTCAGCAAACCTGCAGAGGGCAAAGGGGAACTTCTCCCTTGGTCCCAACAACAAATTATGACTGATCCATGTTGAGAGCACGACGTGAAGTAGCTATTATTAATGTCATCCTTGTTTTAGACAAAAAAAGTTAATTTAGAGAACTTCTCTTTGAGTAGTTACCAAGATCACACTGCTAGTAAGAGGCAAAGTAGAGACTCTAAAGCACTGGGCCTTGGGCAGGTCTCTGGGCTTCAGTTTCCTCATCTAGGAAAGGAAGGGCTAGGGCTTTACAAGCTTTAAGTTCCCTTCTATCTCCAACTGTAATGGTTTCCTGATGGAATGAGAACCTCCAGCACCTTCTAATCACCTTCACCAAACCAGGAAGGATTCACTGCTTGGGTTATTCTTTGACCACTGAGCAGCCTTCTTCTTTCACTTAGGACATTGTATTTCAATTCTTGGAATGAAATGCAGTTCTTGTTGCCCAGGATTTATTAACCACTTAACAGCTTTATATGATTTGGCTGTGTCCCCACCCAAATCTCACCTTGAATTGTAGCTCCCATAATTACCACGTGTCATAGAACCTGGTGGGAGGTAACTGAATCATGGGGGTGGTTTTTCCCACGCTGTTCTCATGATAGTGAATAAATCTCACAAGATCTGATGGTTTTATATAGAGGAGTTCCCCTACACAAGTCCTCTCTTGGCTGCCACCAGGTAGGACATGACTTTGCTCCCCCTTCACCTTCTGCCATGATTGTGAGGCCTCTCCAGCCATATGAAACTGTAAGTACATAAAACCTCTTTCCTTTATGAATTACCCAGTCTTAAGTATATTTTTATTAGCAGCATGAGAACAGACTAATATATGGGTGAAGCATCACAATCACTGATATGATTTGGCTGTGTCCCCACCCAAATCTCAACTTGAATTGTATCTCCCAGAATTCCCATGTGTTGTGGGAGGGACCTAGGGGAAGGTAATTGAAACATAGGGGCCAGTCTTTCCCATGCTACATGCTATTCTCGTGATAGTGAATAAGTCTTACAAGATCTGGTGGTTTATCAGGGGTTTCCATTTTTGCTTCTTCCTTATTTTTCTCTTGTTGCCACCATGTAAGAAGTGCTTTTCACCTCCTGCCATGATTCTGAGGCCTCCCCATTCACATAGAACTGTAAGTCCAATTAAACCTCTTTTTGTTCCAAGTTTCAGGTATGTCTTTATCAGCAGCATGAAAACATATGAATACAATAAACTGGTACCAGTAGAGTGGGACATTGCTAAAAAGATCCCCAAAAATGTGGAAGCAACTTTGGTACTGGGTAACAGACAGAGGTTGGAACAGTTTGGAAGGCTCAGAGGAAGAGAGGAAAATTTGGGAAAGTTTGGAACCTTCTAGAGACTTGTTGAATGACTTTAACAAAAATGCTAGTAGTGATATGAACAATAAGGTCCAGCCTGAGGTGGTATCAGATGGAGATGAGGAACTTATTGGGAGCTGGAGCAAAGGTGACTCTTGTTATGTTTTAGCAAAGAGACTGGTGGCACTTTGCCCCTGCACTAGAGATTTGTGGAACTTTGAACTTAAGAGAGATGATTTAGGGTATCTGGCAGAAAAAATTTCTAAGCAGCAAAGCATTCGAAAGGTGACTTGGGTGCTGTTAAAAGCATTCCATTTTAAAAGGGAAGCAGAGCATAAAAGTCAGAAAATTTGCAGCCTGATGATGCAGTAGTAAAGAAAAATCCATTTTTTGAGAAGAAATTCAAGTCGGCTGCAGAAATTTGCATAAGTAGCAAGGAACCTAATGTTAATCCCCAACACCATGGGGAAAATGTCTCCAGGTCATGTCAGAGACCTTCACAGCAGTCCCTCCCATCACAGGCCCAGAGGCCCAGGAGGAAAAAGTGGTTTCATGGGCCAGGACCAGGGTACCTGTGCTGTGTGCAGCCTAGGTACTTGGTGCCCTGTGTTCCAGCCACTCCAGCCGTGGCTGAAAGGAGCCAATGTAGAGTGGATTCAGAGGGCAGAAGCCCCACGCCTTGGCAGCTTCCATGTAGTGTTGAGCCTGTGGGTACACAGAAGTTAAGAATTGAGATTTGGGAACCTCCGCCTAGATTTCAGAAGATGTATAGAAACACCTGGATGCCCAGGCAAAAGTATGCTGCAGGAGTGGGGCCCTCATGGAGAACCTCTGCTAGGGCAATGCAGAAGGGAAATGTGGGGTTGGAGCCTCCACACACAGTCCCTACTAGGGGGCACTGCCCAGTGGAGCTGTGAGAAGAGGGCCATTGTCCTCCAGAACCCAGAATGGTACATCCACCAACAGCTTACACTGTGTACCTAGAAAAGCTGCAGACACTCAATGCCAGCCAGTGAAAGCAGCCTGGAGGGAGGCTGTACCCTGCAAAGCCACAGGGACAGAGCTGCCCAAGACCATGGTAACCCACCTGTTGCATCACCATGACCTGGATGTGAGACCTGGAGTCAAATGAGAGGTCTCCTTTGAGCTTTTTTAAAGCTCCTTTAGAGCTTTAAAATTTGACTGCCCTGCTGTATTTTGGACTTGCATGGGCCCTGTAACCCCTTTGTTTTGGCCAATGTCTCCCATTTGGAAGGGCTGTATTTGCCCAATACCTGTACCCCCATTGTATCTAGGAAGTAATTAGCTGGCTTTTGATTTTACAGGCTCATAGGCAGAAGGAACTTGCCTTGCCTCAGATGAGACTTTGGACTGTGGACTTTTGGGTTAATGCTGAAATGAGTTAAGACTTTGGGGGACTGTTGGGAAGGCGTGATTGGTTTTGAAATGTGAGGACATGAGATTTGGAGGGACCAGGGGCCGAATGATGTGGTTTGGCTGTGTCCCTACCCAAATCTCAACTTGAATTATATCTCACAGAATTCCCATGTGTTGTAGGAGGGACCCAGGGGAAGTAATGAAATCATGGGGGCCAGTCTTTCCCATGCTCTTCTCGTGATAGTTAATAAGTCTCACAAGATCTGGTGGTTTTATCGGGGGGTTCTGCTTTCGCTTCTTCCTCATTTTTCTCTTGCTTCCACCATGTAAGAAGTGCCTTTCAGGCCGGGCGTGGTGGCTCAAGCCTGTAATACCAGCACTTTGGGAGGCCGAGACGGGCAGATCACGAGGTCAGGAGATCGAGACCATCCTGGCTAACACGGTGAAACCCCGTCTCTACTAAAAATACAAAAAAAAAACTAGCCGGGCGAGGTGGCGGCGCCTGTAGTCCCAGCTACTCAGGAGGCTGAGGCAGGAGAATGGCATGAACCCGGGAGGCGGAGCTTGCAGTGAGCTGAGATCCGGCCACTGCACTCCAGCCTGGGTGATAGAGCGAGACTCCATCTCAAAAAAAAAAAAAAAAGAAGAAGAAGAAGTGCCTTTCACCTCCCGCCATGATTCTGAGGCCTCCCCAGTCATATGGAACTGTAAGTCCAATTAAACCACCTTTTGTTCCCAGTTTGAGGTATGTCTTTATCACCAGTGTGAAAACAAACTAATACAACCACAAATCAGTACACGACCAGGCAGTCAATTCAGGAGTTCCCAGCCGTTGAGCCTTCCAGTTCCATGACCAGGGAAGATCCAGAGCCACCCTGAAATACCCATCAATTCCCTTTCATTTGTTCCATAAATTCACAAATATTTACTGAGCAACTTCTATGTGTCAGACACCGTTCTAAGTCCTGAGAATATAGCATTGAACGAACAAACCCCCACCCTTGTGGGGCTGAGATTCTAGTGAGGGAGATAAATGCTAAATATAATAAAGAAGTCAAATTGATTAAGTGTTAGATAGTAGTGAGTGCTAAGAAGAATAAAAAAAAACAAGAATGGGAGATATCAATGTTGGGAGGAGCGGGTAAAATATAAAAGTGTCTTCTCTGAGAAGGTGACTTTGGGAAGAACCTAAGGATGTGAAGCCATTAGGATGTCTCGGAGAAGAGCATCAAGGCTGAGGGAAAAGCAAGGGCAAAGGCTGTCTGTGTGTTGATGGAAAAGCACAAGGAAAATCACAAGGGGAGGAAGAGGTGTGAGGTCAGGGAGGCAGCCAGGAACCAGACCTTGCCCAGCATTGTACGTCATGGTCCTGGACTTGGAATTTTGGAGGGTTCTGAGCAGGAAGTGATAGGATCTGACTTAAACAAGGATACAAGAGGCAACTGAAGGGAGATCTGAAGAGCAGAAGGAGGGGACAAGTTAGGAGGCAATTGCCTTTATCCAAAGCAAGAGAGGATATTGTCATGGATCCAGGTGGTGGCAACAGGGGTGCTGAAAGGATATGGGATTTGGGATCTGAGGTGTGGGTGGCAAAGAACAGTCGAAGACACATCCACAGTTGTAGTTCTGAACAACTGGGCCCTCTCTGCCTCCAGGCTCCTTCATTATTGCACACAGGCTCAGCACATGCTGCCAAGGTGAGAAACTCAGCATGTTCTCTGCAAAAGCGAGTGTATTCATTTCCTGTTGCATCTGTAACAAATCACCATAAGCTGAGTGGCTTAAAACAACAAAATTTGGCCAAACGTGGTTGCTCACACCTGCAATCCCAGCACTTTGGGAGGCCAAGGCAGGAGGATCACTTGAACCCAGAAGTTCGAGACCAGCCTGGGCAATATGGTGGAACCCGTCTCTACAAAATATACAAAAATTAGCTGGGTGTGGTTGCATGCACCTGTGGTCCCAGCTACTCAGGAGGCTGAGGTAGGAGGATCACCTGAGCCCAGGGAGGTCGAGGCTGCAGTGAGCTGTGATCACGCCACTGTACTCCAGCCTGGACAACAGAGTGAGAGCCTGTCTTACACACACACACACACACACACACACACACACTTATTACTTTACAGTTCTGGAGGTCAGAAGTCAAAAATGGATCTCACTGGGCCAAAATCAAGATGTTGGCAGGGCCGTGTTCCTTCCAGGGGCTCTAGGGGAGAATCTGTTTTCTTGTCTTTCCCAGTTTCCAAACACTGCCCGCATTCTTTCACCATGGCCATAGATCACTTTGACCTGCTTCCAGTGTCACGTCTCCTTCTCTGACTCTCTAAGGATCCCTGAGATTACACTAGGCCTGCCCAATAATCTAGAATAATCTCCTCATCTCACGACCCTCAATATAATCACATCTATGAAGTCCCATTTGCCCTGTAAAGTAGCATATTCACAGATTCCAGGGATTGGGACACGGACATCTTTGGGGCGCCATTATTCTGCCTCCCACAATGGGCCATGTGGCATTTGCTGATTTCGTAGAGAACACAGAAAAGGACTTTACATCACCTACCTCACAACAAAACACGACAAAATGTCCATCAGACATTCTTGTCTTCCCATGTGATTCTTGGCAAACTCATTCTGGAGGTCACCTGGGATTTCTGATGCCTCTCTCCTCTTCCTGAATTCCCCTCCCACCCTCTTCTCAAAACTCCAGGTTCCTCTCCTTTCTATAATATGGACCGCCAGGCTCTCCCAGGATGGGCAAGGAAACTGTATTTAGAACCGGCAGCACTTCCCCAAAGGAACATGCTCATAGCTCTCCCTAGCTCTCATTCATCCACACATGTAAGTACACTGGCAGTTTCTATCTTGGCACCTACTCACACAAAAGCTACTGTGGACCTGAAGTAACGGGCTGACCTGATCATAGTGCATTCCACAACTTTCTTTCTCCTTGTAATTTTCACACACCAAGAAGCAAAACTTGAATACTTAGGGAGGACAACTACATTTGTTCTTGGTTTGCAAACATTTTTACCAGATCCTCAAATACAAGGCCTTTGAGATAGGAACAGGTCACTGTGACCCAAAGCAGAAATTGTTAAGCATGCTGTGACGGGCAGTGAGAAATCCTGGTTCCTCCTTCCCCTGAGGACAAGCTGTTTCAGTGAAGAATACACACTGTCCAATCTAACTACCTGGGCTGGAATCCCAGTTCATAATCTAAACAGTCAAATTCATAGAAGCAGAGTGGAATGTAGGTTACCAGAGGCTGAGGGTGAAAAAGGGAGATGTTGGTCAAAGGATACAAAATTTAAATTAGACAGGAGGAATGAGCTCAAAAAGATCAATTGCACAACATGGTGGCTATAGTTAATAATAATGTCATGTCTACTTGAAAACCCCTGAGGGTGAATTTTTAGGGCCCTCACCACAAAATGTAAGTATAGGAGATTATATATATGCTAATTAGCTCTACTTAGCCATTCCACAATGTACACATATTTCCAAATATCATGTTGTATACTATAAATACATACAATTTTTGTCAAATTAATTAACTAAAATTAAAAACTCAGAAGTCAGCAGGGAGTGGTGGCTCACACCTGTAATCCTAGCACTTTGTGAGGCTGAGGCAGGAGGATTGTTTAAGCCCAGGAATTTGAGGCCAGCCTGGCCAACACAGCCAGACCTCATCTCTACAAAAATTACCCAGGCATGGTGGTGTGCACCTGTAGTCCCAGCTACTCAGAATTTCTGGCTGAGGTGGGAGGATCACTCAAGCCTGGAGGTCAAGGCTGCAGTGAGCTGAGATCACACCACTGCACTCCAGCCTGGGTGATGCAGTAAGACCGCATCTAAAAAGCCCCAAAGTTCAACAACAACAAAGAATTCCAGTTCCTAGTTCATAGGTTTCAAGCTGAGTGACTGTGGGCAAGCTACTTAACCTCTCTGAGCTTCAGGGTTTTTTTTTTTTTTTTTTTTTTTTTTTTATCTGTAAAATGGGGACAGTAACAGTAGTTACCTCTTAGCATTAACTAGAAAACTCAAATGAGATAATGCAGATAATTCCTTGAGCCATGTGTTTGGCACACAGTGTAAGCTGTTTTCACTATCATTAGTATTTCAATGGTTTCGACTCTCAGGTCAGTCCACATGCTGAATTACATCAAGATCATAAATGTTCCAGATCTAAAGATAAAATCTGGCCTCAACTATGAGATAGATGAAGTTTGAGTCACTCTTCCATCCCTGGCTCCCCACTTTCTCCTGAATTTCCCAGACCCCTCTGCCTCCTTGCCCCTTCTCTGGATTCCTTACCACCGTCCACTCCTTAGAATCCTCAGTAGGGGTTCTCCTATTTTCCAGCTGGATCAACTAAAGCTGGAAACAGCAAAGCCCCACTGCTAATTTGTGGCAAAGTTGGTTTGGAGACCATCATCCCGGCCACCTCTCTATGCTGCCTCCTCCCGTGCCCACTCCCTCAGGACCCTGCCCTCTGCCATGGGTGACAGTGGATAGCAACTCTCTTGGGTGATGACCGTTAACCCTGTGGGAATCCTACTCACCCTGAGGCTTTGACTTACCTGGCCAGTCCCAAAAAGGATGCCCCTTTTAATCAGTACCTCTGATATCAGACCCAAATTCTTAGGCAGTTAAAGACAAAAAAGATCTCAACCACCTTCATCTTACAGATGGGAAGACTGGAGCCCAGTGGGAAAGAAAGTACCCTTCGCTAAGCACCTCTGATGTGTCAGACATCCCTCACAGTGCTTTCTCAGTTGGTCACATTTCATTCAAGGTCAGAAAGAGCTTGTGGCTTGTCCTAGGTCACCCAACTGCTGAGGGCTTGATCAAGACTCAGTACTTCTCTATTTGACATGCAAATGTTAGCTCTCTCCACAGCTTTCTCCTCTACCACTGATCGACCATGACAGAGTGTTCGGTGTTATCAAAGTGTTCTTCATGCACTGATTTATTTATACTTTGGACAACCCTCTAAGATATTGGGGGGTACTCCTATCACTGCCACTTTCTGGATGAAGAAAAGGAAGCAGAGAGGTGAAGGCACCTGCCCCAACTCACACGACCATTGAGGCCAAAGGCTGAGATTCTAATCCCAGCAGTCTGTCTCCAGAGTCCACAATCCAAACCTCTGCACTAGACTGCCACCTCCAATATGCTGCCTCTCCTTAAACTTCAGTTAGGTCTGCAAGGTCATTGCACTTTAATGGAGCAATGCTCTCTATGCAAGTGAAAAATAAAATCAATTAGGAGGTGCCAAGTACAAGTGTCAGAGCCTTCAAACTGATGGTACAAAGGCTGCAAATGGACCTTCAGGAGTTATTGCTTTCCCCAAGGGGTCACTGGCTCTGGCTCCACGGATGCTATTAACATAATGACAACCCTGCTTGCCACCTCAGCCCCCACACTGCCGGCACCTGAGTGAGTGACTGCCTCCTGCAGCCTCCCCTCCACTTCATGCTCCGCTGGTCAGCGCAGCAGCCACGTTCATCTACTGCACAAGTCTCAAAGCCCACTCAGCAGCTGGCATGCCCTTGCCCTTGTGGCCAGCTCACCAGAAAGACCTGTGGGTTTATCCAGCCTGGCCTGATATTCAAAAGGAAAGAAAGCAATTACATTTTTTTAAATGGACAACATCTGCAGCCACAAGAAAGACCAAAACCATGTTCTTTGCAGCAACAAGGATGCAGGTGGAGGCCATTATCCTAAGTGAATTAACACAGGAACAGAAAATCAAATACCACATGTGCTCACTTATAAGCGGGAGCTAAACATTGGATACACACAGATACAGATGGGAACACTAGGGACCAGGCGCAGTGGCTCATACCTGTAATCCCAGCACTTTGGGAGGCCAAGGCAGGCGGATCGCTTGAGCCCAGGAGTTTGAGACCAGCCTGGCCAACATGGCGAAACCCCATGTCTACTCAAAATACAAAAATTAGCCAGATATGGTGGTACATGCCTGTAATCCCAGCTACGTGGGAGACTGAGGCACGCTTGAACCCAGGAGGCGGAGGTTGCAATAAACCAAGATCGCACCACTGCACTCCAGCCTGGGTGACAGAGCAAGACTCTGTCTCAAAAACAAAAGAAGGAAAAGAAAGAAAAATAAATGGGAACAATAGACACTGGGGATTCCAAAAGTGAGGAGGGAGGAGGGTAGGAGTTGAAAAACTACCAATTGGGTACTATATTCACTACATGGGCAACGGGATCATTAGAAGCCGAGACCTCAGCATCACGTAGTATACCCATGTATACATCACATAGTATACCTATGTATACACGTAGTATACCCATGTTTACTACCCATGTAGTAAACCTGCACATGTACCCCCTGAATCTAAAATAAAAAATTTAAATGGGTATTATGGGATGTACTACAGGAAAAAATGAAGTTTATATCCAGCATGAAAACATTAATTCATTCATCAAAAGTTCTTATTATCATGTTTCACCTTCTTAAACTCAGTACTTCTAAACAAAGATTCTAGAATTACAGCAAATAGCCAAGTGCTTTTCAGATACTTTAAAAAGTAAAAAAAAAAAAAAAAAAATACCTAAAAATACCTAAGGGTTTGTATTTCACTTCTGCAAGAGAAAAAATTGTATTCACTTCTGCAAAGCAACCACAGATTATTTTGTCATCCTTTGTAGTAAATTTCAGATAGAGAAACAGAAGGTAGAAAACACTTTCTATAAACCTGGATATTAAGATTTGCACTCACTGATGTGAACACTATACATGATATGTATGGAAACATCACCATACGCCTGATAAACATGTACAATTATTATGTGTCAATCTAGAAATATAAAATAAATTGGCCGGGCACGATGGCTCAAGCCTGTAATCCCAGCACTTTGGGAGGCCGAGACGGGCGGATCACAAGGTCAGGAGATAGAGACCATCCTGGCCTACACGGTGAAACCCCGTCTCTACTAAAAAATACAAAAAACTAGCTGGGCGAGGTGGCGGGCGCCTGTAGTCCCAGCTACTCGGGAGGCTGAGGCAGGAGAATGGCGTAAACCCAGGAGGCTTGCAGTAAGCTGAGATCCGGTCACTCCACTCCAACCTGGGCGACAGAGCGAGACTCTGTCTCAAAAAAAAAAAAAAAAAAGAAAGAAAAAGAAAATAAATTTTAAAAAACATTTGTACAGCAATGGGCTTGGGAATCAGAATGCCTGAGTCTTATTCCATCCTACCATTTAACAAGTGTGTGACCTTAGGTAAATTTCCTGTCTTGGGCCAGCCTCATTCTCTTCCTCTGTAAAGTGGAGGTGATACTAGTAGGTATACCAACGTGGTGGGATTGTTAAAAGGATTAAATGAGATGTGTATGTGATATTATTTATTTTGCTTGTTATTACCATGTTATTATTTATCAACAAATACAATAGTTGTTACACTAATGAGAATTCTTTCTATTCGAAGAAACAGAAGCTAGTTTGAACAAAAAGAAAGACAGGGAAAGTATTAACTTACATGTCTTGAGGTGCACAGCAGCCTCAGGAGTCAGGAACTCAAAAGCATTAGAATCTGTCACTATTCAGTGTCTCAGAGTTCATCTCAGCTTTGGTCTATAAGTTGTCCTCATTATCTCAGGCTCCTCAGCGACATGACTTCTGGGATGAGTTTCTTACATTTTTTTGACACAGGGGCAAGAGAAAGCTACCATCTCAATCTTCAATTCAAAAATTTCCTGGAAGTTATATGCCTTTTTCAATGGCCAGGAACGTAGGGATTATAGCTGGTAACCCCACCAGAACCACATAGAGTAGGAGATAAGTTTTCTAAAGGAAGACAAGAAGGGTGGAGCAAGCAATGCTGGGTAGACAGAATTATAGATGTTCATTACTCCTGTTATGAATATGTGAACCAGTTTGCCATGACAAAGTCCCTTTAAGTCAATCCAGGACATTTGCTATATAAACGCATTATTCAACAATAGAGATGAACCGTAGCACCAGAGAAGTTGTACATACTTTGCAGAGATTAAGGTTACACTTTTTCATGTCCTCCACAGTACCCAGCACAGAACAGGCACTCTAAGAAACAGTTGTGAAGTGACTAATAACTCAGATCTAGAATCAAATTGTGTCACTGTATTAGCTGAGATAAATTAGATCATACTTCGGTGAAAACAAAAAAAAGAACACATCTTAGTGACTTAGCACTACAATTTTATTTCTCACTCACTAAGTTCACTATGGGTACAAATGATTCTCCAGGGCAACTGTGCTCCAGGTGATGCTCAGACGCCCAAGTTAATGAAGGCACCACCAGCCTGCAGAGGGCCATCTGTAGCACGGGGCCTTCTAAGTCAATATGCAGAAGAAAGCTCCAGGGGGTCTTATGCCGGCAATTAAGTCCTTCATTCTAGAAGTGATCCATGTCATTTTGTTCGCAGGTCATTGGCTAGACCCTGTCGCCAGCCCCACTTACCTGCAAAGAACTGGGCAATGTCATTTTTCATATGCTTGGAAGTAGAGGAGACACACCTATGTGTGAGCACTAGCCGTCTCTGCTAAAATCGATTAAAATAAAACTATGTTCTATAAAAATACTACTCCAATTTTTTGATGTTAAAAAGATTCATAGAAAAGAAAATCGCCTAAAAACTGTGAGGATGGCGTTCCTTCTCCTCTATCATTGAACAGGATTCCCTAGCTAGAATTACAAAAAGTTTCTGATTAAACCCATATTACAGCCCAGCAGAGAGTAATTCCATTTGAAAGTTGAAAGTTTATGTATTTTGCACCCTCCACTATTCGGTAGAACGACCTTCAAAATCCAATTGAGCGTACAATTCTTACCAGAGGGCAATCGACAGTCCTTTGCAAAAGTCTTTTTAAAAAATATGCCTACTCTCTGACCCAATAATTTCACTTCTGTGATTTAACCAGGGGAGGGAGGGGAAACACAGACGTGCACACAGATGTAACTGTGAAGATATTCTTTGCAGTCCATTTGTAACAGGAAAAAGTAAGAATTAACCTTAATGCCAGCCAGAGCGTGTTGGTTCAATAAATTAAAGTGTATCCTCACCCTGAAATAACATGCAGCCATTAATAATCACATTGTGAAGGTGTGTTTATTAAAGTGAAAAGAGGTTTCTGGTACATTAGTGGGGGAAAAAAGCAAGCTATCAAATGGTGTATATACCACATATACCTGTGAAAGATTCTAGAAGAAAATACGTCAAGGAATTAGTAATGGTTGCTCCTGTGTGGGTGGGATTATGGGTGTTTTTATTTTCTCCTTTTAGCTAAACTATTATTTCCTGCTATTATGAGTATTGTCTTTGAAATAAGAAAAAAAGGTAGTTTAAATTATAAATAAAGAATTTTGCCGGGCGCAGTGGCTCACGCCTTTAATCCTAGCACTTCGGGAGGCCAAGGCGGGTGGATCACCTGAGGTCAAGAGTTCAAGACCAGCCTGGCCAGTATGGTGAAATCCCATCTCTACTAAAAATCTAGAAATTAGCCAGGTGTGGTAGCACATGCTTATAATTCCAGCCACTTGGGAGGCTGAGGCAGGAGAATTGCCTGAATCTGGGAGGCGGAGGTTGCAGTGAGTCAAGATTGCACCACTGCACTCCAGCCTAGGTGACAGAGCAAGACTCTAAAAAAAAAAAAAAGAAGAAGAAGAAGAATCTCCTTTGGCTTATCACATATCCACTGCTCATAATGGGGCTTTTATCTTAGAAACTGACTACCAGAAATGAGGTTCCTCTTGGTCTTTACTGTTCACAGTCACTACTGGTGACAATAATGGCAAGAGTATTTGTGAAAGACAGCACTTCCCGGGTCATAAGCCTATTCACTTTCACCAGCCTCCCACAACTGTAAGGGAAAGTAGTTCAGGTCTTAATACCCCCCAATGCACAACTAAGGCTCAAAACCCTAAGTGACTTGCCCAAGAGAGGAGACAACATGAGGATTCACGACTCTTCCTGGCTGTCGCTCTGTCCAACCCCAGAAAGAGTTCTGGGTGCCGTTTACATAGAATATAATGTGAAAAGCATCCCACTGGACTTGTGTGGCGTCGGGTCCTGCTCAAAACCTTACTGGATAGCTGCAGCCCTCCTACACTGATGGGTCACCATGTGCCAATGTGGAGTACAGGTAAGTAAGCAAATTAATAATCGATATTTATGGAGCACTCCTATAAGTTAGCACTGTTGGGGCACCTGAAGCTAATAAATTTGGTTTTTATCCTTTAGGCAACAAGGAGATATTTGAGGGTTCTAAGCAGCAGAATGATGTGATCAAAGCTATGTTTAGAAAGATTATTCTGGGGGAAATAAGAGTCAGTGGAGGTGAGCAAGACCAGAGGAGACAAGGAGTAAAATGAGTCAGAAGGCTGCTACAATAATCCACGCAGGAGAAAACAAATGCCTAAATAAGATGAAAGCACCTGAGTTATAGAAAGCATCGTCATCATCATTTTGATAATATTAGCAGTAGCTACATTTATTGAGCATATATTATGTTCCAGATATTATGATACTGGTTTATATAATGGTCCCATTCAATCTTCAGACTAACCCTATGAGGAAAGTACTGTTATTATCCCTATTTCTGAGGTTAGGAAAGCAGGGCTCAGAAGGGCTAGGTCACCTGCCCAAGCTCACATAGCTAGTATGTGGCAATGGTTACAACTTAGGTACATGTAATTTCAAAGCTCATCCTCTGAGCCATCATGCTAAGAATAGAAAAGAAGGTGGTGGCTGGTCGATGACAATGACACAGGGAGATAAAGAGTTTAGTTCTGCTTATATACTGCTGGTCAGAGTGTAAATTAGTTCAACCATTGTGGAAAGCAGTGTGGCATTTCCTCAGAGACCTAAAAACAGAACTACCATTCAACCCAGCAATCCCATTACATGGTATGTACCCAAAGGGATATAAATAATTGTACCATAAAGACACATGCACATGTATGTTCATTGCAGCACTATTCACAATAGCAAAGACATGGAATCAACATAAATGCCCATCAACGACAAATAGGATAAAGAAAATGTGGTACATAGACACCAAGGAATACTAGGCGCCATAAAAAAGGATGAGATCATATCTTTTGCAGGAACATGGATGGAGCTGGAGGCCATTATTTTTAGCAAATGAACACAGGAAAAAAAAAAAAACATGTATCACACGTTCTCATTCATAAGTCGGAGCTAAATGATGAGAACACATGGACACAAAGACAGGAACAACAGACATGAGCCTAACAGAGGGTGAAGGGTGAGAGGAAGGAGAGGATCTGAAAAGAGTAATTATTGAGTATTAGGCTTAGTACCTGAGTGATGAAATGATTTGTACAACAAACCCCCGTGACATGAGTTTGCCTGTATAATAAACCTTCACATGTACCCTTGAATCTAAAATAAAAGTTCAAACCTTTTAGTATTTAATTTAAAAACAAAAGAGTTCAGTTCTAGAAATGTGGAGTGCCTTGTAATATCCAGATGAACATATCTAGTAGACATGGAGAAAGGTGGAGCTTGAAAGTGAATCATTGGAAGCCACCAGTGAGTAGGTGAAAGCTGATTCCATGAGAATGAACAAGCTCATTGAGAGAACGCATGGAGCATAGACAGCCTTGGATGAGACTCTGGGGACCCTCGAACGTTAAAGGATATGGAAGCATCTTCGAAAACAAAACACAACAAAGGCAGGAGGACAATCAGGAAAGAAAGGGGCCAAAAAAAAAAAACAGAGTAAAAAGAGTCTCAAAAAACAGAGAATGGACTCAATGGTGTTTAACGCTACATACTCAGTAATGATTGTTAGGGTTCATAATTTCAAGCCTTCACAACATGCAAGGTACTCTTCTAACTGCTTTGGGTGTATTACTTCACTTAATTCTCATAACAGTCTACTGAGGTAGAATAGACACTATTACTATCCCCAGTTTACAGATAAGAAAACTACCCTGCCCCAGGTACCATGGCCTGTAAGTGGTAGAGCCAGGATTCAAAGCCAGGCGGTCTAGCTCCAGAGCTGGCACTCATAGCTTCCACACTGTATTGGCTTCCTCACCAATATCTAACACTTTTTGAGTACTCAAAATATGCCAGACACTGTTCTAAATACTGACTAATTTAATCCTCACAACGACTTTATTAAGTAGGTGTCATTATTATTCCTATTGGACAGATGAGAAAACTAAGTCACAGAACAGTTGCCCGGGAACACAGAGCCAGTGGAACCATGAAGGGATAGTTGACCCCTCCATGAGGAAATTAAAGAATTGTCATTCAGCACTTGGTGAATGAAGGCAATCTACTTTAGAATCAAGAATCCTGACCAAAGTGAGAGGTGGAAATAAAAACTCAGAGTTCAATAGAAACTAGAAAATTATAAAACTTTGGAGTTGGAAGGGACCTGGGACATTCATCAATGCTATTCACTAAATGCTAGCATGGTAGGATTGCACTTTCTGGCCCTCTGTGATTGGGTATGGCCATGGGACTCATTGGCCACATCCAATGTGTTGTAGGAGAAATGGCATATGTCACTTCCAGGCCAGTTGATTGCCAGTGGGAGACCTTCCAGAACGTTCTTTCCCTCTGCCACAGCAACCTGCAGCAATGGAAATGGTGGCTGCTCCATCAACCTGAGTCTCAGAGCAAGAGAACACGGAAGTGAGCTCTCAGCTGATTCACAGCAGACGTGTGGCATGAATGAGAAGTAAAGCTTGGAGACATAAGTCACTATGATGGCTGTGCTGACTGATACAAAGCCTTAAACATGACCAGAATGGGGAAACTGAGAACTTAAAAGGAAAGAGACCTGCTCAGTGTCACAGAGCTGGCAACCTAGAGGCACTGAGGGCAAGAATCCAACTCCCTGTCATTCCATCCGGTTATCTTCCTTCTAAACCTCACTGAGCATCTCACATATCTTGCAACTCATTCCCCCTACTAACCCACAGCATATTCAGTTTCTGTATATTAATGCAAAGGCTGGATTAAACTAATCATTGCCTAATTTTTACAAACTATCTCCTAGTGCAATGCACTCAGAACTCAATTTTCTGAAGAGGTACAGGGAGAAGGCACGGGGATCTGGAGGGGTGTGAGGAGGAAAACTTTGTCCTATTATTTATGGAATTGAGGCTAATATAATTAAGTTTTGACAGAAAGTGCTCAGTTTTGCAGACAGTTGCCACCCGTTTCTCCTGAAGCCTGGATCTCGTCGTAGAAACTGACTCCGCTCCATCTTCCTCTTTGATGTATGAGGCTATAAAACAGGGAGTGAGCAAGTCACCTTCAGAGAGGCTTTTTGTCATTGCAATAACTAGAAGTAATTTATGGGCTCCTGGAATCGTGGGTTCTCTGTTTCTGACTCGGCAAGAGACTGAAATCACAATCTGGATGCTGGCAGTCAATTGGAAGGTCAAAAAGACTCTGAAAGGTATCAGTCTTCTAGAATCTAGGATTAAGAAACATCAGTGTCCACATTCAATGATGAGATCATCAGCAAAGATTTTAGACAGAGGCTACCTTTTAGGTATTAGGATTTAATTCACCTTTGTGAGGGGTGTCCTAGAACATCCTGCTCTATCCTGGCCACCATCTAAGTCCTCCCTTCCTTCAGGGCCCAGTTTAACTCCTGCTTCTTCTAGGAAGCCCTCCCTGCCTACCCTAGCCTACCATCCGTATTATGTGCTCTGACTTTACCATTCTTTTGGCACTTGTCACATTCTCCCTTGATATACATTCCTTATGTTTGCACATCTAGACTCTGTACTTCAGGTTTCTATAGAAATAGGTTTCATCTCATGAGCTGACTCTGATCAATTAGTAGTGACTTCCTAGAGTGCTATGACAAGAATCCTACCGTTGTAGGCTGGACGTGGTGGCTCATGGCCACCCAGCAATTTAGGAGGCCAAGCGGGGAGGAATGCTTGAGTCCAGAAGCTTGAGACCAGCCTGGGCAATACAATGAGATCTGGTTTCTACAAAAAGTACAAATAAAAAAATTAGCCAGGGCTGGGCACAGTGGCTCATGCCTGTAATGCTAGCACTTTGGGAGGCTGAGGCAGGCGGATTATCTGAGGTCAGGATTATCAGATTATCTGAGCCTGGTCAACGTGGCGAAACCCCGTCTCTACTAAATATACAAAAATTAGCCGGGCGTGATGGCAGGCACCTATAATCCCAGCTATTTGGGAGGCTGAGGCAGGAGATTTACTTGAAGCCGGTGGGGCAGAGGTTGCAGTGAGCTAAGATCATACCACTTCACTGCAGCCTGGGCGAAAGAACAAAACTCTGTCTCAAAAAAAATAAAAATTAGCCAGGCATGGTGGTGCATGACTATAGTCACAGCTACTCAGGAGGCTGATGTAGGAGGATTGCTTGAGCCCGGGATGTCAAGGCTGCAGTGAGAGGTTAGGCGACAGAATTAGATGTATCTCAAAAATAAAAATAAAAATAAAAAATTCTGCAGCTCTGCAGCTATTTCTGAGTTCAACAGTTAAAAGTGCAGCGACTGACCAGCAAGTTCTGAGATGGGCATGCCAGGTAAAACAGGTTGTGCATGGCATGTGTTTACCTTCTATATGCTGTAAGCACTAAGTTCTTTAAAAATAGGGCCCATCACTTACATTTACTTTTATTCCCAAGAACATTTACGTAAGCATTCTCAGAAAGTATTTGCACACTCAAAATTTATTTGGTAAGTAAACATCTCCCTTTGCAAAAATGACCTAACTCTAATGCATTATGTGTTCTAATTATGATTCTTTCAAACAGTCCTTAACACATGTATGTGTAGAGCTGACTCCCACCAGAAATTTTTCAAAGCTAGTTTTATGTAGGAAATGGCTTTTGACACATTAGCACTTTAACGTTTCTGAATCTTAAAACATGCATGCTTAATAACTCTTTGTCTGCAGTTAGCAGTGATTTTTGGAATTTTTGTATCTGTTACCTCATTTGGTTACTATGTGACCTTCGTGAGGTAAAATGTTATCCCCATTGTACAGATTTGAAACCACTTGTTCAGACTAGCAGAATAATTAGTCAGGACCAAAGGAGGTAACCCCATAAACATTTACCAGTTCTGCATAAAGTAAAATAAGCTGTTAAGGTTTAGGCCTGTGTTTCCTGAAGTTTTTTTTCCACAGAACATTAGGATGTTAATAGGGCCACTACGTGTGTTTTGGGGGTCAAATAAGTTTGGAAAACATTGATGAGTTTCCCTGTGTTTTGGGGGTCAAATAAGTTTGGAAAACATTGATGAGTTTCCCTACAGTAGGACGTCTCAGAGCTTTTAAGACACTAATGTACTTGGTGAACTCTACAGAGGCCCCACAGCGTGGGCCCATATAAATATTCCCCCAAAGGTTCTGTAGAACACAGGTAATTTTTTCTAAAGTTACCAGCAGGGGTACTAGAGGAACGGCAGAATGGTTAAGAGCCTGGGCTCTAAAATCCAACTGGGATCGAACTCTGGCCTCAAGGCTTACTGGTTTTGTGTCTATGAATAAGTCACAGAATCCCCAACGTCACTCCCTCACCTGTAACATGCAGATTCTAACAGGGCCATTCCTGGGGTTGTCATGAGGATTGAGACAAGGCAAGTGGAGTGTCTAGCTGATCATAAGCACTCAATAAATGTTAGCTGGTATTTCTGCCGATGAGGAAGAAAGTCAGAGTGGAATCTAAAAATAAAATAAAATGCACAGGTTGGGCTCCCTGAGAAGACCATTCTGAGTTTATCTCGTAGGAGGTTTACTGAGGAGCGCTCTTGGGTCAACACCTGTGGAAGGGAGGGGACAGAAGAGAGAGAAGAAGCTGTGATGCAGCTCAATGACAGCCAACCCCACAAAGAGATGTAGAGCTAGATCAGCCCTTCAGAATTGTCCTTGGTTGGGCTGAGAAGGCCAGCTCTTTACAACCCCGCATGAATGAGTCAATGGACATCGGACACCCCAGGAAATGGCTGACCTTGGGGGAGGCAGCTCTCTGCAACTTAGGCAGTTCCTCAAGGGGCTACCACCATTCTCAGAAGCCAGGACAATAAGTCTCTCACCCAAGGAGAGTCTGAGCAGTGCAGACATACAATGTCTGCAGCAGTGCGTACTGCTTCCATCCACCAAAAAAAAAAAAAAAAAAAAGCAAAAGCTTCCTCTGACCCTCTGGGAAGGAAACAGGGCAGTCTGCAGACAGCAACCAAATCTAGTCATTTATTCATTCATCATTTATTAATGCCTACCACATGCCAGGCCCTAAGGCTTGGGGCTTATGAATCAGGTACTGATTCTATAGCAATCATAATAACAATGTTTTCTCTTTACTTTTTAAGGCATGAAAATACAGATAGGGAAACAGAGAAAGAAGAGATATCAAATCACTAGAAGACAGGATATATTCTCAGGTGATCAGTCACCTGTCATCCCGGTCTGAAAAGGTGTTAATTTGAATGAAGAAAGGAACACAGCAATTTTTTTTCCCCACAGCAATACATCAAGTTGTTCTCCCAGTGACTTAGTGTGCTTGGCAAACTGTGTACGCTGCACAAAATTGAATTCCCAGGTTTAGGGAAGCCTGAGCAGGCTCGAGGTACATGAGGATTTATTGCTTTAAGTACTTAAAATGCCTCGCACTAAATTTGCTGTGACCTTCTACCCCTGCCTATGGCCCCAAGTTAACCACAGCCTAGGTCTGAGCAAAGGTTAACAACACACCAAATAAAACAAATCAGCCCCAAGAAGACAGGTCCCTGCTTCACAGAGGCAATAGAGCCAAGTCCTTCTCATCCCTGGAAGGCTTGGCTGCATTCCTCTCTCTTCCACGTCAGTCCTCAGTGCCTGCCCGTCCTCCATCCTCTTCTCCTCTTGTCACTTAACATATTCTTCAGAGTGGCCCCACAAGCACTGTTTCCCTGTAGCACGACTCTTGTTTTTCCCCACTGATCTCACTTGTTTATGTTGAAGGGGATCAGGACCCAGCACCCCAAAATATGACCAGAATATATCAACCCAAAATATGCCTCTGTAACATAAGGATTATTTTGAACTGAATATTTGTGGGGAAAGCAGGCATAGGAGAAGTTCTGCAAGCAAGAGAAGTTATCCTTTTTTAAGAGAAATTTACATCTATAAAGGAGATCTCTATTGTAAGGGTATCTCCCTTTCTGCCCCAGGAATAGAGAGATTACTAAATCACTAGATTCTCTTATCAATGGGGAAGGTGTCACTTAAATCTGTATAACAAACCTTGCCCTTGTTAACAGTGCTTTTCCTGGCCTTTCCTACCCTTCTTTCTTTGTTGGGGAGCCAGCAGGTGAGTGGGGAGGTATGATGGTATTTAAGCCTGAACCCTCAGACAATTCTTTGAGATCTACTCTTGAGATTTTGCTCTAAGATGTCCCTGAATATCTCCCCTGTATGGAGGAGGTATGCATGTTATTAGACTTCTCTTCATTTTTCTCTTGTATCTGTCTTTTGTTACAGGGAATCCCAACTAAGAACAATGGAAGGTAGAAAGAAAATTATTTTTCCTCCCCTACAACATCTTGTCAAGATGCCAACAAACTACTCTGCTTCTAATGTTTCACATTTGCATAGCATAGCACACTACAATTTACAGCCTGCTTCTGGGCCTCACAACTGGCCAAGAGGCAGGCACTGCAGAAATGACTGTCTCCATTCTGGAAGTGAGGGCCCTGAGAGGCAAAGTGACTTGCCCAAGGTCACAGAGCAAAAAGGCAGCACTTAAGCCAGGCCCTCTGTGCCACAAACTAGACCCACACATTGCCTCTCAGCCAAAGAGACCAAGTCACATATTGGCAGTGTACCTTACACTTAGTAGGACAATTGATCAAGGTCACAGACTTGGAAAGAAATTGCCTGGGGATCCACAGTATGGATATCCAGCTTCCCAGAGGAGACGGTTGTCTACGTTTATGTGCAAATATCCAACTTGAGCACACCTGCAGAAGCTAAAGTTTCTTCTTCCTCTTTGTATTACTCTCAAGCCAAAGAAACAAATTAAAATTTTGAGAAAAAAAAAAAAAAAAAAACAGACTTTTTTTAGCTTCACTGTCCCAAGTACTAATGGAAAAACAAGACTTTCTTAAAAAAAAAAAAAAAAACAACTTTGAGACAAGATCTCGCTGTGTCACCCAGGCTAGAGTACAGTGGCATGATCATGACTCACTACAACCTCAACCTCCTGGCATGAGCGATCCTCCTGCCTCAGCCTCCCAAGTAGCAGGATTACAGGCATACACCACCACACAAAACTGAATTTTGTATTTTTTGTAGAGACGGGGTTTCACCGTGTTGTCCAGGGTGGTATTGAGCTCCTGAGCTCAAACGATCCGCCCACGTCGGCATCCCAAGGTGCTTGGATTACAGGCGTGAGCCATCATGACTGGCCTCTGTAAAATACTTCAAAGAGGTTTATTCTGAACCAATATGAGTGACATGGCCCAGGGAACACACTCTCAAGAGGTCCTGAGAAAGTGTGCCCGTAGCTATTGGATTACAGTTTGGTTTTATACACTTTAGATAGATAGAAGTTATAGGTAGAGACATAAATCAATAAACGAAATGTATACCTTGGTTCAGCCTGGAAAAGCGGGATATCCTGAAGGGGAGGCAGGGTTATAGGTTATATGTGGATTCAGAGATTCTTTAATTTGCAGTTGGTTAAAGGAGTAAAACTTTGTTTAAAAATTTGAAGTCGACAGAAAGGAATGTTTTAGGTTATAATAAGAAAGTCTATTAACCAACACACTGAATCAGAGAGACCTGTAGTAGCGTGTGACTTAACCATTGTCTGGATGGCCTTAGATCCTGATTATAATTTGGTATCTTATTGTCACAAAGAGTCCATTTTATTGGCCTTAGGATTAATGCTGGCTGGGCACAGTGGCTTACGCCTGTAATCCCAGCACTTTGGGAGGCCAAGGTGGGCAGATCACCTGAGGTCGGGAGTTCGAGACCAGCCTGACCAACATGGAGAAATCCCATAGCTACTAAAAATACAAGATTAGCCGGGTGTGATGGCACATGCCTGTAATCCCAGCTACTCGAGAGTCTGAGGCAGGAGGATCACTTGAACCTGGGAGGCGGAGGTTGCAGTGAACCGAGATCCCACCATTGCACTCCAGCCTGGGCAACAAGAGCAAAACTCCTTCTCAAAAAAAGAAACAAAAACAAAAAGAAAAAAAAATTAATTCTGGTCAGTTGTGCCTAAACTCCAAAAGGCAGAGGCTATAACAAGGTATGTCTGACCTACCTGTCACTACTGGGAATTTCATGTTTAAAGTTTTTCTGGGATCCCCTTAGCCAGATGGGGGTCTGTTCAGTCGGTGGAGGACTTAGGATTTTATTTTTAGTCTACAAAAGTGAGTTTAGAAAATTATGATCCTCCAAGCTTAATTTTTTTTCTTGTGAATTAGAAGTTCTTGTTTTAAAATTTTCCCAGGCAACCTTCTAAGAAGAAGCCTTTGGCGAGTGTTCACTCTGCACCTTTTGTTTCACTCAACAAATACTTACTGAGCACCTGTAGTGGGCCAGGCACTGTGCTAAATGCTGAGAACACAGCTGAGGAAAGGCAGGCAGATTCCTACCCTCAGGGAGTCTTACAGTCTGGCAGGATAATGTGGTCATTAAATAGGGAAGTACAATGCAGAATTCAGAAACATTGCTGTTTGTAACTCTGTTGGTGGGAGTTAAAAATAATACAGTCTTTTTGAAAGGTAATTTGGCAGTGGCTATCAAAATTGTAGATGTGTATAACTTAGGATCCAGCAGATGCAAAAGTAAAACAAAACCACCTAAAAAAAGTAGATATTAAAACAAGGCACAAAGTTATGGGTAAAAAAATATTCATTGCAACATCATTTATAATAGCAACAAGAAAAATAGCAAGAAGGAAGGAAGGAAGGAAGGAAGGAAGGAAGGAAGGAAGGAAGGAAGGAAGGAA
>NC_045437.1:135627743-135659720 GCF_002776525.5 Piliocolobus tephrosceles
GAAGGAAGGAAGGAAGGAAGGAAGGAAGGAAGGAAGGAAGGAAGGAAAAGAGATATTAAAAGATGGAGTTTATTTGAGCATTTAACCATTCATGAACTGGGCAGCACCAGACCATAAGTAGTTCATGCTTCCACCAAGGGGGTGTGAGAGAAAATTTTTATAAGGTGTTTGAGGAAACAAGACAAAGAAAATATTTGATTGGTTAAAGTGGAAAGTCTCTAGTTAGAGGTTAGCTGGCAGTTTCTGATTGTTTAAGTTTCATTTTACTGTTTATAAGGGCTTTGGTTTGCCTTCCGAGAAACCTAAGGTGTTGAAGTTGTCTCGGCCTAATGGCATCCCAATTAATTTTTTTAAACAGGAGGGAGGAAGGATAGGAGAGCGAAAAAAAATCTAAATGCCCAGTCAGAGGAGTATGGTTTAAAAAGTTGTGGTACATTCATACCACAGAATTCTATGCAGTCAATATAGAAGATAGAGCTATCTATACTAACTTGGGAAAATGTTTATTTTAAAAATGTACTAACTTGGGAAAATGATATGCTAAATGATAACAAACAAGTTGGAATACAATGTATGTGTTATAAATATTTATGTATGAGTATACATGGATATACCTACATAGGCACATATGTACATGTAAGGGTATATCCATTTAAAGGTAAAGGAAAAAAATCAGGAAAGATACACACCAAACTGTTACCAGTGAATATCTCTGAGGAGTGGAATGGGGATGGTTTTCACTGATAAACTTCTAAACTATTTGTAGGTAACATTGCATATGCCATTTTGAAAACCCAATTTAACAAAATAAGGAGTATTAAATGCTATCACAGGGCAAGAAGAGAGTGCTATTTCTGAGCACAAAGCAAGAGTTAGTCACCCTTCACTTCTTGTCATTTTAATCTGCTCATCCTATAATCTCCAAACGTGTCCCAACAAGACCCCAAGCATTCTGCAATTTATAACCCCACCTAGTGGCAAACACAGGTGAATCTGAGACATCAAATCATTCGTACCACTTTCTACTTTCTTTCTTTTTTTTTTTTCTTTTGCTAAACGAGGGTGGATGTGATGGATGTCATAGCTAAATGTTGCAAAATGCCATGGCTAGTGACAAAGAGGAGTCCTAGGGAGCCTCACTTACCTCACAGAGCTGCTGAGAGGAAAACATGAGTTAAACGTGCAGAGGATATGATTTTCAGTTCACACAGTTGTGCAAAAAACACAATTTACCCTATCTTTTGTAACTTAGCTAAACTTCTGTTTTGAGCTCTTATTCTGCCCAGATGGCAGAAACTTATTTTCAATCAATATAGTACCCCTTACTGCATCCTCAACACCACCCCTATATACACTTTTACACAAATAACACCTGAATTGTGTTAAAGTCCAGCAGAGGAGAAGTCTCTGAGAACCAATGGGCTAATAGTGGGGATTTGGGTCTCTACAAGCTACTGCTAAGATGCCCCTGTACCTTGGTAAAGAAAAATTGTCCAGACAGTTGTTAAAGACAGTAAAACAGACTTTATTCAGGAGGACTACTACAATGGGGTCTTGCAGTAGGATAGAGGGATTGGTCTTAACTCCAAACACATCAAGGACACGTGGAGATTTGCAGCCGAGGAGCAGAACAGGAATCAGTGAATGGAAAATTACTAAGAGGAAACATCAAGGCTAGGGGGATTCTTGCTAGACCAACTCAACAGGATTCTTGCTGAAGGCAGGCCAGGGTGAGAGGATATCAAGGGTGGGGAATGAGAAATTTGATCAGATATTGACAGTAGTCAGATACAGGGTAGGGGATTTTTGTTAAACTGACTCAGAAGTATTTTTGCTAAAACTGGACTGAGAGGGCCAAGGACAGAGCCCAAGGTCAGGACCTGGAGGGCTTAGAGGGGCCTGACTATAGTTAGGTCAAGGAGAGAGCCTTTGTAAGCTTTCACCTCAGCTCTCTTAGGCCTAGCAAACATCCCTTGCTTTGGAGTCAAGAAGTTCCTGCAAAACCCTCTCTGCCTCCCTCCAATGAGACTGGCTGCACCACATTTTTCTCTTGCTACTCTTTTCCTGTGGATTAGCTCTATCTTAGTCTGTTTGTGCTGCTACAACAGAATACCACAGACTGGGTAATTGATAAAGAACAGAAATTCATTTCTCGTGATTCTGGAGGCTGGAAAGTCCAAGATCAAGGTGCCAGTATTCAGTCTGGTAAGAGTCTTCTTGTGGCATCTCCACACAGCAGAAGGCAGTAGGGTAAGCTGCTGAATGCTCCATGCAGCTTCTCTTAAAAGAGTCTTAATCCTGCTAATGAGGGAGAAGCTCTAATGGCCTTAGCACCTCTTACAGGTCCCACCTCTTAATACAATCACACAATGTAACACCTACATTTTAGAGGGGACACATTCAGACCATAACAGCCTTTCCACTCAACACTTTCAGGCCCAGCAACCAGTCTTGCTTCTGAGACAAGAACTCCCTGCCAAGCCATCTCTGTCTCCCTTCAATAAAACTGGCTGAGCCACATTTTCCTCTTGCTGCTTGCCAGGGGGCAGGATGTAGGACCTCACTCTGCAGATCCACAAACTTCACTGCTCTCATCCTCTCCACCTGTGCTCTCCTCCCTGTGTCATGGGGAATCTTTCTAATCTGGATGGGGCTGTGGGGAGTTGTAAATCCCTGTTTCCTCCAAACTCCACCAAAGTCAGTCAGTGAAAGGACAAAAACCCTGGAAGTCCCAGCCTCCCTGTGGTGAGGAAATGCAGTGCAGGACAGACTAGGGTGCAATGCTGGGATGGAAAGTAGGAAAAACATAAGGAAAAAAAGAGGAACCTAATGTACCACAGGTAACACTGTAGCCTGGTGGGTACAGGTTTGGTTCTTGGTATATGATTGTCTGGGCCTGAATCTCCACTCTACCACTCACTAATATTGGTCAAATTATTTCACTTTCCTTTAAGGATAATTGTATCTACTTCAGGGGGCCATTGTGGAAACTAATGCAAAGGAACAGCAGATTCTGAATCAATCATCCTTCCTTTCTTCCACTTACAACTTAAGACTGCAATTTGACATTGGTCCATTGTAATTCAGTTCAGGGTGCTTTGCTACCCACTCTCCACCTTAAGGTGGGAAATGTCAGTTGTCCAGGCATGAGCCTCATGCTGACATCACTTATCCTCTGAAGGATGAAAGACAGAAAGCAGTGTCACCTTCTATAGCTCAGCTTCTATAAGGAATGTTCAAGTCAATATCCTTAAGGAATTATAACTTTTCCCAAGGCTGAAAGAAGCAATGGTTGGAGCTCATGGCAGTATCACTCAAAGCCTCCTTAGGGCTTAATCTCAAAAACCTTGCTCAGAGAAGTCTTCACAGACATATATCCTTTGAACCCTTGAACCAAGGGGCAAGCCTCTCCTAAAAACAGAAAAAGGCAGTGGTTTTCCCAGCTTTAAAGTGCATCAGAATCACTGGGAGGGCTTTTTGAAATAACCTGCTGGGTCCCACCCACAGAGCATCTGATTCTGATTATCTGGGGTAGGCCCCATGAATTTGCATTTCTAGCAAGTTCCTAGGTAACAGTGTTAACAGTGTTGATGGAAGACCAATCTGAGAACCTCTAGGCTGGGGAGACATACAGCTCAACAAAGAGGACCAGTGGGAACCCACGACTAATACAAGGGATTTGCATATATAACTCGTTCCCCTGGGGTAAGCTTACAAATCTCTTGCATGAAAGAGTGCAATGATACCTTGCTCAAGATATAGGGGTCTTACATTTATTATTAACACTCATTATTCCCATTAGAGTGGAAAATGTTACATGACTGATGGAAAATTTCAGGCCTCATTGGAAAGAATTTTCTAAAAAATCCCTCAAATCCTACTCCAATATTATCCATATGGACAGCATCAGGGAATCCATTCGTTCTGTTATTTCTACATACACATTTCTTCCCACCCACCCCTTCTGCAGATCCCACCCATCCCTTCTTCCACAGACTCAGCTGGGCAAGGCAGCCACTGAAATGCATGTCTGGCGGCTCACAAGCCCTTTCTGTAGAAACCCGCACCCCCTCATCCACGGGAGAGACAGGGAGCCACTATGTGACCCTACTCTCTACCATTTCTGATTAGACAAGGAATGGATACCTGACACAAGCTCAGCCAATCAGATTTACTCCTGGAAATTTGAAATTGGGATTCAGAGACATCCAATCAGTATTTGAAATTGACTGGACTAATAATTGTGAGGTGGCCAGAATTCACCAGATAGTCTGAAGAACAGAGGAAACTACAGAGAAAAAAGAACAAAGTAACTGTGAATTGGTGGAGAGAGAAGGTAAGTGTGTCCTCATGGCATTCCAGACACTGATTATATTTCTTCCTAAGACCTTTTTTGGAGCCTTCCTTCTACCCACCCTTGAGTTCTGATAGGATTTGGCTCTGTGTCCCCACCCAAACCTCATCTTGAAGTGTAATCTCCACCTGATGGGAGATGACTGGATCATGAGGGCAGAATTCCCCCTTGCTGTTCTCATGACAATGAATGGGTTCTTACAAGATCTGGTTGTTTGATAAGTGTCGGGGCTTCCCTGCTCTTTCTCTCCTGCCACCACTAGGAAACGCCTTGCTTCCCTTTTGCCTTCTGCCATGATTGTAAGTTTCCTGAGGCCTCTCCAGCCATGTAGAACTGTCAATTAAACCTCTTTTGTTTATAAATTACCCAATATCAGGTAGTATCTTTATAGTAGTGTGAGAATAGACTAATACAGGTTTTATGTGACATTTATTTTCCAATTTCTATTTAAGCTAGTGGTTTCACTCACTTTTTCAGTCATCGGCTGTTTATTGAGCACTGTCTCTGAGCCAGGTGCTGCCCCTGGTGCTGAAGAAACCGTAGAGTTTACCTGCAACTACTGGTGTTACCTGCAACTAGGACAACTAGTATAGACACTTATACCTACCATAATATAAAGAAATGCACACACAGAAAGAAAAGTTGTAGAAAAACGTATGTAATTTATTGAACACTTACTATGTGCCAGGCACCCTGCTAAGTGCTTTTCGTGCATCTTCTCTCACAACAACCCTGCGAGGCAGGTACTATTATCTATATTTCCTCAAGAACACACAGGATTCAAACATATGTAACCTAACCCCTCAGAACCACTAAAAGGCAAGAGAGTGGAAAAGATCTAGAATCATAGTAACAGTGAGGGAAAATACAGACACACACACTCACACTCACACAGAATTCAGGCCTGGTTATATCAGCACACACTCGGACATCCTGTTGTTTTCTGCCAGGCACTGGCTTTTCAGCTCCTCTCCATTCCTAAAAGTAGGGGGTTAGGGGGGAAATCAACATCTACTTCTTTAGAAATCATCTTGAGAAGTAATTGTTCTTGATAATACTTTAATTGGACAAGAGCCTTCAAATTTGGCCTCCTGAGCACAGCAGGAATGCATTTCTCTCTGCCTTTTAGAAAATGTGCCCACCTTGGATTGTCTAAGAATGCTCTTAAGGTGATGTCAGAGAATCACCTTAAATGTTCCTCACCAGCAGGTCAGCACTTACCCACTGGATGCCTCTTCAGGATCCCTATTCAAGTTCCCTTTCAGTTTTGTCCCAGCCTGCTCCCTGCCAGGTGCAGGAGAGCAGGGAGCAGCTCAGGCTCAGGTGGACAGAGCTGTGAATGGTTCCTGCGCAGCCCCCTGCGTCCTCAGGGCAAACAAAGCACTCAAAGGCCTGACAGGGCTTCAAGACTGAAGAGCCTGAGGAGAAACAGGATTCTAAAAGTCGTAGGCATTCCAGCAAGAGAGAACTGGGGAAGCAGGGTTCCCAGACCCATTCAAACCACAGGCAGCTCAGCTTCCTCATCTATAAAGTTAGGATTCCCAAATATGCCCTGCCTAGAAACAGATACCACTTATTGAGCTTTTTTTTTTTTTTTTTTTGTGCCAGGCACTGCACTACACGTGTTTGCACATGATTTTTAAAGAACCCCATTTGGCAGGAATAACTGTCTCCATTTTATAAAAGGCAAAACTGAGGTTCCAAAAGGTAAAGCTGGTTCACAGAGCCAGTCCTGGTTCACAGAGCCAGTCCTGGTTCACATAATTAGCAAATGGCAGAAATGTCACTTCCCAAATCCCATGCTCTTAGCTACTGGCTGGCTTCCTTCGGCTTCTGTTTGGGAAGACAGAACTGGTAGTGAGGAAAAATAATGGCAGAGCCACCAGAATGTCTTCATAATTTGCCAGCATCAAGCCCAATCTAGCTGGAACTCTGTTTCCTCACCCCCCACCCCCCCACCGCGAATTATCTCCCAACCCAGTTGCAGACTTTCTAGACCATGTTTAGGATCTTAAGACAAGAAGTTTAGTCCCTGAAGGCCTCGGCTGCCACCCAGCCCAGCAAGGACACTGGGCTCTGAAACAAATGTACCAAGAAACCCATATCCCATCATCAAGACTAGAGATTTTTAAAAACAGAAATCTGAGATGTGCTGGGGGAATTGGGGAGTGGGAAGTGGTATCAGAATTTAGGCTTCGAATGCTTCTCTAAACAGCAATAGGTAATGTTTGTCTTAAAGGCCTAGAGAATGGAACTGTATGATAAATTTGGGATCATGATAAATTTGGGATCACAACTTTGAAGCCTTTCCTGTCTCTTCATCCTTTCTACTGGAAAAAATCATTCACATTCTTCCTTGTTTCTTGCTTTGCCCTCACACAAGTTGCAGGGTGAGCTCCTTTTCCCTTGTCCTTCCTGAATTCTCAAAATTCTCAGCAGAAGAAAACAAGAAAAGCACACAAATACCCAGTCCTCTGTGAGAAAAGAAATCCTGATACATCTCAGAAATTGAAAGATATTCTTTTATCCCACATCAGATCAGATATGTTTCCAGTTGCAGAAGAGAACAACCAATAACTTAGGACCTATCAACAAAGAAAGTCAAAATCCATAAAATATGTAAAGAGATTTATTCTTAGCCAAATGTGAGGATCATGACCTGTAATATAGCCCTAGGAGATCCTGAGAACCCAAGGTGATTGGGTTACAAATTGATTTTATACATTTTAGGGGGGACAGAAGTTACAGGCAGACCTCAATCACTATGTGTAAGGTGCACATTGGTTTGGTCCAGAAAAGTGGGACAATGCTAAGTAGGGGTGAGGGAGCAGTTTTCAGGTCATATTTAGATGCAAAAGTTTTCTGATTGGCAACTGATTGTGGCAACTGATTGAAAGTGTTAACTTATTATCTAAAGACCTGGAATCAATAGAAAAGAGTGTCTGGGTTTAGACAAGGGGTTGTGGAGATTCTTATTATGTAGATGAAGCCTCCAGGTAGCCAGCTTTAGAGCTCTTATCAGACCTAAAAAGGTGCCAGACTCTTAGTTAATTCTCTCCTGGATCAGCGAGAAGACCTTGAAAGGGAAAGGGATTCTCTACAGAATGTTGATTTCCCCACAAGAGACAGCTTTGCAGGGTTATTTCAAAATATGTCAAAGAAATATATTTTGGGGTAAAACACTTCAATTCCTTTCAGTGCCTGCTATTTGACATGTGATGCTATACTACAGTCAGGTTGGAATTTGGTACCTTATTGCTACAAAGAGTCTGTTTTGTCAGTCCTAAGATTTGTCTTTTAGTGTTAATGCTGGTCACTTGTACCTGAATTCCAAAGGGAAGAGGATATAATGAGGCATGCTCTACCCCCACTTCCCATCATGGCCTGAACTAGTTTTTCAAGTTTACTTTGGAATGCCCTTGGTGGACAGTGGGGGTCCATTCAGTCAGCTGGGGGTTTAGAATTTTATTTTTCATTTATAAACCAATTGTAACTCAGCTGTCAGCTGGAGCCTCTCTGTCCTTGTCATACAGAGAAAATACAATGTAAGCTCCTTCAGAGCAGGCATTTTTGTCCGTTTTCCCCCTGCTGTATCCCCAGTGCCTAGAATAGTGCTGATATGGTTTGGCCATGTCCCCACCCAAATCTCATCTTGAATTGTAGCTCCCATAATTCCTATGTGTCATGGAAGGGACCCAGTGAGAGGTAATTGAATCATAGGGGCGGGTCTTTCCTGTGCTGTTCTTGTGATAGTGAATAAGTCTCACGAGATCTGATGGTTTTATAAAGAGAAGTTCCCCTGCACAAGCTCTCTCGCCTGCTGCCATGTAAGATGTAACTTTGCTCCTCATTTGCCTTCCACCATGATTAGGAGGCCTCCCCAGTCATGTGGAACTGTAAGTCAATTAACCCTCTTTCCTTTATAAATTACCCAGTTTCAGGTATGTTTTTATTAGCAGCATGAGAACAGATTAATACAAGTGCATAACACCTTATAGGTATTCAATACTCATGCATGCACATACACATATCATATCCTCTGTGGTAGGCAGACTTATAAGATGGCCCCCAGTGTTTCCCATTTTCTAGTGTGGAAGTTCAAAAATTATTGACATGAGACAGATTAATAGGAAAAAAAGGCATACAAATTTATGTAATATGCATACATGGGAGCCTTTGAAACGAAGACCCAATCCGTCAATGAGGTACAGAAGCTTGTATATCATCTTGAGGTCACAGAAAGAATGCAGGTTCAGACGATAGTCAAAAATAAGTTATGTTCATGAATCAAGTTTTAGTGGCAAGATAGATTATGGAATGGGGAGAAGAGGAGGCTTGGCTAGCAAAAGTGGTCTCGTTATGTAGGTGAAACCTCAGACAGAATAGATGGTAAATGTTCATTTTCACAATTCTAAAGGTATCAGACTCTCAGTTAATCTTTCCTAGATCTGGACCAGGGTATGGCAGGCTACCTTAATACAGAGTCTCTACAGATCCACAGATGTAAATTCCCCCCACAAAAGACAGCTTTGCAGGTCCACTTCAGAATAAGTCAAAGAAAAATATTTGGTGGTAAAATACTTTTACGTCCTTCACTAGCATTTACACTTTTGTGTAATTATCCCTTCCCTCGAGTGTGGACTTTGCCTAGTGACATGCTTCTGACCAAAAGAATATGACAAAGATGATGGGATTTCACTTCCATGATTGATTAGATCACAAAAGATGGTGATTTCTGTCTTGCTAGCAAACTCTCTTGTTGGCTTTGATGAAGAAAGATGCCACATGCCCGAGAAGCTCACACGGCAAGAGACTGAGGCAGTCTTTTGCCTGTTAGTCTTCAACTAACAGTCAGTGAGGAAATGGGGTTTTCAGTCCAACAGCCCTCAGTAACCTGAATTTTGCCAACAACCATGTAAATGAGCCTGGAATCAAACCCTTCCAGGAGAAAGGGAATGGAGCTATGCAAGAACAAAGTTTTGTACATTATTAAATTTAAGTTTGTATTAATCCAAGCTAGATTGTTATAAATTAAGATGCTAATTGTAATCGCCAGAGAAACCACCAAAAAATCCAAAAATATGATCGAAGAAACAACACGCTAATTTAAATGGTATTGAAAAAAATCTATATGTAACACTAAAGGCGGCAGTAATTAAGGGACAGAAGAACAAAAACATATAAATATATTGAAAACAAATAGGAAAATTGCAGATACAAATCTACCTTCTCAGTAATTACATTTAATGGAAATGGATCAAGCACTCTAATTAAAAAGCAGAGCCAGGAACAGTAGGGTGCACCTGCAGTCCCAGCTACTTGGGAGGCTGAGACAGGAAGAACAATTGAGCCCAGGGGTTCACCAATATGGTCCCTAGTGCATAGTGACTGTACGCTGGAGTAGCCACTGCACTCTAGCCTGGCAACATAGCAAGACCCCATCTCTAAAAATAAAAGCAGAGATTCGCAGAATAGATTTTTTTAATGATCCAACCATATGCTGCCTATAGGAGACACATGTGAGATTCAAAAACACAAATAAGTAAAAAGACTGGAAAATATATATATATACTATGCAAACAGTAATCAAAAGAGAGCTGGAATGGTTATACTATATTACACTAACTAGATCAGTGGAAAACAATTGTTACTAGAGACAGAGAAAGACATTTTATAATTTTTAGGTCACCCATCTAGAATATATAACAATTATAGAAATATACACACCTAACAACAGAGCCCCAAAATACATTAATAAAAAACTGACAAAATTGAAGGGAGAAAAAAGCAATGCAAAAGAGACTTAAGAGACATATCAAACAAATGCAATGCAATGTATGCACTTTATTTGAGTCCTGATTCAGATAAATGAAATGTGAACACTGACTGGATATTTAATGATATTAAGAAATTATTGGGTTTTTTAGGTATGATAAAGGCATGTGGATATATCTAAAAAGAAAGCCTCCTTTCTTTTAGAGATGCACTCAAAGATTTTTAGATAAATTTATATTATATCTGCAATTTTCTTCAAAAAATTTGAGGGGAGTAGATGGAGTGTGAGGAATAAATTAAACAAGATTAGTCATAAATTGGCAATTAATGTTGCAGAATGATGAGTGCATGGCAGTACACTTTATTATTCTATCTTCTTTTTGTTTTGTTTTTGTTTTTGTTTTTTGTTTTTTTTTTTTTGAGACGGAGTCTCCCTCTGTCACCCAGGCTGGAGTGCAGTGGCCGGATCTCGGCTCACTGCAAACTCCGCCTCCCGGGTTTACGCCATTCTCCTGCCTCAGGCTCCCAAGTAGCTGGGACTACAGGCGCCCGCCACCTCGCCCGGCTAGTTTTTTGTATTTTTTTTAGTAGAGACAGGGTTTCACCGTGTTCGCCAGGATGGTCTCCATCTCCTGACCTCGTGATCCGCCTGTCTCGGCCTCCCAAAGTGCTGGGATTACAGGCTTGAGCCACCGCACCCGGCTCTATCTTCTTTTATATATACACATCTTGAAATTTTTTCATAATAAAAGGCTAATTTATTTATTTTGAGACAGGGTCTCCTCCAGTTGCTCAGGCTGGAGTGCATTGGTGTGATTTTGGCTCACTACAACATCCACCTCCCAGGCTCAAGCCGTCCTCTCACCTTAGCCTCCCAAGTAACTGGATTACAAGTGCCCGTCACCACACCGGCTAATTTTTTTATATTTTTAGTAGAGATGGGGTTTCTCCATGTTACCCAGGCTGGTCTTGAACTCCTGGCTCAAGTAATCAACCCACCTCAGCCTCCCAAAGTGCTGGTATTACAGGCATGAACCACCACACCCGGCAGTAAAAGGCTCTTTAAAAGGCTCAACACAGCTATTCACTCTGAGCTGCATGGGACCAGAAGATTAACAATTATCCATCCACTCAATGGATATTTATTGAGCATTTACTATGAACAAGTCGCTGAGATAAACACGCCCTCAAGTGGGTACAGATAAAAATAATTATAATCAGAGCAGGAGACATCACAAGAGAGGCCCAAATGCAGGGCAATAATGAGTCAGTGAGGGAGGGGTTATTACTCCCGCACTGACTTATTGACCCCTTGTTATTGGGGTACAAGGCAAGACTGAATCATAGACTATTCAAGCAGGAAGAGTCTTTATTACAACTATTGTATTTACATTTGATAAATCTAAGCTCCAAAGATAGGAGGTCACTTTCCCCATTTATCACAGGAACATTTTTTTCTGTAGTTAATTCATAGAAAATGTATTATGTCCTATCACCTTGCCAAGAACTTCACACATACTATTTCATTTAATCCTCACAATGTGTTCCATTATTATCCCATTTTCCAGAGAAGGAAACAGAAGCTCAGAGACGGTAAGTGACTCATCCAAGTTAACATAGCCAGGAAGTGGCAGAGCTGTGTCTCAAACCGTAGTTTGTCTCTAAACTTCTTCCCACTATTCTTGGGTTTAATCAGAATTCCTTCCACCACTCCATGCTGGGTTATGCTGTAATAAGATGTACAGAGAGAGCGTGCAAACATTTTAGGTAGACGAAATGGAGAAGATGAAACTAACATCGGTAGTTTGTCCTGCAGGGATTTCTAGGACTGACAAACACAGAGGGAAAAGCCTATGGCATTAATAATTTTGTCACTAGACAACGATTGCATTCATACAAATGCATGAAATTTGCCTACTGTAGCCATTTTTCAGACAGAGCTTTCTGCTCCCAGGCTGTGGGTGTTTACATTTGACAGTATGAAGCCCAGTTGTAACCTTCAGTCCTACTGAAGGTCTCTGAGCCTCCTCTGGCAGTTTTTCCCCACTCACACTCACACTTAACTGCAGTGTGGAAGGCTACAGGAGCCAAGGCTCTCACATGAGACCCAGCTACGTCTTTTCTCCTCCCAGAGGTGCTCTGTGGCATCATGGAAAACTGGGCTCTCATTCCCAGTTCCGGCAGTAATTCACGAAGTAACAAGTGAGGCATTCAACCTCTCTAAGCCTTCCCCTCTGTCACATAAAAGGGTTGGACTGTGTCTAGAATTGGTGGGTTCTTGGTCTCGCTGACTTCAAGAAGGAAGTCGCAGACCCTGGCGGTGAGTGTCACAGTTCTTAAAGACGGTGTGTCCACGGTTTCTTCCTTGTAGGTGAGTTCATGGTCTCGCTGACTTCAGGAATGCAACTGCAAACCTTCGTAGTGAGTGTTACTTCAACTCTTAAACTCAGTGCCTCTGGAGTTATTTGTTCTTCCCGGTGGGTTCGTGGTCTTGCTGGCTTCAGGAGTGAAGCTGCAGACCTTTGCAGTGAGTGTTACAGCTCATAAAGGTGGTGTGGACCCAGGGGCAACAAGATTGATTGTAAAGAACAAAATAATAAAGCTTCCACAAATAGAAGTGCACTGGAGCTGGGTGCCTCTGGTGGGCTCAGGCAGCCTGCTGTTATTCCCTTATGTGACCCCACCCACATCCTGCTGATTGGTCCATTTTACAGAGAGCTGATTGGTCTATTTTATGGAGAGTTGATTGCTCCATTTTACGTAGTGCTGATTGGTGCATTTACAATCCCTGAGCTAGACACAGAGTGTTGATTGGTGCATTTACAATCCTCTAGCTAGACATAAAGGTTCTCCAAGTCCCCACTAGACTCAGGACCCCAGCTGGCTTCACCTAGTGGATCCCACACCAGGGTTGCAAGCGGAGCTGACCCCCAGTCTCACACTGTGTGCCAGCACTCCTCAGCCCTCCGGCAGTCAATGGGACCAGTCGCTGCGGCGCAGGGGGCAGCGCTGGTTGGGGAGGCTCAGGCTGCACAGGAGCCTACAGTGGTGGAGGGAGGTTCAGGCATGGTGGGCTACAGCTTCCGAGCCCTGGTGGGCTACAGCTTCCGAGCCCTGCCCCACAGGGAGGGAGCTGAGGCCCGGCGAGAATGTGAGCACCCGGCCGGCCGGCACTGCTAGGGGACCCAGAGCACTCTCTGCAGCTGCTGGCCCAGGTGCTAAGCCCCTCACTGCCCCAAGCAGGCGGCGCCAGCCAGTGCTCCGACTGCAGGGCCTGCCAAGCCCATGCCCACCCGGAACTTGCGGTGGCCCGGTTCTCACCCGCGCCACTCCCTCCACACCTCCCCACAAGCAGAGGGAGCTGGTTCCGTCCTCAGCCAGCCCAGAGAGGGGCTCCCACAGTGCCCTGGCAGGCTGAAGGGCTCCTCAAGCGCTGCCAGAGTGGATGCAGAGGCCGAGGAGGTGCCCAGAATGAGGGCTGCTGCTAGCACATTGTCACCTCTCAGGACCACATGAGATTTAGAAAAGCACATTCTTCTCTGACAAGGCATAATTACATGAAATCCAAAAAGATTTTCTCTTTGTGTTCTATCAATCAGTGAAGTCAGAGAAGTAGAAAGACATTGTAAAAAAATTAACAGAAACAAGAAACTTCTATAAACCTAATAAAAACTTGTTATAGACTGAACGTTTGTTTCCCCAAAACTCACATGTTGAAATCCTTCTAATCTCCAATGTGATGGTATTAAGAGGTGATTATGTGATGAGGTTGGAGCCCTTATGAATGGGATTAGTACTGTTATAGGAAGAGACACAAGAACTCACCGTCTGTCTCCTCTCTGGCCTGTGAGTATACAATGAGAAAATAGACATCTGCAAACCAGAAAGCAAGCCCTTACCAGATACAACAACTGCTGGCACCTTGATCTTGAATTCCCAGTCCCCAGAACTGTGAGAAATAAATTTCTGTTGGTTAAGCTACCCAGGCTATGGTATTTTTCTTATAGCAGTCCAAACTAAGGCCAAAAATTAAATAATATGTGTGTGTATATATACACATATAACATATTTATATATTTCACAATAGAGTGTTTGAGTGCCACATTATTTTTTGTTACTATTGGACTCAGAATATCAACAGATTAGGGTTTCTACCTCAGCTTTGCAAAGCACTAGCTACGTGACCTCATTGGTTATAATAACAATAATAATTAATATCCCTTTAATACTGCATATATGTTACAAACAAAACACTCTCCTGTCTCCCTCTGGGGCAAGTCACATGAACTCAGCTCATCTATCATGACAAGTGGGAGCACATGTAATACAGTGCCTGTAACATTACAGATTCTTGGCGAAAACTTTTTGAAATTGTGTCACGTTATTTTGAACAATGTGTAAACTTATTCATGATTATTACTCTATAAACATCCAGGCTTATATAAAGTTTGCAGCCACCTACTGTGGAAAAAAATCTATTCAGATATGCTTGTCTTTACATTCTTGAAAACTAATGTTTTTAAATGTCACCTTATATCTTCTGGGTTGTTCATTACAACAGCAATAATAGTGATAAATGTGTTATTTCCATGTTTTCTATTACAATTCCAAAAAATTTCTCACAAACTCAGGTAGCCCATTATAAGATGCCACAAAGATCAAATAAGAAAAATATATAAAACATCCATGGGAGGGATATCCTCCATTGAAAAGTTAAAGCCAAAAATCGAGGATTTTTAAATGATGTGTATCACAACTAGATGGTTCTTTGCTCTTACCAGGCACTCAAGTGTTAATGACAATATTTTGTCACCATCGTGAGCATGTTCTTTTGATTGGATTTTAATTACAAGCACACCTCATTTTATTGCATTTCACTTTATTGTGGTTTGCAGATACTGAATTTTACAAATTGAAAGTTTATGGCAACCCCCCATTAAGCAAGTCTATTGGCACTGTTTTTCTAATAGCATGTGCTCATTTCATGTCTCTGTGCCGCACTTTAGTAATTCTCATAATATTTCAACTTTTCATTATTTATTATATCCATTGTAGTGATCTGTGATCAGTGACCTTGGATGTTACTATTGTAATGGTTTTTGGGTGCCATTAACCACACCCATATAAGACAGTGAACTTAATCAGTAAATGTTGTGTGTGTTCCGACTGCTCCACCAACCAGCCATTCCTGTCTCCCTCTCTCTCCATGGGCCTCTCTATTCCCTGAGACACAATAATATTAAAATAGGCTAATTAAGAAACTTACAATGGCCTTCAAGTGTTCAAGTGAAAGGAAGAGTTGCACGTCTCTCACTTTAAGTCAAAAGCTATAATTGATTATGCTTAATGAGGAAGGCATATCAAAAGCCAAGACAAGCAGAAAGCTAGGACTCTTGCACCAGAGAGTGAAGTTGTGAATGCAAAGGAAAAGTCCTTGAAGGAAATTAAACATACTACTACAGCAAACACACAAATGATAAGAAAGTGAAACAGCCTTATTGCTGATACAGAGAAAGTTTGAGTGATCTAGATCGATGATTAAAGCAGCCACAACATTTCTTAAAACCAAACTTAAAAACCTAATCCAGGTCAAGGCCCTAACTCTCTTCAATTCTGTGAAGGCTGAGAAAGGTGAAAAAAGCTGCAGAGAAAAGTTGGCAACTAGCAGAGGTTAGTTCATGAGGTTTAAGGAAAGAAGCCATCTCCATGACATAAAAGTGCAAGGTAAAGCAGAAAGTGTTGATGTAGAAGCTGCAGCAAAGTATCCAGAAGTTCCAGCTAAGAAAATTGATGAAAGCTATACTAAACAACAAATTTTCAATGCAGAAAGGAAGCCTTCTATTGGAAGAAGATGCCTTCTAGGACTTTTATAGCTAGAGAAGTCATGTAGACCAATGGAACAGAATAGAGAATCCAGATACAAATCCACACATTTATAACCAATTCATCTTTGACAAAGGTGCCAAGAACTTACAATGGGGAAAGGATGGTCTTTTCAATAAATGATGCTGGGAAAATTGGATAAATATATGCATAAGAATTAAAACTAAGAAACTTAGAAAATATCTTGAGACAAAAGCAAAAATGCAACATACCAAAACTTACGATATGCAACAAAAATAGTACTAAGAAGGAAGAACAAGAAAAGGAAGAAGAAACTAAGCCCAAAGCTTTTAGAAGGAAAGAAACAGTAAACATTAGAGTAGAAATAAAATAGAGAATAGAAAAAAAAAAAGAACAGTTAGTTTTTTAAAAAGATAGATAAAATTGACAAATGTTTAGAAGGAAAGAAAGAAGACTCAAATAAATACAATTAGAAATTAAAGAGGAGACATTACAACAGATGCCACAGAATAAAAGGAATCATAAGAGAGTACAATGAACAATTACATGCCAACAAACTAGATAACCTAAAAGAAATAGAGAAACTCCTAGAAAAATACAATGTACCAAGACTGAGTCATGAATAAATAAAAAGCCTGGACTTAAAATCTTTGTCAATGGGGAGGGGATTATGGTGGACAGGAGGCAGGACTAGATTGCAGCTCCAACTTGAAAAGAGCAGTGTGTGGAGGCTTGCATCATGAATTTTTGCTCCACAATGACTTCAGGAGTAAATCAGGAAGCTGAGAGGACCGAGGACCCACAGACCCCCTGAAGGAAGTGGATTGCTCCTGTAGGACCCAGGAGACAACCCAAATACTGTGAGTGCCCAAACTGTGGAATTGGGAAAGGGAGATTGTCCACCCCCGAACACACCCCCCACTGAGGAAACTGAAGGCCTAGATTACAGGAGAAGATTTTGACCTTACCTGGAGCTGAGTCAATTTAGAGAGCTGAGTGAAATACAGGGGTAGAGAAAGCAGCAGGAAAAGCCCTGGGAGCTCATTGGGTCTCCTAGGAAGTCATTTTTGTCTGGCCTCACAGGGGTCCTTCAGGAGGAGAGGCCAGAGGCACTGGGAAAAGCCCACAGGGAAAAGGAAATCTCAGCTGAACTTTGTAGCAATGGCATGCAGACTCCACAGGCGGGGGAAGAAGGAAAGTCACGTTTGCTTTCGCAGCTGGAAGATGGGTAGCCTTGAGCAAGTTCTCAATCCTGCTCGCCCACTGCCTGAAAACAGACTCAGTGTTGTTGGGTGGTGGGGAAACAGTGGGAATGAGACCAGCCCTTCAGATTACGTGGGAGCTGGGTGAGGCCTGTGACTGCTGGCTTTCCCCTACTTCCCTGACAACCTGCATGACACAGTAGAGACAGTCGTAATCCTCCTAGGAATATAACACCAGTGACCTGAACCTCACCCCCATCCCCACAGCAGCCACAGCAAGACCCGGCCACCAAGAGTCTGGTCTTAGACACACCTACCCCTGCCCCCACCCATTGGTCCTTCCCAGCCCACCCTGGTAAGGGAAGACAAAGGGCCTAAACTCTTAGGAGTTCTAGGGCCCCACCCACTGCCTGTTCCTCCACATACTACCACAGCTGATGCTCTCTGGAAAGCACCACCTCCTGGCAGGAGACCAATCAGCACAAAAATAGTACATTAAACCACGGAAGCTAAGAACCCTTACAGAGTCCATTTCACACCCCTGCCACCTCCACTGGAACAGATGCTTGTATCCATGACCGAGAGATCCACAGACAGTTCACAGTACAGGACTCTATGCAGACAACCCCTAGTACAAGCCTGGAGCCAGTAGACTTGCTGGGTGACTAGATTCAGAAGAGAGATAACAACCACTACAGCTCAGCTCTCAGGAAGCCACATCCCTAGGAAAATGGGGTGAGTATTACATGAACACCCCAGTGGGACAAAAGAATCTGACAATAGCCTTCAGCCCTAGACCTTCCCTCTGGCAGAGCCTACCCAAGGAGAAGGAACCAGAAAAACAACTCTGGTAATATGACAAAACAAGGTTCTTTAACACTCCCCCCAAAAAAATTACACTAGCTCAACAGCAATGGACCCAAACCAAGAAGAAATCCCTGATTTACCTGAAAAAGAATTCAGGAAGTTAGTTATTAAGCAAATCAGGGAGGCACCAGAGAAAGGTGAAGCCCAATGCAAGGAAATCCAAAAAATGATACAAGAAGTGAAGGGGAAAATATTCAAGGAAATAGATAGCACAAATAAAAAAAAATCAAAACTTCAGGAAACAATGGGCACACTTATGGAAATGCAAAATGCTCTGGAAAGTCTCAGTAACAGAACTGAACAAGTAGAAGAAAGAAATTCAGAGAGCGAAGGTAAGGCTTTCAAATTAACCCACTCCAACAAAGACAAAGAGAAAAGAATAAGAAAATATGAACAAAACATCCAAGAAGCCTGGGATTGTGTTAAACAATCAAGACTAAGAATAATCAGCATTCCTGAGCAAGAAGAGAATTCCAAAAGTTTGGAAAACATATTTGGGGGAATAATCAAGGAAAACTTCCCTGGTCTTGCTAGAGCCCTAGACATCCAAATAGAAGCACAAATCCAATAGAAGCACAAAGAACACCTGGGAAATTCATCGCAAAAAAATCATCGCCTAAGCACATGTGATCAGGTTATCTAAAGATAAGATGAAGGAAAGAATCTCAAGGCCAGTGAGACAAAAGCACCGGTAACCTATCAAGGAAAACCTACCAGATTAACAGCAGATTTCTCAGCAGAAACCCTACAAGCTAGAAGAGATTGGGGCCCCATCTTCAGCCTCCTCAAACAAAACAATTATTAGCCAAGAATTTTGCATCTAGTGAAACTAAGCTTCATATGTGAAGGAAAGATATAGACTTTTTCAGACAAACAAATGCTGAGAGACTTCACCACTACCAAGCCACCACTACAAGAACTGCAAAAAGGAGCTCTAAATCTTGAAACAAATCTTGGAAACAAATCAAAACAGAACCTCTTTAAAGCATATATCTCAGAGGACCTATAAAACAAAAATACAATTTAAAAACAAAAACAGAAAACCAAGGTACACAGGCAACAAATAGGATAAACGGAATGATACCTTACATCTCAAAAGGCCTAAATGCTCCTCTTAAAAGAGACAGAATTGCAGAATGGATGATAATTCACCAAGCAACTATCTTCTGCTTTCAAGAGACTCACCTAACACATAAGGACTCACACAAACTTAAGTAAAGAGTTGGAAAAAGACATTTTGTGCAAATGGACACCAAAAGCAAGCAGGAGTAACTATTCTTATATCAGACAAAACAAATGTTAAAGCAGCAGCCATTTAAAAAGACAAAGAGGGACATTATAGAATGATAAAAGACCTTGTCCATCAGGAAAATATCACAATCCTAAATATATATGCACCTAACACTGGAGCTCCGAAATTTATGAAACAATTACTAATAATCCTAAGAAATGAGATAGGCAGCAACGCAATAATAGTGGGGGACTTTAATACTCCACTATTGATGACACTAGACAGGTCATCAAGACAGAAAGTCAACAAAGAAACAATGGATTTAACTATACCCTGGAACAAACTGACTTAACAGATATATATAAAGAGAGAATATTCTACCCAACAACTGCAGAATATACACTCAATTCAACAGCACATGGAACTTTCTCCAAGACAGGCCATATGATAGGCCACAAAACAAGCCTCAACAAATTTAAGAAAATTGAAATTATACCAAGCACTCTCTCAGACCCCAGTAGAATAAAACCGGAAATCAACTCCAAAAGGAACCTTCAAAACCACGCAAATACATAGAAATTAAATAACCTGCTCCTGCATGATCACTGGGTCAAAAATGAAATTCAAGATGGAAATTTAAAAGTTCTTTGAACTAAATGACAACAGTGACACAACCTATCAGAACCTCTAGGACACAGCAAAGGCAGTGCTAAAAGAAAAGTCCGTAGCACTAAATGCCTACATCAAAAAGTCTGAAAGAACACGGAGAATCTAAGGTCACACCGCAAGAAATTAGAGAACCAAGAACAAACCAAACCCAAACCCAGCAGAAGAAAGAAAATAACCAAGACCAAAGCAGGGCTAAATGAAATTTAAAGAAAAAAATACAAATGATAAGTGAAACAAAAAGCTGGTTCTTTGAAAAGATAAATAAAATTGATACACCATTAGCAAGAATAACCGAGAAGAGAGAAAATCTAAATAAGCTCAATAAGAAACAAAACAAGAGATATTACAGCTGACACCACAGAAATACAAAAGATCATTCAAGGCTACTATGAACACATTTACATGCATAAACCAGAAAACCTAGAAGAGAAGGATAAATTCCTGGAAAGATACAACCCTCCTAGCTTAAATCAGGAAGAATTTAGATAACCCGAACAGACCCAAAACAAGCAGTGAGACTGATAGGATAATTTTAAAAATACCAACAAAAAAAAATCCAGGACCAGACAAATTCACAGCAGAATTCTACCAGACATTCAAGGAAGAATTGATACCAATCCTATTGACACTATTCCACAAAACAGAGAATGACGGAATCCTCCCTAAATCATTCTATGAAGCCAGTATCACCCTAATACCAAAATCAAGTAAGGATATAACCAAAATAGAAATCTGCAGACTAATATCCCTGATAAACATAGATGCTAAAATCCTTAAGAAAACACTAGCTAACCAAATCCACAACATATCAAAAAGATAATCCACCACGATTAAGTGAGTTTCATACCAGAGATGCAGGGATGGTTTAACATACCCAAGCCAATAAATGTGATAAACAACATAACAGAATTAAAAACAAAAATTACACGATCATCCCACTACATACAGAAAAAGCATTTGACAAAATCCAGCATCTCTTTATGATTAAAACTCTCAGCAAAATCAGCATATAAGGAACATACTGCAATATAATAAAAGTCACCTATGACAAACCCACAGCCAACATAATACTGAATGGGAAAAAGTTGAAAGCATTCCCTCTGACAACTGGAACAAGACAAGGATGCCCACTCTCACCACTCCTCTCCAACATAGTCCTAGCCAGAGTAATCAGACAAGACAAAGAAATAAAGGGCATCCAAATCGATAAAGAGGAAGTTAAACTATCACTGTTTGCTGATGATATGATCGTTTACCTAGAAAACCCTAAAGACTCCTCCAGAAAGCTCCTAGAACTGATAAAAAAGAACTCAGCAACGTTTCCAGATACAAAATTAATGTATGCAAATCAGTAGCTCTTTGATACACTAACAGCAACCAAGCTGAGAATCAAATCAAGAAATCAACCCCTTTTACAAGAGCTGAAAAAACAAAAATAAAATTCTTAGAAATATGCCTAACCATGCAGATGAAAGACCTCTACAAGGAAAACTACAGAACATTGCTGAAAGAAATCATAGATGACATAGATCCCATGCTCATGGATGGGTAGAATCAATACTGTGAAAATGACCATACTGCCAAAAGCAATCTACAAATTCAATGCAATTCCCATCAAAATACCATCATCATTCTTAACAGAGTTAGGAAAAAAAATTCTAAAATTCATATGAAATCAAAAACTAGCCCGCATAGCCAAAGCAAGACTAAACAAAAAGAACAAATCTGGAGGCATCACATTTCCTGATTTCAAACTATACTATAAGGTTATAGTCACCAAAACATCATGGTACTGATGGACACACAAACCAATGAAACAGAATAGAGAACCCAGGAATAAAGTCAAATACTTACAGCCAACTGATCTTTGACAAAGCAAACAAAAACATAAAGTGGGAAAAGGACACCCTTTTCAACAAATGGTGCTGGAATAATTGGATAGCCACATGTAGGAGAATGAAACCGGATCCTCATCTCTCACCTTATACAAAAATCAACTCAAGATGGATTAAGGACTTAAATCTGAGACCTGAAACTATAAAAATTCTGAAAGATAACATTGGAAAAACCCTTCTAGACATTGGCTTAGGCAAGAATTTCATGACCCAGAACCCAAAAGCAAATAGAATAAAAACAAAGATAAATTGTTGGGACTTAATTAAACTGAAGAGCTTTTGCACAGCAAAAGGAACAGTCAGCAGAGTAAACAGACAACCCACAGAGTGGGAAAAAAATCTTCACAATCTATTCATCTGACAAAAGACTAATATCCAGAATCTACAATGAACTAAACTAATCAACAAGAAAAAAAAAATCCCGTCAAAAAATGGGCTAAGGACATGAATAGACAATTCTGAAAAGAAGATACACAAATGGCCAACAAACATGAAAAAATGCTCAACATCACTAATAAACAGGGAAATGTAAATCAAAACCACAATGCGATACCACCTTACTCCTGCAAGAATGGCCATAAGCAAAAATTTAAAAAATAGTAGATGTTGGCATGGATTCGGTGAACAGGGAACACTTCTACACTGCTGGTGGGAATGTAACTAGTACAGCCACTATGGAAAACAGTGTGGAGATTCCTTAAAGAACTAAAAATAGAACTATCATTTGATCCAGCAGTCCTACTACTGGGTGTCTACCCAGAGGAAAAGAAATCATTATATGAAAAAGATACTTGCACATGTATGCTTATAGCAGCACAATTTGCTATTGCAAAAACATGGAACCAACCCAAATGCCCATCAATCAACGAGTGGATAAAGAAACTGTGGTATATAGACAGGGCAAGGTGGCTCATGCCCATAATCCCAGCACTTTGGGAGGCCAAGGCAGGTGGATCACCTGAGAGCAGGAGTTCAAGACCAGCCTGGCCAATGTGTCAAAACCCCTATCTCTACTAAAAATACAAAAATTGTCCAGGTGTGGTGGTACATGCCTGTAATCCCAGCTACTTGAGAAACTGAGGCAGGAGAAACACTTGAACCTGGGAGGCAGAGGTTACAGTGAGTCTAGATCATGCCATTGCACTCCAGCCTGGGCGACAGAGTGAGATTCCATCTCAAAAAAACAAAAAGAAAAGAAAAGAAACTGTAATATATATACATATTTTATATATATGTATATATGTATATGAATGTATGTATGTGTGTGTGTATATGTGTGTGTGTGTATATATAATGGAACACTACTCAATCATAAAAAGAAATGAATTAATGGCATTCACAGTGACCTGGATGAGATTGGAGACTATTATTCTAAGTAAAATAACTCAGGAATGGAAAACCAAACATTGTATGTTCTCACTCACAAGTGGGAGCTAAGCTATGAGGATGCCAAGGCATAAGAATGACACAGTGGACTTTGGAAACTGCGGGGGAAAGGATGAAAAGAGAGTGAGGGATAAATGACTACAAATTCGCAAATCACCACTGAAGAACTTACTCATGTAACCAGACATCACCTGTTCCCCCAATAACCTGCGGAAATAAAAATTTGTTTAATCTTTGTAAAAAACATGAGTATAATAAATTTACATTTTCTAATGAAAAAAAAAGTCTGAACAAACCTATCACTAATAAAGGGATTGAATCAGTAATTTAAAAAAAAAAAAACTCCAAACAACAAAAAGCCCAGGACCAAATTACTTCCCTGGTGAATTCTACCAAACATTTAAGGAAGCATTAATACAAATACTTCTCAAATTCTCCAGAAAATCTGAAGAGGAGGGAATACTTATAACCTCATTTAATAAGAAGAGCATCACTCTGTTATTATAGCTAGACAAAGATACCACATGAAAAGAAACTATAGGTCAATATCCCTGATGAATATAGAGGTAAAAATCCTTAACAAAAGGACAGCAGACCAAATTCAACAGCACATTAAAAGGATCATACACCATGACCAAGGGGAATTTATCCCTGGAATGCAAGAATGATTAAACATATAAAAATCAATTAATGTGATACACCATGTTAACAGAATAAAGGACAAAAATCACATGATCATCTTAATAAATGCAGGAAACATATTTGACAAAATTCAATATCCTTTCATGAAAAAAAAAAAAAAAAAAAACTCTCAACAAACTAGGAATCGAAGGAAATTGCCTCAATATAATAAAGGCCATATACCGGGCTCAGTGTCTCACGCCTGTAATCCCACCATTTTGGGAGGCCCAGGCGGGTGGATCACCCAAGGTCAGGAGTTCGAGACCAGCCTGGACAACATGGGGAAACCCCATCTCTACTAAAAATACAAAAATTAGCTGAGTGCGATAGCGGGTGCCTGTAATCCCAGCTACTCGGGAGGCTGAGACAGGAGAATTGCTTGAACCCGGGAGGCAGAGGTTGCAGTGACCTTAGATCATGCCACTGCACTCCAGCCTGGACGACAGAGAGAGACCCTGTCTCAAAAAAATAAAATAAAATAAAAATAAAGGCCATATATGTAAAAACTACAGCTAACATTATACTCAACTGCAAAAACAGAAAGTTTTCTCTGTAAGAACAGGAACAAGACAAGGATGTTTACTCTCACCTCTTCTGTTTTTTTTTGAGACGGAGTGTCGCTCTGTCGCCCAGGCTGGACTGCAGTGGTTGGATCTCAGCTCACAGCAAGCTCTGCCTCCCGGGTTTACGCCATTCTCCTGCCTCAGCCTCCCGAGTAGCTGGGACTACAGGCGCCCGGCTAGTTTTTTGTATTTTTTAGTAGAGACGGGGTTTCACCGTGTTAGCTAGGATGGTCTGGATCTCCTGACCTCATGATCCGCCCGTCTCGGCCTCCCAAAGTGCTGGGATTATAGACTTGACCCACCGCGCCGGGCCACTCTCACCACTTCTATTCATCATTTGGTTTTCAGTTGCGTGGAATCTCTTTTTCTACCCTACCCCTTCACTTTCAGTCTATACGTGTTTTTATAAGTGAAGTGGGTTTCTTGTATGCAGGATATAGTTGAGTCCTGTTTCTTTATTCATTCAGCCACTTTATGCCCTTTAATTGGAGAATTGAGTTCATTTACATTCATTGTTATTATTGATATCTAAGGACCTAGTACTGCCATTCTGTTGCTTGTTTTCTGGTTGTTTTATAACTCCTCTCTCCTTTCTTACTATCTTCCTTTTTGGTTCAGTGATTTTCTCTGGTAGTGTGTTTTAATTTACTGTTTTTATTTTTAGAGAATCTATTATAGATTTTTACATTATGGTTACCATTGGGCTTACACAAAATATCTCTTTTTTTTCTTTTTTTTTTTTTTTTTTTTTTTTGTTTTTGTTTTTGAGACGGAGTCTCGCTCTGGCGCCCAGGCTGGAGTGCAGTGGCGCCATCTGGGCTCACGGCCTGCTCCGCCTCCCGGGTTCACGCCACTCTCCTGCCTCTGCCTCCGGAGTAGCTGGAACTACAGGCGCCCACCACTACGCCTGGCTAATTTTTTTGTATTTTTTAGTAGAGGCGGGGTTTCACCGTGTTAGCCAGGATGGTCTCTATCTCTTGACTTCGTGATCCGCCCGCCTGGGCCTCCCAAAGTGCTGCGATTACAGGCATGAGCCACCCGCCCGGCTCCTCACACAAAACATCTCATAGATATAATCAGATATTTCAAGGAGATGAAAACTTGGTCGGGCACGGTGGCTCATGTCTATAATCCCAGCACCATGGGATGCCAACGTGGGCGGATTGCCTGAGCTCAGAAGTTTGAGACCAACCTGGGCAACACGGTGGAACCCTGTCTCTACTAAAAGTAAAAAAATTAGCCAGCTGTGGTGGCGCATGCCTGTAATCCCAGCTACTGAGGCGGCTAAGGCAGGAGAATCGCTTGAACCCTGGAGACAGAGGTTGCAGTGAGCCCATCCCACCACTGCACTCCAGCCTGGGTGGACAGAGCAAGACTCCGTATCAAAAAAAAAAAAAAGGAGATGACAACTTATCTTAGATCATAACGAAAATAATCGAGACAAAGAAAAAAACAGAAAAATAAAACCTTCTACAGCTTAACCTCATTCCTCCACATTTTTATTTTAATTGTCTCAATTTGCATATTTTTATGCTGCCCAACTCTTAACAGGTTGCTATAGCTGTTATTGTTTTTGGTAAATTTGTCTTTTGAGCTTCATACTGGAGTTGTGAATATCAAATAATATTACAGTATTACAGTACTCTGGGTTTGTTTGTGCAGTTAAATTTACCAGTCGGTTTTATACTTTCAATGTTTTGGCACATTAGTGTTCTTTTCTTTCAGATTTGAGAACCCTCTTTAGCATTTCTTGTTAGATAGATCTGGCAGTGCTAAATTCTCTTAACTTTTGTTTGTCTGGGAAAAAAACTTTATCTCCCCTTCAGATTTGAAAGATAATTTTGCTAGATATAGTATTCTTGAATATCAGTTTTTTTTCTTTTGGCACTTTGGAAATGTCATTCCATTCCCTCCTGGCCTGTATGGTTTCCACTGAGATGTCTGTTGCCAGATGAATTGGAGCTCCTTTATAAATTATTTGCTTCTTTTCTCTTTCTGCTTTTAGGATTCTCTCTTTGTCCTTGACCTCTGAGAATTTTATTATTACGTGACTTGAGGTAGTCTTATCTGGGTCAAAGCTGTTTGGTGTTCTCTGACCTTCCTGTGCCTGGTTATTTATATTATAACTTCGCCAAGTTTTTTAAAGTTTTCTGTTATTGTTTCTTTGAATAAGCTTTCTACCCCATGCCCTTGCTCAGCTTCCTTATGAACATCCATAATTCTTAGATTTGGTCTTTTAAGGTAATATTTTTGTATCTTGTAGGCAATGTTGCTTTTCATCCTTTTTGTTTCTCCTATGTTTGTGTATTTTCAAATAGTCATCTTCTAGCTCATAGATTCTTTTCTCCACTTGATCAGTTCTGCTGTTGAGACCCTCTAATAAATTTTTCAGTTTAGCACATATATTTTTCAGTTTCATGATTTCTGTTTGTTTTTAATTATTTCAATCTCTGTTAAATTTTTCTGATAAATTTCTGAATTGCTTTTTTGTGTTATCTTGGAGATCCCTTAAAACTACTGTTTTAAATTCTTGCTCAGAGAGCTCACCATCTCATTAGGATCAGTTGCTGGTTCCTTGCTTTCTCTGTTTGGGGAGATCATGGTCTCCTGATTGCTGTTACTTCTTGTGGATGTATGTTTATGTATTTGTATTGCTTTAGTTATTTATTCCAGTCTTCTCTAACTGGCTTAAGTTTTTATTAGATGTGTTTGCTTAGATGTTGTTTACTATTTGGTCAGTGTCTCCCTTTTGGCTCTAGGTGGCACCTTAAGCCCACATTCTCCTTAGCTCCAGTAAATAATCGAAGCACTGTCCTTCCTGAATGCAGAAGCTCCTAAAGGGGATATCCCAGCATGGTGAGAAGGCTGGCTAGGGTTTTGTGCCCAGGAGACCTGTGGAATGAACCACCTTCAGTGTGGTGCGCTACTGTGATTTGGCATCTCCTTTGGCCAAGTTACAGAGCAGAGTCTCCAGGTCTGGAAATGGTAGTCATAACTCCCACTTTGTCTCTGCCTATCTTCAGGGATATTTCTCTCTTCAGACACTCTCGAAGCTACCCAGGGCTTAAGGAAGGGACAAATCTGCCAGGGCATCTAAGATGGTTGTTCACCTTAGTCTCACTGTTTCCAGTATAGAAACAGTGAGTTGGGGGGAAATATTTCAACATGCTTGGTGCTGGGTAGAATGGAGGGAAGAGCATCACAGATGTGGAAGTCCTATTCTCTTACTATTTGCTCAGAATTTTTTTGACTTCTCTGAGGCCCTGGGAGCTATGTCATCTTCATAGTTGAGTTCTGGGATATTTTTTGTGATAATCTCAGTACCGAATGTTTGTTTTTGGTTTTCTGTGAAGGGGAGTAAAGCCAGCGTTTTTTGGAACTGGAAGTCCTCTCAGTGACCATCTTTATGATGGGTATTTCTGGACATTTATCTTGTTCCTTTTTGTTTGGAACATATTCCCTATGTATTCATTTACCTTGAATGTTTATTTATTCATTTACTTTGACTTTCTGTGTTGGTGTCTGCTCATTAGAAAAAAAAAAAAAAGTCCACCTCTCCTAGTCTTCGTGGACTGGCCTCATAGAGGAGAATACCTTCATCAACCAGCCCAGCTAGAAATTCTAGGGCCTCAAACCTTTATTGCTAATCCAACCCGCTTTCCTTATTTTCAGTGACGCCCAGGTACATTTGGTCTAGTTGGTGCTCTGAGACAAGTGAAAAATGAAGCCAAATCCTTGAGAAGCCCCCCAAAACTTAGATCATTAGACACTGTCCAGCTCTTTTCCTCTCCCAAGGAGCAGCTGGAATTTGAGTGTTGTTTTTTAACCTGCTCACTGTGCACCAAGCTGGGCGGGGGTGAGTGGTGACCAATTATGCGCTAGGTAAAAATTCTGTCTTTCTCTCACTAGCCCCCAGGTGACTAGAATGCTAGGTTCCATTCGTGCTCTGAGACAGGCAAGAAAGAAGCCAGTTCTTGATCGGGCGCTATGGCTCACGCCTGTAATCCCAGCACTCTGGGAGGCTGAGGCGGGTGGATCACGAGGTCAGGAGATCAAGACCATCCTGGCTAACAAGGTGGAACTCCATCTCTACTAAAAATACAAAAAATTAGCCAGACCTGGTGGCAGGCGCCTGTAGTCCCAGCTACTCGGGCGGCTGAGGCAGGAGAATGGCCTGAACTCGGGAGGCGGAGCTTGCAGTGAGCCAACATCTCCCCACTGCACTCCAGCCTGGGCAACAGAGCGAGACTCCGTCTCAAAAAGAAAGAAAGACAGAAAGAAGCCAATTGTTTAGGCAGCACACAGAAAAGTTAGAGCATTGGATGTGTGGTCTAACTCTTTCCCTCCTCACAAAGAAGCTGGGAGATAGGGTTTTTCATTCACTAATTCTGGGCTGAGTGAGGAAATGGGGCTACCGAGACTGTCAGCCTAAACCTCTGTCTGTCCGCAGGGCACAGTGGCTCACTCCTGTAATCCCAGCACTTTGGGAGGCCAAGGCGGGCAGATCACCTGAGTGAGTTCGAGACCAGCCTGGCCAACATGGTGAAACTTCATCTCTACTAAAAATACAAAAATTACCCAGGCATGGTGGCGGGTTCCTGTAATCCCAGCTACTCGGGAGGCTGAGGCAAGAGAGTTGCTTAAATCTGGGAGGTGGAGGTTACAGTGAGCCGAGATCGTGCCACTGCACTCCAGCCTGGACAACAGAGCAAGACTCCTTCTCAACAAGCAAAAAACAAAAAATAAAATAAAATAAACCTCTGTCTCTGTTTACCCTAGCCCTCAGGCAGCTAGATTATGCTGGGTTCTACCAGCACTACAAGACAAAATCCAGTCATTTGGACAGTGCCTGCAAAAGGTGGGGCATTGGGTATGCAGACCAACTCTTGCTGTTCCTTGTCAGAGAAGCTGGGAGCTGGGAGCTAGGGTGTTTGTTTGTTTGTTTGTTTGTTTGTTTGTTTGTTTGTTTGTTTGTTTTTGAGACGGAGTCTTGCTCTGGCGCCCAGGCTAGAGTGCAATGGTGTGATCTCAGCTCACTGCAAGCTCCGCCTCCCAGGTTCATGCCATTCTCCTGCCTCAGCCTCCCGAGTAGCTGGGACTACAGACGCCTGCCCCGACGCCCGGCTAATTTTTTGTATTTTTAGTAGAGACAGGGTTTCACAGTGTTAGCCAGGATGGTCTCGATCTCCTGACCTCATGATCTGCCCGCCTTGGCCTCCTAAAGTGCTGGGATTACAGGCGTGAGCCACCGCGCCCAGCCAAGAGCTAGGGTTTTTCATATGCTCACTCTGTGCTAAGCTGGGGTAGGAGTTATGGCAACTGTCAGCCCAAACCACTACCTTTGCTGTCTTCTAGGCGATTAGAGTATGCCAGGCCCTATCAGTGTTCCAAGATTGGAAAGACAGAAGGCAGTCCTCAGGAACCTCTGAAACAGCTGGGGCATTGGACATGCAATTCAATTCTTTCCCTCTTCAGGGAGAAGCTGGAAGCTGGAGGCGTGGTCCTTCTCGCTCTTACGGCACTGTGCCAGGGGTAAGGGTTTAGGTGAGAGAACATCAAATTTTCCTACTGGCTTTGATGTGTCAAGTTTTGTACTCACCCAGGGTGAAAGAGCCTCTCAACTAGTTTCTGTATTTCTCACAAAGGAATTTGTCCATGAATTGTTGAATCAATGTATTTGCTGGGGGAAAGGAGAGTCTAGGGCTCTTATTCCACCATCCTGCTGCCCCAGTACTTTTTAAAAACTTTTTTCAACGAGCAAATATTTGCTGGACATCCATCCACTCTGCACCTGGCAACTAAGTAGGTCTTGGGACACAGCAGAATGTAAAACAGAAACTGCCCCTGCCCTCCGAAAAAGTATATTCTAGTAGCATAGGCAGACAGAAGCAAGTAAAGAAACAAATAAAAGAATTACAAATGGCATAAGTGCTACCAAAAAACAATGAGGAGATGACACGCAGAATAACAGTGAAGTTTAAGGAAAGAGGAAGAAACATTTCAGCTGAGATGCAAAGTGTAAGGCAAGAAGGCCATTAAAAGAGGTGTGGCATTGTATAATTCCGTTTCTAGAAAACATCCAGAAAAACAAATATGTAGACATGGAAAGTAGATTAGTGGTTGCCTGGAGCTGCGGGTGATATGGGGAGTGACTGTTAATGAGTATGGGGTTTCTTTTGGGGATGATACAATTGGATTGTGGTGGTGGTTGTACAACTCTGTAAATACACGAAAAAGATTACTGAATAGTACATTGAAAACAGTTAAATTTTATGATGTAAAATTATCTCAGTAAAGCAAGAGAGAGGGGGAAAGAAAGAGAGAATAATGACTGGGAAACAATCTTTTCTGAAGGCCCCCCGACCAGCTCTCATGAAACTCACAATGCTTCTCCTGGGTTGCTCAAGATTCTGATTCCTAAATTAAAAGGACTCTATAGGAGAAGACAAAGGGTTTGTTTTTGTTTGTTTGTTTGTTTGTTGTTTTTTGTTTTTCCTTATCTTTTGGGTTGCTCTGACTCAAAATAGGGAACATACATTAATTACTAAGATTGCTACTTCACATGATCCTATTTGCATTATAAGTATACTGTTCCTGAATTCTGGTTCACATAAAGAGAAAGAGAGAGAGAGAGATGGGAATATTATCGCAGGTGGAGGGAACTGCAGGTACAAAAGTTCTCCACATGTTGGGAAGGCATGTGGCATGTGTGAGGAACAGAGAGGACACCCCTGATCTGGACACAGAGAGAGGTAGGAAAGTAAGAGAACTGAGCAGCCAGATCACATAAGGTCTCCTAGGTCATGGCAAAAATCAAGTTGCTTTCAACTTTATAAAATAGGCCCATGCCATTATTTCCTAAAGTTATTAATGTTTTATTAGGTTGGTGCAAAAGTGATTGCGGTTTTTTGTCATTACTTTCTTTTTTTTTTTTTTTCTTTTTAAAACGTTTTATTTATTTATTTATTTTACACCATCATTCTGCATTTCTCTTTTTTTCCTTTTTTTTTTAACTTTTTAAAATTATTTATTTATTTATTTTATTTTTTTTTTTACTTTAGTTTTTTTTTTTTTTTTTATACTTTAAGTTCTAGGGTACATGTGCATAACGTGCAGGTTTGTTACATATGTATATATGTGCCATGTTGGTGTGCTGCACCCATCAACTCGTCAGCACCCATCAATTCATCATTTATATCAGGTATAACTCCCCAATGCAATCCTTCCCCCCTCCCCCCTCCCCATGATAGGCCCCATTGTGTGATGTTCCCCTTCCCGAGTCCAAGTGAGCTCATTGTTCAGTTCCCACCTATAAGTGAGAACATGCGGTGTTTGGTTTTCTCTTCTTGTGATAGTTTGCTAAGAATGATGGTTTCCAGCTGCATCCATGTCCCTACAAAGGATGCAAACTCATCGTTTTTTATGGCTGCATAGTATTCCATGGTGTATATGTGCCACATTTTCTTAATCCAGTCTGTCACTGATGGACATTTGGGTTGATCCAAGTCTT
>NC_045437.1:135660120-135667620 GCF_002776525.5 Piliocolobus tephrosceles
ATACCCAGTAGTGGGATGGCTGGGTCATATGGTACATCTAGTTCTAGGTCCTTGAGGAATCGCCATACTGTTTTCCATAATGGTTGAACTAGTTTACAATCCCACCAACAGTGTAAAAGTGTTCCTATTTCTCCACATCCTCTCCAACACCTGTTGTTTCCTGATTTTTTAATGATTGCCATTCTAACTGGTGTCATTACTTTCAATGGCAAAAACCACAATCACTTTTGTACCAACCTTAATAATAAAGAAACAAAGGACAGAGTATAGAGAAATGATGCCAACCTGCTGTTTTATAATGTGCTGCCTCATACTTTCTCCCATTTGCTCTGCCCAATAACCCACCCCAAAGAATCTACTTTGTTAACTTCAGTTATCAGATGAAATTGAAACAACTTGCCCAAGTTGATACAGTTATTAACATGAAACTTAGGAATTATTTTTATTTATGAATGAATTATCCTTACCTTTCTAATACCTGGTTTACCAAAATCCAGATTGCCAATCTCCCTCTATCAGTAATCTGCCACAGCATAACAAATTACTCTAAGACGTAGTAACTCAGCCTTTAACATTGCTCAGGAGTCTATGGGTCAGCTGGTGATTGTGCTGATCTGGACCTGACTCAGCCGATCTTCACTGGGCTTGCTCATGGGTTTGCAGTTACCTGATTGGTCTAGGGTGACCTCACTAACATGTTGGTCAATTGGCTGACTGGTCACTGGGGCAAAGGAAGTAATTGGGTCACATCTCTTTAATCATGCAGCAGGCTAGCTGAGGCTTTTCATACGACAACAGCAAGGTTCCAAGAGAAGAAGTGGAAGCATGCAATGCTTAAAGACCTAGGCTTAGAAGGCCAGATGGGGTGGCTCACGCCTGTAATCCCAGCACTTTGGGAGTCTGAGGCTGGTAGACTGCTTGAGCTCAGCCTGGGCAACATGGCAAAACCCCATCTCTACAGCAAGTATAAAAATTAGCTGGGCATGGTGGTACACTCCTGTAGTCTCAGCTACTCCGGAAGCTGAGGTGGGAGGGGGGCGACAGAGCCAGACCTTGTCTCAAAAAAAAAAAAAGACTTCGGTTTAGAACAGACACCTATCTCTTTTGCATTCTATTGGTCAAAGAAAGTGACAAGGCCATCAGAATCCAAAGAAAGTGGCAAGGCCATCAGAATCAGGTATCTTTGCAATCTACCAAAATCCTGTTTCACAAATAGCAAGAGGTAAGTTGTTCCTAAAGTACTAATGATTAGTAACTATATCTAGAGTCCTGCTGTTCCTTCTGGTCACTGCTAGGTACCCACAGACACCTCTGGTTATAAGGAAGCACAAAAAAAAAAAAAAAGATTATTATATCTGTTCATCAATTTGCCTGCTCCTTCTACATCCCCTTAGAGATTCTTCTGCAGAGCATCTGGCTTGACCCCTCCACCCGGGCCATAGCCAAACCAGATGAATGCACAAGGTGGACATTGGACCCAATTGGGCCAAAGAAACTCTGTTTCCCAGGGCTGCCATAACAAATGACATGTCTGGGAGGCTTGAAACAACAGAAATTTATTCTCTTACTGTTCCAGAGGATGAAAATACGAAATCAACGTGTTGGCAGGGTTGGTTTCTATGGCAAGCCCAAAGGAAAATTTGTTCCACTCTTCTCTCCTAGCTTCTGGTAGTTCCTGGTATTCCTTGGCATCCTTTGACTTGTGGCAGGGTAACTCCAATCTTTTCCTCTATCTTTACACAGACTGGAGGTAGAGATGATGACTCCAACTTCAGTGGGCTTCTTCTTTGATAGGGGAGCAGCCAGAGAAGAAGCTGGTGTTGCTGGCCAGAGCTCGTTTCTTTTTCTTCCCTGGAGCCTTATTTTGTTGGTATTCTGTTGCTCCATGTTTCAATTCTGGGAGGTCAAAAGAGGAGGGAGCTGGAGCAGTCTTCTTTGACAGCACCTCCTCCATGTCACACATCTCTTTCAGGATCTTGCTATTGGGGGTGGCACAGACAGGGTTAAAGAAGCTCAATCCTGGGGTCACCTCGGTAGGATCCTCCAGTTTGAAGGAGCCTTCAGAATCCTGGGTCCATTCAACATTGCCCAAGCCATCCTTGCCTTGCTGGCGGTTCCGACACTTTGTGGGGTCACAGCTACAGTCCACACCACAGTCTGACTTTTGCTTCCTGCACCCACACTGCTTGTTCCCACACCAGCCCTTGCAGGAACACCCCTGGATGTTCTTCCTGGACACCTTAACTAATTTTGTTGGCTTCCATTCCTCATCATCCCCCTCATCACTGTCACCATCACCATCACCATCCTCATGATCATCCACAGAATGCTCTGAACAATATTTTAGATCCTCGATGTCCATGCTTTGTTCCAGGAACTTTTCTTTAACACGAGAAGGTTTTGGCTTAGGTGGGATATATTCAAAAGAAGAGTCTGGAGATAGAAGGGTATCATTAGGAGGATGTTTCTGTCTGCTGGTTACCTGAAGGAGGGTCAGTTTCTGCTTCATGATTTCATTCTCTTGGAGAAGTTGCTGATTTTGCTCACACACTTCTCGCATCTTCTCAAGTTCTTCATCCTGACACTGCAGTGTGCTCAGTAGCTGCTGTTCCTTTTCACTGAATGACTCCTTTAACTGCTTCTCTGCTATTTGGCTTTGCTGCAGCTGGCTGAGAAGGTATAGCACCTTCTCTTGGTGCTGTTGCTCCATTCTGATCAGCTCAGCTTGTAACTCTGTCTCTATCTCAGAAAAATGATTTTGTTCCTCAAACAGCATCTTCTGCAGGTCAGCACAGCTGGCCTTGCTCTGTCTCAGGCTGTTTTCAAGTTTGATGACATGTATTTTAGAGGAGATCAGCTCTCCAATCAAATATTTCAGGGCACACTTGGCTTCCAGAATGGTGGCAATATTCTCCCAGCATTGTTTTGGCCTGTCTTCACTTTCTGCATCCAGCAGCTTCTGCTGTAGGTCAGCAATCTGAGCACTCTTGAGTTCCATTTCAGTCTCTAGGCTTTCAATCTGCTTTGTAATACAATTTTCTGACTCCAAAACTTGACCATTCACCTCAGTAAGTGAGAATGTACGCTTCCGGAGTTTATGAGGTGGATTCTCCTGAGATTCCTTTTGCTCTTTGAGTTGAACCACATCCTGAGCCAGGATCTTTCTATCTTCAAGGAGGTTATTCAGATGGTGTTTGGCTTCCTCAGTACTAACCATAACCTCAATTTCGTTTCCAAGCCAATTCCTCACTCGAGCTGCAGTGCCTTCCATTCCATGGCTCTGAGTCTCTTTCCGCTTATCTGTGACCTCTCGTTGTTTCTGGAGAGCATCCTTGAGACGCTTGTTGGCAGCTGCTGCCTCCTCTGTTTTACGTCTGAGCACACTGGATTGTTTCTGGAAGTTTCTTTCAAGTTTGAGCAGCTCATATTGCCTCTTACGGTCTCGTTCTTTTAACTGTATTACTTCTTTGTCTTTTTTCTGCTTCCACTGTCTAAACTTCTCAGCATCCTCTTTCATTTGACGCATTAACTGTACCCGCTGGTTTTTCATCATCCATATCTCCTGGTTCAGCTTGGAGACAGTACGTTCTGTGGATTCCTTTAGTTTCAGAAGTTTGGACTGCTCATTCAGCTTCTTCTTCAGATCAGCTATTTGACCCTCCAGCTCCTGGAGACGTTTGTGGCAGCGCTCACTCAACTTGGCTTGGTTGACATCCTTCTTTGCTGTCTGAAGTTCGAGAACCAATTCTTCCTTTTCCTTTTGCAGATTGATGACTTCTAATTCTAGATTTTTTATGTTATCCTGGTATTGAAACTGAATGGGCTGTAGTTGGCTGTTGTTCCGAGTCATCTTCCTAACTAGGGCCTCTTTCAGTGCTAGGGCGTTATTCAACTCAGCCACCTCCTTAGACAACTGAGCTTGATGGAGAGCATGCTGAGTGGTAAAAGCGTCAGAAGACTTGCTCATCTCTGGACTGGTTTCCACTTGAGCTTTGTGTTCCACCGCAGTATCTATGGTTGCAGCCATGCAAGCAACCGTTTCGTCTGATAACTGGGTAATCAGTTGCTGCAGGTTACAAATTATCTCTACATTTTCTTTCAATTCCTGATCTTCCAAAGTCTCCACTAGCTTTTGAAGATCCAGTTTGCAGGCCGCATGCTGCCTGAGCTCTTCTAGCTTGGCATTCAGTTTTTCATTCACTTGCTCTGTCAAAATGATCCTCTCCAACATCTGGGCTGTCTGACCAGCTGCCTCGCTCAGACCACGACTTAATTTTTCATTTTCCTCTACCAGGGACTGATTCTTCTCCATCAGGGATTGTAGATTCTCTGATGGTTCTGCATTTATAGATCCAGGCAGGGTACCTCCATGGGCTTGTAGCAACAAGACTTGTAGCTGTTGTACCTGTTGCTTTAGATGATTAAGTTCAGCTGCGTGGGGATCAATATTAACAATAGGTTTGTTCTTGATTTTTCTTGCTCTGTCAGCATAACAAAGGGTACTTAATGTTTCCACTAGATTGGAGTCAGCAGGACTCACACAGGCTATCATAAGAGTGTGGCTATTACCTCCTAGAGAATCTTGAAGCAGTCGAGTTAACTTGGAATCTCTATAGGGCACAAAACCACCCTTTTTGTCATCTCCAAGAGCACTGATTACATTTCCCAAGCATAGGAGGCCTCGGTTAATATTAATACCCTCTTTTAGACGATCCCCTTCAGCCTTGGTTTTCTTCTGTCTTTCTGATCCAGCGAGGTCTACGAGATGCAGCTTGGAGCGAATGCTGCTATTCTTGTCACTTTTCTTTCTTTGTTCTAAGGAGATAGTAAAGATGGCATGAGATCGGGACGACTGGGAGTTCATAGCTGTGGAGGCCACAGTCCTAGAGTTGTTGCCCTGCTCCAAACAGGAAACAGTATCCAAGGCAACTAAAACAGTCTTCTCAGTGAGTCCCACAATCTTTATACCTTCCTTAGGATCCTCCCGTATATTTATTTGAGCTTTCTCACGAGATGGGCATAGAAGATCCAAAATTTCTTCATTGTAAATCTCTAAGTAAGACACTTTCAGAGTAAACTCAAAGTCACTCTTTTTATCAATTTCTTTGAAGAGCAGTTGTATTACCCTAGGAATAATACCAACTGTTGGTTCATTCTCCTGCTCTGTGGTGTATGCACCTCCCATTGAATACGTTTTTCCAGAGCCAGTCTGCCCATAGGCCAGGACCGTTGCATTATATCCTTTAAATACACCTTTTATGAGCGGCGCTACTGCTGTATTGAAGACTTCTTCCTGTTCAGTAGAGGGGTCAAACACAAAATCGTAGGTGAAGGATTTATCAGTACCAACCACCACCTGAGGCTCCCCGGGCACGAAGGAAAGGCACATCTGGCAGCCCTCGCTAATCTCTTTGGGGACCAGAGGGCGACAACGCAGTGCCACTCTTACAGGAATTCCCTTCACCTCTTCCTTCATGATCCTATCTCAGCACCGTCTCAAACTAAATGTCCCTTCCCCGTTCACCCGGGGTCTCCGGCCGCCCTGTCTCCGCCGGAGCTTTAACCGCCAAGTTTCAAATCCCTCCCAGAGACGCCAACCAATTGCAGTGCAGAAGGCCAAGGGCGGAGCGCGCACATCTGCGCGCGCAGGCCGGCACGGTGGGAAGGGGAGGGTAAGTCCAGAAATTTTGTTTTAACCAACAACAGAAAAATGTGCTGGAACTAATAAGTCAGTATAGTATAAACTTGCAGTATACAAGATTAGTATACAAAAGTAAATTGGTTTCCTATGTACCAATAGTGAATAAGTGATATTTAAAATTGAAAGGACAATACCACTTACATTAGCCCTTAACAAATGAAATAGGTATAAACCTAACAAAATATGTATAAGATCTACATGATGAAAACTACAAAACTCTGATGAACAAGATCAAAGGGGAACTAAGTAAATGGAGAGATATTTTATGTTCAGGGATAAGAAGACTGAATATCGTAAAGATGTCAGTTCTTCCCAAACTCATCTATCCATTCAATGCAATTCAAATCAAAATTCCAACAAGTTATTTTGTATTGACAAACTGACTCTAAAGTTTATATAGAGAGGCAAAAAAATAATAATAATACAATGGCAAACATAATATTGAAGGAGAAGAACAAAGTCATAAGACTGACACTACCCAACTTCAAGACTTACTATAAGACCACAGTAATCAAGACAATGTGGTATTGGCAAAAGAACAGACAAATAGACCAATGTATTAGAATAGAGAGACCATATAGATACAGTGAATAGACCGACATAATATAGTTAATTGATCTTTGACAAAGAAGCAAAGGCAATACAATGAAGCAAATACAGTTTTTTCAACAAATGGAACAAATAGTGCTGGAACAACTGGACTTCTGCATGCAAAAAAAAAAAAAAAAAAAAGGGAAGAATTTAGACTCAGACCTTACAGCCTTCACAAAAATTCACTCAAAATGGATCATAGTCCTAACTATAAAATGCAAAACTATTAAACTCCTAGAAAATAACATAGGAGAAAACCTAGATGAACTTAGGTACGAGATGACGTTTTCGATACAACACCAAGGACACAATCCATGAAAGAAATCATTAATAAGTTTCACTAAAATTGAAAACTTCTGCTCTTCAAACAAAAATGTCAAGAGAATAAGAAGACAAGCCATAGACTGAGAGAAAATATTTGCAAAAGACACATCTGATAAAGGAATGTTATCCAAAATATACAAATAACTCTTAAAATGCAACAATAAGTAAATGAACTACCTGATTTTAAAATGGGCCAAAGGCTTTAATAGACACCTCACAAAAGAAAATATAAACATGGCCAATAAGCACATGAAAAAATGCTCCACATCATATTTGGTCAGGAAAAAGTAAATTAAAACAATAAGATACTACTACACACCTACTAGAATGGCCAGAATCTGGAACACTGATAACACCAAATGCTGGCAAGGATGTGGAGCAGCAGTAATCTCATTTATTGCTGATGGGAATGCAAAATGGTATAGCCACTTAGGAAGGCAGTTTGGTGGTTTCTTACACAACACAACATATTCTTACCACCTGATCCAGCTATCACACTCCTTAGTATTTATCCAAGGGAGTTAAGACCCCACAAAAACCTGCATGTGGATGTTTACAGCAGCTTTATTCGTAATTGCCAAAACTTGGAAGCAAGGAAGATGTCCTTCAGTAGGTAAATAGATAAACTTCAGTACATCCAGACAATGGAATATTACTCAGCACTAAAAAGAAATGAACCACTCAAGCCATAAAAAGACAAAGAGGAAACCTCAATGTCTATTACTCAGTGAAAGAAGCCAAACTGAGAAGGCTACACACTGTGTGATTCCAGCTACACGACATTCTGGAAAAGGCAAGACTCTGGAGGAAGTAAAAAGATTAGTGGTTGCTAAGGATTACAGGGGTGAACAGGCAGAGCACACAGGATTTTTAGGGTAGTGAAA
>NC_045437.1:135672620-135686035 GCF_002776525.5 Piliocolobus tephrosceles
GGAGAACATGGGAAAGAGACACAGAGAAATTGAGAGACAGACAGACCAAGAATCCAACCAATAGAAACAGATACCCACTTGAGAGCATGTTTATTTATCTCAGCGACTTGCTCATAGTAAATGCTCAGTATCTGTTGAGTGGATGGATAATTGTTAATCTAGAACCAGAAATACCATTTGACCCAGCAATCCCATTAATGGTATATACCCAAAGGATTATAAATCATTCTACTATAAAGACACATGCACATGTATGTTTATTTCAGCAATATTCACAATAGCAAAGACTTGGAATCAACCCAAAGTGCCCATCAATGATAGACTGGATAAAGAAAATGTGGCACACTGGCCGGGCACAGTGGCTCACACCTGTAATCCCAGCACTTTGGGAGGCCGAGGCGGGAAGATCACCTGAGGTTGGGAGCTCGAGACCAGCCTGACCAGCATGAAGAAACCCCTCTCTACTAAAAATACAAAAAATTAGCCAGGCATGGTGGCACATGCCTGTAATCCCAGCTACTCAGGAGGCTGAGGAAGGAGAATCACTTGAACCTGGGAGGCAGAGGTTGTGGTGAGCCGAGATCATGCCATTACACTCTAGCCTGGGCAACAAGAGCGAAACTCCATCTCAAAAAAAAAAGAAAAGAAAAGAAAACGTGGCACATATATGCCATGGAATACTATGCAGCCACAAAAAAGGATGAGTTCCTATCCTTTGCAAGGACATGGATGAAGCTGGAAACCATCATTCTCAGAAAACTAACACAGGAACAGAAAACCAAACACCATATGTTTTCACAGTGAGAACACATGGTCACAGAAAGGGGAACATCATACACCAGGACCTGTCAGGGTGCGGGGGCTAGGGGAGGGATAGCATTAGGAGAAATACCTAATGTGGGTACAGCAAAACACCATGGCACGTGTTTACCTATGTAACAAACCTGCACATCCTGCACATGTATCCCAGAACTTAAAGTATAATTTAAAAAACTAAAAAAAAAGAGTTTTCTTCAAGAAAGGATGTTGAAAAAAAAAAAAAAAGAATGCTCTGTTACTGTCATTTATATGTGCCTGGGTACAATTTCACTATTCAAGATGTATGTGTATAATGTTCGATCACATCAGTTCTGGGGGCAGTGGGATGCTTAAAATATCTGAGCAGATGGCTCTTTTCTGGAATATTCTATTGCAATGTAAAATCTCACACATGCACACACACACACACACACACACACACACACACACACACTGACCTGACCCCAAGATAGTTTCATAGGCATCCAAACGCCCAAACAGGGGGGTTACTCACACCAAATCATGTGTATAGAGAGTGTCAGTAGGGGAGAAAGTTAGAATTCAACCCCCACAAAACACAGCTTTCACATCACTGCAGCTACCTCTACTTGATTCTTATCAATTTGCTTTGAAAAGCCTGAGACAGGCATTTTTGAGCTCTGAGCTGTGGTGACTGCAGCTCTCCTCAGAAAATTTGATCAGCAAGCTACTTGCAGAATTCAAAGTCCAAATCCCTAATCATAGGTAACATGTTTTCAAATAATGATACCACCTGGAAAACGTACAGTGCTTCATATTTTCAAAGTGCCTTTACCCACATGGTCACATTTGACCCCCTCCCAACACTGGCAGCCAGGCAGGGCAGGGAAGGAGAAACCATGAGAGGCAAGGCGATATGCCCAAGGCTGCATACGTGGGAAATGATGCCCTAGCTGTACACCACCAATGAGTCAGAAATAAAACCCCCACCCTAGGGTCTTTCTGTGATGGGTGGGAAGCCTTGCATTTGCCTGAGCTGCAAATTTTACATGTCATTACCCTACTAGCTTACTTGAATATTCACACTCACTCTCTCCTGCCTCGGGGCCTTTTGTCCTCCCTCTGCCTGGAATACTCATCCCACTCTCACTCCCCGGAATAGCCACTTCTTTCTCATTTTTCACATCTCAGCTCAAATGCCTCCTCAGAGAGATCTTTCCTAACATCCTTTCTAGGAGGTAAGCCCCCACTATCACATACGTTGCTTTATAGTCTGCATTGAACTTAGCACTTTCTGAAATTGTTTTGGGTACTCATCAGTAATAATTTCTTGTTAATCACCTATTTCCCCACAAGAATAAGAATGAGGACAGTGATAGTAACAGGAGGCAACCGAATGCCAGGCAGATAGGGGCAGGTCACCAGTGAAACCCCACCTTCAAGCCAAAAAACAGCCTGAAGTCTGAAAGATCAGACTGCTGGTCCCAGATGAAACCCACAAGCCAGAGTGAGAACTTCTGTTCTTGGTTGCCCACCCTTTCCCTATTGAGTTTTTCTGAATAATGCCTTTTAACCAATCAAAAGTTGCCTTTTCCAATACCATCTACGGCCTGCCCCCGCTATTCTGAGCCCATAAAAGCCCCAGACTCAGCCATACTGGGGGAGACTTTCCCACATTCAGTTAGGGGAACATCTCCTCTCCACAGAAAGCTGTTTCATCACTCAATAAAACTCCCTGCCTTGCTCACTCTTTGATTGTCAGCATATCCTCATTCTTCTTGGATGCTGGACAAGAGCTTGGGACCCACTGAGAATGGGTACCCAAAAAGGCTATCACACTGGCCTTTTGCCCTTGCCAGCAGAGGGCAGCCATTCCACATGATGGGGCCAGGGGCTCACTGAGCTGCTAACATGCCACCATCCATCAGGCTGTGTATGGCGGAACTAAAAGAGCTAATTAGCACCCTAACACTCCCTCTGGGGCTTCAGTATCATGGGCTCCTTGCACCTGGTCTGGCCATGGGCCCCACACAGAGCTTGCTCCTGTGTCATGCTCAGAGTGGCCGGCCAGATCCCACACTGGCTCACTCACGTGCTCCCTCCCGGAAGGGGCTGAGTGCAGCAGGCCAAGTAGACAGGGCACCGCTGCTGCAAGTCCAGCAAAGGGGCCGAGAGAAAAATCCTCTGTCAACACGAACCTGGCCCAGCTTGTTCACTATTATATCTTGAGTGCCCAGAACAATGCCTGGTACATAGTAGGTGCCCCAAAATATTTTGAGGGTAACTAAACTATTTTATTAATATTCATTAACAACTTGTAAAGCAAACAGGACAGTGTTATTATTCCCACTTTACAGATGAGGAAATGGAGTCCCAGAGAGATTAAGTGACTTATTCAAGTGCATACAACTAGAAAGTGACAGAGTTGGGAAAAGAACCCAGGTCTTTGACATCAAGCCCAATGCTATCTCCACTATATAGTTTTTTAATACAAAATTTGGAAAATGAGAAATTATTATTAATCAAGAATTGTTTTATATACCATTCATTCACTCAACAAAAAATTTTGAGCATTTACTAAGTCCAAGAAAGTCCATTAAACACTATGGGAGATAAAAGGATATAGACAAGATACACTTTCTGCTTTCAAGGAGCTTATCACCTTCTAAGGGAGTTAAAATAAGGACACAAATATCCGTAAAATAAAACAGGAAGTTTTAAGTGCTGTTATGGATTGAATTGTGTCCTCCCATCAAAATTTATATATCAAAATCCTAACATGCAGTTCCTCAGACTGTAATCTTATCTGGAGACAAGGTCTTTAGAGAGGTATTCAGGGATACACAAGGTCATATGGGTGGGCCTTAATCCATGTGCCTGTATTTAGTATAGGATATCAAATAGTAAATTAAAATGAGGCATCTAGGATGGGACCCTAATGCAATATGACTGGTATCTCTATAAGAGGAAGAAAGGCCGGTTGCAGTGGCTTATGCCTGTAATCCCAGAATTCTGGGAGGTCAAGGCAAGAGGATTACTTGAGCCCAGGTGTTCAAGACCAGCAACACCACAGGGAGACTCCCATCTCTTTGGGTTTGTTGTTGTTGTTGTTGTTGTTGTTGTTGTTGTTTGTTGTTTGTGTTTTGGTTTTTTGTTTCTTTTGTTTTTGTTTTTTTTTTTTTGAGATAGAGTCTCACTCTTTCACCCAGGCTGGAGTACAATGGTGCGATCTCAGCTCACTGCAACCTCTGCCTTCTGGGTTCAAGCGATTCTCCTGCCTCAGTCTCCTGAGTAGCTGGGATTACAGGTGCCCGCCACCATGCCCAGCTAATTTATGTATTTTTAGTAGAGGTGGGGTTTCACCATGTTGGTCAGGCTGGTCTCGAACTCCTGACCTCAAATGACCCACCCACCTCAGCCTCCCAAAGTGCTGGGATTACAGGCGTGAGCCACTGTGCCTGGCCCCATCTCTTTAAAACAAGAGGGAAAAAAAGTCAAGCATAGTGGCATGCATCTGTTGTCCCAGCTACTTGGGAAGCTGAGGTGGGAGGATTGCTTGAGCCCAGGAGATTGAGCCTGCAGTGAGCCATAATTGTGCCACTGCACTCCAGCCTGGGCCACAGAGTGAGACTTTGTCTCAAAAAAAAAAAGGCCATGAGAGGACCTGGTAAGCAGGTACCTGTCTACAAATCAAGGAGAGATGCCTCAGGAAAACTAAGCCTGCTGATACCTTGATCTTACACTTCTAGCCTCCAGAACTGTGAAAAAAATTAATTAATTTATATTGTTTAAGCAACCCAGTTTATGGTATTTTGTTATGAAAGCCCTGGCGAACTAATACAAGTACCTTAATGAAAATGGAGAAAAAGTTCAGAAGCCAGTAAAAACCTCCAACTAAAAAATCATCTGAGAAGCTTCTTGGAGGAGACGGCATTTGATGTAGACATTAGAGGGCAAATCAAATTTCTACATATGGAGATGGCGGGTGCTGGAAGCCACCCTGAAAATGCCTGTCAAGGTTAGTGTAAAGAGCAGCATTTTTCTTCTGTTGGTCTGGGGAACCTTCGAAGGATTTTGCACAGGAGCATGGTAAGAGCACAACCAAAAATGAGGCATCTTGTATAAAATAGGATGGAAAGAGAAGAGGAGGAAAACTTGAAGGAGAGTTGGGCGATTCCATCAGGAACTCAGGCAAGAAGTGCTGAGGACCTGAAATAGGGAATTAAATGTTTGTTTTTGAGATGGAGTCTCTCTCTGTTGCCAGGCTGGAGTGCAGTGGCGCAATCTCAGCTCACTGCAACCTCCGCCTCCCGGGTTCATGCCATTCTCCCACCTCAGCCTCCTGAGTAGCTAGGATTACAGGCGCCCGCCACCATGCCTGGCTAATTTTGTTTTTGTATTTTTAGTAGAGACGGGGTTTCACTATGTTAGCCAGGATGGTCTCGATCTCCTGACCTCCTGATCCACCCACTTCAGCCTCCCAAAGTGCTGGGATTACAGTTGTGGGTCACCACGCCCAGCTGAAATAGGGCATTAAATGTTATAGTGGACGCGTCCAGTTCTTGCCTATGCAAGGTTCCATTTCTTCTATTTTTGAAACTGCTCCTCAATTTTCCTTTAGAGGACGAGCTTTCCCTCTCTCACAACTCTGGTTATTTGAGTGAGCATGACACATGGGGTGGCCATGTGCCCTCGGCCCAGCCAATTGCCTTCATCCATTCTCCTGGCAACAGCGGTGTGTCAGGCTGCTCAGGCTGCCTGCTGTAACAGAGAATCGCAGACTGGGTGACTTCACACAGCAGAGATTTCTGTTCTCACAGTTCCAGAGACTAGAAATATGAAATCAAAGTGTCGTCAGGGCCATGCTCCCTCACAAGCGTCAAGGGAGGATCCTTCCTTGCTTCTTCCAGCTTCTGGTAGCCCCAGGTGTTCCATGGCTGCTGGCAGCATCATTCCAATCTCTGCCTCTGTCTTCACACAGCCATCTTCTCTCTGTGTCTCTGTGTCTTCATGTGGCATTCTCCCCTCTGTGCCTTTCTTCTTTCTAATAAAGACACTACTCACATTGGATTAAGGTGCCATCCTAATCCATGTAGGCTCACATCTACAACCCCAGCCAGCATTCTGGGAGGCCGAGCAGAGCGGATCACTTGAGCCCAGGGATTTGAGAACAACCTGGCCAATGTGGCGAAACGCCATCTCTATAAAAAATACAAAAATTAGGCTGGGTGCATTGGCTCATGCCTGTAATCCCAGCACTTTGGGAAGCTGAGACAGGTGAATCACGGTCAGGAGATTGAGGCCATCCTGGCTAACATGGTGAAACCCTGTCTCTACTAAAAATACAAAAAATTAGCCGGGCATGGTGGCGGGCACCTGTGGTGCCAGCTACTCCGGTGGCTGAGGCAGGAGAATGGCGTGAACCTGGGAGCAGAGCTTGCAGTGAGCCAAGATCGTGCCACTGCACTCCAGCCTGGGTGACAGAGTGAGACTCCATCTCACACACACACAAAAAAAAAATACAAAAATCAGCCGAGTGTGATGGCACGTGCCTCATGCTACTCAGGAGACTGAGGTGGGAGGATAGGCTGAGCTCAGGGAGGTCGAGGCTGCAGTGAGCCGTGATTGCACCATTGCCCTCCAGCTGGGGTGACAGAATGAGACATCATCTAAAACATAAAAAACAGCCAGGCACGATGGCTCACATCTGTAATCCTAGCACTTTGGAAGACTGAAGCGGGCAGATCACCTGAGGTCAGGAGTTTGAGACTAGCCTGGCCAACATGGGGAAACTCCATCTCTACTAAAAATATGAAAAATAGCCAGGTGTGGTGGGGGGCCTGTAATCACAGCTACTCGGGAGGCTGAGGCAGGAGAATCGCTTGAACCCAGGAGGCAGAGGTTGCAGTGAACCGAGATTGCACCACTGCACTCCAGCCTGGGCAACAGAGCAAGACTCTGTCTCTAAAAATATAAAAATAAAAATAAAAATAAAAAAATGTGAGGGGATACCTAGAGAGCTGGTTGCCTTAGCTAGATCACCTCTTCTGCCTTGAAGCTGATATGGAATTCATGCCCCTGGGGACCACATTATTTCCTAAATAGAAACTGGGGGGAACACCTGTAATCCCAGCATTTTGGGAGGCCAAGACGAGCAGATCACTAGAGACCAAGAGTTTGAGACCAGCCTGGCCAATATGGTGAAACCCCATCTCTACTAAAAATACAAAAAAATAGCCAGGCGTGGTGGCACACGCCTGTAATCCCAGTTACTTGGGTGGCTGAGGCATGAGAATCACTTGAACCTGGGAGGCGGAGGTTGCAGTGAGCCAAGGTTGTGCCACCACACTCTAGCCTGGCTGACAGAGCGAGACTTTAACTCAAAACAAGGAAAAGAAACTGGGGATATGAATGTCCCTGACACACACAACTTACTATGTATAACTGAGCTTTATTCTTAAACTCTCTGAAGCCTGCCCATGTTCCCCAGGTTAAGAATTTCTGGTCTAATTCAATCACCTTATTTTAGAAATAGAACTCTGGAGACCAGAAAGTGTTATGAATGCCCAAAGGCACACAGTGCCCTGACTGTCATTGTGCTGCTTTTTTCCCCAAAACTCTTCCACTCACATGCAAAAGTAATCAGACTGCCCAAAGTAATTTATAGATTCAATGCTATCCCCATTAAGCTACCACTGACTTTCTTCACAGAATTAGAAAAAAACGACTTTAAATATCATATGGAACAAAAAAAGAGCCCATATAGCCAAGACAATGCTAAGCAAAAAGAACAAAGCTGAAGGCATTATGCTACCTGACTTCAAACTACACTACAAGTCTACAGTAACAAAAACAGCATGGTACTGGTACCAAAACAGATACATAGACCAATGGAACAGAGCAGAGGCCTCAGAAATAATGTCACACATCTACAACCATCTGATCTTTGACAAACTTGACAAAAACAAGCAACAGGGAAAGGATTCCCTATTTAATAAATGGTGTTGGGAAAACTGCTAGCCATATGCAGAAAACTGAAACTGGACCCCTTCCTTACGCCTTATACGAAAATTAACTCAAGATGGATTAAAGACTTAAACATAAGACCTAAAACCATAAAAACCCTAGAAGAAAACCTAGGCAATAACATTCAGGACATAGGCATGGGCAAAGACTTCATGACTAAAACACCAAAAGCAATGACAACAAAAGCCAAAATTGACAGATGGGATCTAATTAAACTAAAGGGCTTCTGCACAGCAAAAGAAACTACCATCAGAGTGAACAGGCAACCTACAGAATAGGAGAAAATTTTTGCCATCTATCTATCTGACAAAGGGATAATATCCATAATCTACAGGGAACTTAAACAAATTTACAAGAAAAAAACAACCCCATCAAAAAGTGAGCAAAGGATATGAACAGACACTTCTCAAAAGAAGATATGTATGCGGCCAACAAACATATGAAAAAAAGCTCATCATCACTGGTGATTTGAGAAATGCAAATCAAAACCACAATGAGATACCATCTCACACCAATTAGAATAGCAATCATTAAAAAGTCAGAAAACAGACTCTGGAGAGGATGTGGCGAAACAGGAACGCTTTTACACTGTTGGTGGGAGTATAAATTAGTTCAACCATTGTGGAAGACAGTGTGGCAATTCCTCAAGGATCTAGAACCAGAAATACTATTTGACCCAGCCATCCCACTACTGAATACATACCCAAAGGATTATAGATCATGCTGCTATAAAGACACATGCACACATAATGTTTATTGCAGCACTATTCACAATAGCAAAGACTTGGAACCAACCCAAATGCCCATTAATAACAGACTGGATAAAGAAAATGTGGCACATATACACTGTGGAATACTAGGCAGCCATAAAAAAGGATGAGTTCATGTCCTTTACAGGGACATGGATGAAGTTGGAAACATCATTCTCAGCAAACTAACACAGGAACAGAAAACCAAACACCACATGTTCTCACTCATAAGTGGGAGTTGAACAACGAGAACACATGGACACAGGGAAGGGAATATCATACACTGAGGCCTGTCAGGGGGTCGGGGGGCTAAGGGAGGGATAGCATTAGGAGAAATACCTAATGTAGATGACAGGTTGATAGGTACAGCAAACCATCATGGCACGTGTAACAAACCTGCACATCCTGCACATGTATCCCAGAACTTAAAGTATAATAATTAAAAAAAGTAAATCAGAGATGAATAAATAATAAGTGGGACACTTAACAAATCCCTTAGCTCCCTAAGGACCCAGGACAGATGGGTTCTAATGAAGAGACAGGGAGGAACTCTGTCCAGGAGTTGAAAGGGCCCAGGGTGGGAGAGGTGCTGCCTTGAGTTGCTGCCAGCTAGAGACCTCCCATCTGAGACAGCATGAAAGGAAACGATAAAAACAAGGAGGGAGGAGGAATGATTATGTTATTCATGCCTGTATCTTGAAGATAATCATTGTAATTTCCTTACTAAAAACGCTGCTTACTCAGAGGAAGCAACCATATTCTAATAAGCCCTTGTTTATGTAACTTGCAGTAATTGGATTGGAATGTGAATTATTAAACTGTATGTGGGGTGGCACTTCTTGCCGGTGTTTAATGATTATGTTCAAATGTGTGTGGGGCTGGCCTGTCGGCTGGGAAGGTAATACTCCCAGAAAGAAAATTGTTTAATTCTGGGTCACAGCTAGGGTGTCTTTCACAGACTTCTGAAATAGCTGGACTGAAGAGGCCCTTACAAATCACATAATTGAACAGCCTCATTTTAGAGATGAGGAGATAGAGATCCAGAGTGGGAAGGGGCTTGCTGAAGGCCGTGCAGTGACCACACTGATGACCAATTGCTCCTCTATCTGTTTTCTCATAGTATTCATGCATCCCTCATGGCAGAATCCATGGCTTGGCTTTCTCAACTGCCATTCCGTCTTCCTTGCACCTGGAGAGATTGGAAACCTAATCCATTTTTCTCAAAGTTAAGATTCCAGTTGCAAGATAAGTTCCACCTATTGCATGAGATTTTTCTGCAGCTGTAGATATTGACAGACAAGGTGGTGGAGATGTAACTGTTAAGAGGCGGAGGTGGCTGAAGTTTTCAGCTACACGAGTCAGTGAATTTTCTTCATTGTTTAAGCAGCTTTGAGCAGGGCTTTCTGTAACTGGAAACTAAGAGTAACTTAAATGATACTTGTTTAAATGTGTTAAGTTCTCAGGAAGGGGGCAGGCGCAGTGGCTCATGCCTGTAATCCCAGCACTTTGGAAGGCCAAGCCAGGTGGATCATCTGAGGTCAGGAGTTTGAGACCAGCCTGGACAACATGGTAAAACCCTATCTCTACTAAAAATACAGCAAATTAGCTGGACGTGGTGGTGTAATTCCCTGTAATTCCAACTACTTGGAAGGCTGAGGCAGGAGAATTGCTTGAACCCGGGAGGCGGAAGTTGCAGTGAGCTGAGATGGCGCTGCTGCCCTCTAGTCTGGGTGACAGAGTGAGACTCTGTCTCAGGAAAAAAAAAAAAGTTCTCAGGAAGTAAGTCATAGTTTCCAGGAGATCCTTGAAGGGGATCTGTCACTCTCCCTCACAAAAAAAAAAATAATAATAATAATAATATAATTCTTTTTTTTCTTTTTCTTTTTTTGAGACAGAGTCTCGCCCTGTCACCAGGGTGGAGTGCAGTGGTACGATCTCGGCTCATTGCAATCTCCACCTCCCAGGTTCAAGCGATTCTCCTGCCTCAGCCTCCCAAGAAGTTGGGACTACAGGCGCCCACCACCACGCTCAGCTAATTTTTGTATTTTCAGTAGAGACAGGGTTTCTCCACGTTGGCCAGGATGGTCTTGATCTCCTGACATCGTGATCCGCCCACCTCGGCCTCCCAAAGTGCTGGGATTACTGGCGTGAGCTACCGCGCCCAGTCTTAATTCTTAAACTAGGACAATCTCTAAGGTCCCTTGCAGCATTAGCATTCTGTAATCTTATGAATCTATAAAATTCTAAAGTGTTGATTTGACTGATAATGAGTAACCCTTGCCGTTATAAAAAAGTTTTATTTTTTTAATAAAGTTGGGTTTTTCCATTGCAAAAGAAATACATGCTCATTATAGAAAATTTGTAAGCTATAGGAAAAAACTAACCAAAAAGGCAACCACTATGAATATTTTGGAAACTTCCTCCCAAATTGTTCATTTTTCTATGTATAATCTTAGTGAGGTTTTAATATAGCCAAGTTCATACTATATGTGCAATTCTATATCATACTTTTCTCATTTGACATTATAACATAATGCCACATAACTCCCACATTATTATAAGCCCTTTGCAAACAGCGTTTTTAAATGGCTTCTTATTCCATTGAATGGATATTCTATAATTTACTTTATTCCCCTAATGTTGGGCAAAATTAGGCTGTTTCCAGGTTTTGTGTTTATTTGTTTGCTGTTCTATTTCCTTTGTAACAAAGGACTTATTACTGAATGTAAAGGGAAGGGTCACCAGCAGTAGAGTGACGTTCCCCATGTCTGACCATGTGGGGACAGAAGTAGGACAGCTATCCCATTGTCTAGGAAGCCCCGCCTTGTCATGGAGACCACTCGGACAGGCCTATGGCTAAACAATGCGAAGAGGCATCTCTCTGTCTCTCTCATGACTTTCCTTCTCATTTGGAAGATGGTCCCCTAAGGCCTTCCTGGCTTCTCTCCTAGAGTAGAGTGCCTGCCCTGTTTGGTGGGCTTAGGAACGCGCCCTATTGCAAAGGGCTAGCATGCCCTCTGTTCCTTCACACTGTGAGTGTATCAGGGACAGAGCCCAATTGGGGCAGCTGTCCAGTGATCCAGCCTTGTCTATGGTGGGGTGAGAAGTCTCATTCGGGGGTTCAGCAATATGAAATCCCATTTATCTCCAAAATCAGTTATATCTCCCCAGGCTTCTGTCTTATTTTTCTTTTTTTTTATTCATGTATTTATTCCACAGTCAAAATAAGTCATAATTTAAAGCTCTAATATTTGTAAAAGATAACAGAGACTCAGTGGCACAGCTGCATTAGCAAAGCAGACACCAGTCTAAAGTGTAACACTAAACAGGTGTTCTCAGTTCCCATGGGGGAATAAATACACAGCATTACACATACAATTTCACTAAAGATCAGAGATGAAGCCAGTAGCCCTTTGAAATGAACTGCCCAATGAATACAGGCAGACTACAGATAATTTCTATTAAGATTTTACTGTAAGATAGAAAAATTCCCAAGGTGACTACTAACTTGAGCCCCTCCTTTCATGCTCCTGGCCTTGGCTCCTGTCTTCTTTCCTCAGCTGCATCCAAATCCAAAAAGGCTTCTCTACCCCATGCTCAAAAATGCAAACTCAAGTCCCTAAGGTCCTTAGCACAGACTGACGTGAATAAGCCCGTGGACAACCTGCATCCAGAACCGCCAGGGAAATCAGGAACACAAGCATAGAGCACGTTTCTTTAAACGATAGTTTTAATCATCGAATGAGCTCTGAAGCCATATGCTTTTCCTAAACAAACCGAAACACTGTCTTCATATCTTTCTATTCTTGCAATAATGTTAAGTAAGCCACCCAAGTAAAAAAAAAAAAAATTAACAGAAACAATGAAAAATGAGAAATCAGGCTGGGCAAGGTGGCTCATTCCTGTAATCCCAGCACTCTGGGAGGCCAAGGCGGGAGGATCACCTGAGGTCAGGAGTTTGAGACCAGCCTGCCCAACATGACGAAACCCCGTCTTTACTAAAAAATACAAAAATTAGCTGGTTGTGGTAGCAGACTCCTGTACTCCCAGCTACTTGGGAGACTAAGGCTGGAGAATCCCTTGAACCCAGGAGGCTGAGGTTGCAGTGAGTGACGATGGTGCCACTGCAGTCCCGCCTGGGCAACTCCATCTCAAAAAAAAGAAAAAGGAAAAATGAAAATTCAAGGGATTTACACCAAAAAACAAACTAGTCCTCTGCAACCTAACTCACTCCTTAGTTTTGGGGCTGTGAAGCCACGTAGAGGGCGATCAGGTAGTAGATGGTCCCTCCCACAGTTCAGCACCATGGCTGTCCCGTAACGCATTTGGTCAGGCAGGCCTTGTTTCAGGTGGATGGTCACACTGTCAGACTTCTGGAAAAACTTCTGCAGTTCTGGAACTTTATTTTTCCCAGCAGATTCACATGCAGTGGAATTGAAGGTCAGTTTAGTTGGTGTGGCAAACATGATATCAGTGGTGCTTCTGCAAAAACCACAGGCTTGGCCGGGCACAGTGGCTCACACCTGTAATCCCAGCACTTTGGAGGCCAAGGCAGGTGGATCACCTGAGGTCGGGAGTTCGAGCCCAGCCTGGCCAACATGGTGAAACCCCATGTCTACTAAAAATACAAAAAATTAGCCAGGGATGGTGGCGGGTGCCTGTAATCTCAGCTACTTGGGAGGCTGAGGCAGGAGAATTGCTTGAACCCGGGAGGCGGAGGTTGCAGTGACCCAAGTTTACACCACTGTACTCCAGCCTGGGCAACAAGAGCAAAGCTCCATGAAGAAAGAAAGAAAAGAAAGAAAAGAAAAGAAAAGAAAAGAAAAGAGAAGAGAAGAGAAGAGAAGAGAAGAGAAGAGAAGA
>NC_045437.1:135686435-135757329 GCF_002776525.5 Piliocolobus tephrosceles
CAGGGAAGAAGAACGTTATTTATTAGATCTTTTCAAAACAAAAAAACTAAGACAATAATATCTTCAATTGTTGCCAAGTCTCTACTCCTCCCACCCTGCAATAGGCTGTTGAGCTTTGGGATTGTGTTTAAAGGATTTAGCTGAAGACAAAACTTCTTGCTACCTCTGGATCTTGGCAATCAATACTATGCTCAGGCAGATACAACAGATAACAGAATTATTATTTATAATAGCCACTACCATTTATTGAATGGTAGAAATACTCACTGCCTTGTGTTAAATGCTTTACACACTTAGTTCGTGCTAACAAAAGCATGATATTCTCATCCCCATTTGACAAGTGAGGAAACTGAGGCTCAGAGAGGTTCTGTAACATCCAGATTCACACCATCAACAGTGGCCTGGTCAGGATTCACACTTAGGTTAAGGCCCCCAGAAAACCCATGCTCTTAACCACTTGGCATTGGTGCAGGCAGCCCTGTGGGTTCTTCTGTGAGGGGTAAGAAGAGGAACAGGTCAGAGGGAGTGAGGACTACCCACATCCCCACAACACTTAGCCCTGGGCATTGCCCTAGGGTCAGAGCCCAGCCACTATCTTTGTCTCTCCAGAGGCTGCCTTGACAGCATCAATGTGGTTGAAAGGGATCTGAGAGAGGGTTTTGTTTATTTTTGTTTCTATTTTTTGAGATAAAATTCACATAACATAAAATTCACCATTTTAAATGGTACAACTTAGTGGCATTTAGTACACTCACAATGCTGTGTAACCGCCACCTCTATCTAGTTCCAAAACCTTTACATCACCCTTAAAGGAAGCCTCATCAGGTCATCACTCCCCATTGCCCCTTCTCCCCAGCTTCTCGAAACCACTAAGCTGCTTTCTGTCTCTACGATTTACCTCTTCTGGATATTGCATATAAATGGAATTTCCTCCAGGAGATTTCTCATAGGCACATAGTTGAGAGCTACTCATTTTATAGATAGGGGACCAATTCCCAAAGCACAGGCTGGAGATAATTCACCTTTTCATGCCTACCCTGACTTTCCATTTTGCTATTGTGCTGCCCCTTGGCTGTTGTCTCCTTGACGGGCCAATTTTCTGCCTATATTCACCTCACATCCACTCTAAACAAAACCTACTCAATCAATGAGCTAGGGATTATGTCTTCTCCTGAGCAGATAATGAGGAAATCTCAGTGATTCAATGTTTATCCTCTTGGCTTGACAGAGTCAAGAGGGTCAAAAATGTGACTGATTTTGATCGGAGGTCAGCAGTCCAAATAGCAACTTCTACCTGAACACAGGGTCCTCAGTGGGCAGGCACATAATTGAACTATCTCCTGCACTGGCCTTCACCCTCAGCATTGGAGCTCTGAACTGTATTACATCTTTATAATAAATTATCTTTTTTTTTTTTTGAAACTGATTCCAGTACTTCATGTAGTAGCCATGGCAATGAGTATTGAACCTGATTTATCATATTCCTATCTATGAATTTTTTTTCCCTTATGCTTGGAGAAGGTAGGGGAAATCTTCAGAGCTGCTCAAAATGATAGTGCAGGTGCAGAGTGGAAGAGGCAGCCACTCGACCGCGGCTGCCTTGTTCGTGCAGAAGAAAGGGAAATGAATCGCACTTATTGGAGGCTTCAGATTCAAGCACATTTTCACTTTTAATGCTTTCAGCAATTATGTGGAGCAGCTGTGTTATGGTCCCACTTTGCAGATACAAAAAAACAAGGCTCAGCTGGTAAATAGATTCAGAACCAGGTATGAATCCCTCATGATTCCAAAACCTCTTTCCTTTACAACCCAGGGCCTGAGGATCACAAAGAATAAAAGGCATTTTCCTCTTCCTAGAGTTTACACTTTTTTTTTGTTTTTCTTAGAGTCTCCCTCTGTCACCCAGGCTGCAGTGCAATGGTGCAATCTTGGCTCACTGCAACCTCTGTCTCCCGGATTCAAGTGATCATCCTGCCTCATCCTCCCAAGTAGCTGGGATTACAGGTGTGTGCCACCACCCCCAGCCAATTTTTTGTATTTTTAGTAGAGATGGGGTTTTGCCATATTGGCCAGGCTGGTCTCCAACTCCTGACCTCAGGTGATCTGCCTATCTTGGCCTCCCAAAGTACTAGGATAACATGCGTAAGCCACCGTGCCTAGCCATAGAGTTTACACTTCTATTGTTGTCACAGCTACCAACTTCCATGAGCATGTATTCTTTTTATTTTTTTCATGGTGGAAGAGACAAGATTTTATTCTATTGAAGCCAATAACAAATAAGACTATCTTAGATCCTGGGTCTCAGACAGAACTGAGTGTTTAAGAAGAGTGCAGGAGAAGGTGGAGAAAGTGGTCCTCTTCAGCCCGGGTTCTTCTTCCTCTTGCTCCTGCCACAATGTCAGAATCAACAGCTGGCTGAGTAACTCCCGCCATCTCTCAAAGCTGCCTTCCCCACTACCTCCTGGCAGAGCAGTGAAGTGACACAGACCTAGATTCCAGTCCTGACTCTCTGCATCTCCCTCATCTGCAAGGTGAGGATGATGCTAGTACCTACTTCATATACATCCTTAATCCCACCATATCCCCCATATCCATTCTCCCCTGCTTCCCTTTCAGTAATTAAAAACCCCCAAGCTGTAGTTGGACACACTGCCATCCAGCTAAAGACTACATTTCCCAAGGTTTCTTGCAGCCAAGTGTGTCCATGTGACCAGGTTCTGGCCAATTAGCATTACCAAATAAAATACAGGATGCAGGGTTAAATTTGAATTTCAGATAAACAACTAATAATCTGTTAGTAGAGTATGTCCCAAATTAAAAGTCCAGTATGTGTGTGTGTGTGTGTGTGTGTGTGTGTGTGTGTGTGTGTGATTGAGTCTTGCTCTATCACCCATGCTGGAGTGCAGTGGTGTGATCTCGGCTCACTGCAAGCTCTGCCTCCCATGTTCACGCCATTCTCCTGCCTCAGCCTCCCGAGTAGCTGGGATTACAGGTGCGTGCCCCACACTCGGCCAATTTTTGTATTTTTAGTAGAGATGGGGTTTCACCATGTCGGCCAGGCTGGCCTCGAACTCCTGACCTCAAGTGATCCACCCACCTCGGCCTCCCAAAGTGCTGGGAGCCACTGTGCCTGGCCCAATAATTTTTTAGTATAAGTATGCCCCATTTGTACAAAAAAGTATGGTTATTGAAATTCAAATTTAACTGGGTTTACTGCATTTTTATATGCCAAATCTGACAACCCTATGGCTAATGAAATATAAGAGAAAGTAATGTCTATAACTCCGAGGCCACGCCCTTAAGACTAGGGGGCATGCCCTCATTTCCCTTTGCTCTTCCTGCTGGCTGCAACACAATTATCAAGGGTGGCATGCATCATCTTTGACCCTATCCACTGCAGCAGTGCTCTGAGACATACACAGTACATCAGCTGAATACAAGGAGCCCAGGCTCTAAAATGACCTAGGGAAATATTGCTGCTCTGCTCTACAGAACCACCCACTAGCCCATACTTGTATATCTGAGAGAAAAATTAACTTCTGCCTCATTAAAGCTTCTATTATTTTGTTCTATATTAAGGCAGCTAGACCAATATCCAAATGAATGCAAAATTATAAATGAATTATGGTAATTTGGGTGCCTGGTACATCAGAAAGCCTCAAGAAATGTTTATCTCTTCTTCTTTTTAACAGGGTTGTCCCCTCTTTACCAAATTTCACAGCCCTGTTTTAAAATAATTTGACATCCTTTTTTTTTTTTTTTTGATACAGGGTCTCACTCTGTCGCCCAGGCTGGAGTACAATGGCACAATCATAGCTGATTGCAGCCTCCACCTCCTGGGCTCAAACAATCCTCCCACCTGAGCCTCCTGAGTAGCTGGGACTACAGACGTGCACCACCACACCCAGCTATATTTTTAAATTTTTTGTAGAGAAGGGGTCTTACTATGTTGTCCAGGTTGGTCTCCAACTTCTAGCCTCAAGCAATCTTCCCGCCTCAGCCTACCAGCTGGCATCCTCTTCCTTTATCAGCAGCTCCTGAAAGCCCTGTTTGTTTCAAAGCACCAGAGTGAGGCTAGAGGACTTCAGTTGCAAGCTGAACTTCCTACTTGATATTTTGTATCTACTTTGTTGCCTGCCTTCCCCAAGGAAAGGTAAGCTCCATTAGGACAGGGAGTTTGTCTCTTTTGTTCAAGGCTGTACTCCCAGGACCTCAAACAGGACCTAACAATTAGACGGGACTGGATGAATGTTTTTTAATAGATAAATAGATATGGCTATGGAGATACACCAGGATCACCAACAAGCCAGGAAGACTTTATCAATGACTTCCTCCACAGGGTGACAAGAAAAGTAACCAAACTGCTATGTGTATGATTATGGTGATGATTCACTAGAGAAAACTCCAGGCTTTTGGTGTAAAGCCTGACTCCTTATTGAGATGGAAATCTCTACCAGGTAAGAAGTAACATTTCCACAAAATGTTAGAACTGAAGGGATCTGAAGTCCAAGCCCCAGAGCAGGAAACAGAAAGAGAATGGAGTCATGCCCACCGTAGCAACTGATATCTGCAAAGGACATTTTACCTTACAAAGCATTTTCACAACCTTCTCAGTTGACCCTCACCATGATTCTGCCAGGCTAGTGGGGGTAATACTGGTATAGTTAAAATTATACTTAAATACAATTGTTAGCCTACTGAACTGTGAACTTAAAAATGGTTAAGATGATACATTTTAAGTTATAGGTATTTTACCACAATTAAAAATACAAGTTATTATATATATAATTACATATATATTATATATATAAAGTTGTGGCTAATAATTATATATAATATATAATAATTATATATATACACTATATGTATAATTATTAGCCACAACTTTGTTTTGCAGATAAACCAAGTAAAGCTCAGGAAGGCTTTGACTTTTAAATGTCACACAGCTAGGGATTAGGGAAGCTAGCCTCAACATTGGGACCTTTTTTTTTCTTTTTTTTTTTTTTTTTGTTGAGACAGAGTCTGGCTCTGTTACCCAGGCTGGAGTGCAGTGGTGCAGTCACAGCTCAGGCAGCCTCAACCTCCCAGATTCAATTGATCCTTCCACCTCAGCCTCTGGGTAGCTGGGACTATAGGCACGCACAACCACACCCAGCTAATTTTTGTATTTTTTGTAGAGACAGCATTTCGCCATGTTGGCCAGGCTTACACTGGGACTTCTGAGTCAAGTCTTGCACATCCTCCCCAAGGGAGAGGGAACCTTCACTGCACAAACAACTTTCACTCCACAACATGCCAAGAACCAACCTGAACCTAGAGGATCAGGGCCCCAGGTTTTCCAAGGAGACTTCCAATGTGCTTAATGCAGCACAGCTGCTCATCAAACTTGGTTACCATGACACCATGCAGAGGGGTGGCTAATCCAACAGACAACAGTTCAATACAGACTGTGTGCCATTTATTCTCATTTTGTAGCAATTAATTTGCTTGGGGACCAAGTGTGCTCAATGGTTACATTAACATCCAAAGTAAAATTAAACATTTATGCATCTTTTATCTCCTCATTTCCAAAAGGATAAATCCTGCCAGTGTCTGCAAAAGATACTTTCATTGACATTGTTTATCTGTTCCACTTGATTCAAGATTACACTTGAGAAACAAGAACTAACATACCATAGTGTTTTTATATAGGAGTGATGACTAAAGGGGGCCAGATATTAAAAAACATCTAGCCTCGGGCTGGGCTTGGTGGCTTATGCCTGTGATCCCAGCACTTTGGGAGGCCGAGGCTGGCAGATCACCTAAGGTCAGGAGTTCGAGACCGGCCTGACCAACATGGAGAAACCCCATCTCTGCCAAAAATACAAAATTAGTTGGGCATGCTGGCGCATGCCTGTAATCCCAGCTACTCAGGAGGCTGAGGCAGGAGAATCCCTTGAACCTGGGAGGCAGAGGTTGCAGTGAGCCAAGAACACGCCACTGCACTCCAGCGTGGACAACAGGAGCAAAACTCCATCTCAAAAAAAAAAAAAGTTCTAGCTTCAGGATTCTGGTGCCACATAAATGCAGTGTAATATGACATAAAGAATCAGGCCTGATTATTAGGAACTCCATAAAGGCTTCTCAGAAGAATCCCTCTGAGTTTCTTCAGTCTGTATTTAATACAAAGCTTGTGCTAGGGAGGGCAGAAGGGTTTCATCTCATGTGCCAGCTTTGTTCAAATGTCAAAATCACTGTTAAGAAAGAGTCTGAGGCCTAATTATAAGAGTCACAGTTATAGCATGGAGCAAATGTATTACAGTTGTCTGGTTTTTTGTCCTCTGCCAGCTCTCCCACCTCAATTAGATCATGTTTGTCTCTTTCATCTGAGCTGCCTGATCTTAACTCAGTATCAGGCTTCTAAGGATGTGCATAAAGGTTAACTCTGGAATCAAAGAGACTTGTGTTTGAATCTTAGCTCCATCATTTACCACCTGTATGACCTTGGAGAAGTTACCAAACCTCTCTGGTCCTGTTTTCTCATCTCAAAAATAGGGGATAATAATATGCCTACCTCGTAGGATTGTTGTGTAAATTAGACAAGACAATATGTGCAAAGCACTGAGCACAGTGCCTGATGTCACTAAGAGTTCAATCAATGGGCTATAAATATATGTCCCACAATGCCTAGCACTCTGTCACTCACATAGCCTGGTCTCAGTAAGCGTTTCTTAGCTGTTATCTCAAGATCCTGAGAATGAGTGATCTCTTGTTTTTTGTTGCATTTTGCTCAGTGCTAGCTAGTATTTATTGGGCACATGCTATGTTCTAAGCACTGTTTCAAGTGTTGTATGTGTATTAATTTGTTTATTCCTCTACAATCCAATAGTTCTATTGGTGGGGAGAAAAGAAATGCGTATTCAGGCAGTCTGGCTCCCACACATCTGCCCTCTTGATCACTGTTTTCACTGTCTCTGCCAAGGAGCAGCTGTCACTTCTTTTGTAATAAGAAAGACAAAATGAAACAGTTTTCTTAAATTAGCTGGGCATGGTGACATGCACCTTTAGTCCCAGCTGCTTGAGAGACTGAGACCGGAGGATCCCTTGAGCACGAGAAGTCAAGATGAGGCCCCTACACTCCAGCCTGGGCGAAAAAGTGATACCCTGTATCTTAAGATTTTATTTAAAAATCAGATTTTAAATACATATTTGTTGAATAATTGTCAACTCCTATATGAATCTCTAAGAACCTCAAGATTGAGAGATTGACATTCCTTTTAATTCAAAAATTGTTATGGAGAGCAAAAACGTAAGGCATTGGGCAAGATGCTATGGGAAATATAAGAAACAGAGGAAATACTGTCTTCTCTTTAAGAGCCTGTAGATGTGGAAGGTGAATTATTATTGTTAATAGCTGACAGTCATTTAGGGCTTATATGTTCCCAGTCACTGTGCTAAAAGCTTTACCTACATTATCTCATTTAATCCTTATAGCAAACGGATTAGAACGGTGCAGTCGATATCCCCATTGTGTGAATGAGGAAACCAAAGCCTTCAAAGGTTAATGACTTGCTTGGGATTCCAAGAAGGAACGTTTGTATAGGCTAAATGGCACATGGCTGCCACAGGCAACAATTCTATCCATCTTTCTTTTCCCCACTGTGTCTTGAAGAGCAGGGAACTTGAGAGGTGTCTGAAATCCTCCTGGTGAAATGAATACCGACTTTGTAATATACTCCCCTCACTAAATATCAGTGCATTTACCAGACACTAAATTTTAAATGCAGGCACCTGCAGAGCTAGTGCGTTCTAAAGAATCCCACTCCCTGAGTTTATGGGCCTCTTCTTACCTCTCTTCCACTAACACCTCTTTTTCCACCTTCAGCATTTGGACATGGGGCTAGATGGAGAGGAAACTATCTCCCTGCTTTTGTTTGCTAATTCCCAATTTCAAGATGTTCTATTACGCCTGATGTATGGCCTGACAGGGCTCATTCTAGTCCACAACACTGAGCTTGTAAAATGCACAGGGGAAAATTTACTAACGATTGCGTTCACCTTAATGCACTGTAGGGAATTTTTTAAGTGAAAAAGGCTCAATAAGCAGGGACATTTTAAACAGCCAATTATGAATAACAATCGCTTGTTGACTGAGTGCAGTAGATCTTCCAGCTCATTCGGTTTTCATCTAATTAAATCTCTCATTTCCACGGGCAGCATGCCGTACAAGCTTATGTTTGCCTTTGTCGGCAGGAGATAATCAATAAGAGAAATGTAGATGCATTTCAGCATTTATTAGCAGCTCAATTGGAAATTGTTTTATTTTAATAACATCCTTCTCTTCGTTCTGTTCAGGGTAAATCGACAGCTTTGATGAATAATAGACAACAGAAAATTGGTTTATATTATCCCATTGAGAAGCAAAGAAATCGGAGAATGAAAGAAAGCTCAGAGAGAAACTGAAAAACGCTTTAAAACTGAATTTTCTTTGTTATGAAAAAAGGAAAAACAAACAAAAATGCTTTCCATTCACTCTAAAAGATTATTAAAACAACTTGACTTCAGCCTATGAAGGAAATGACAGTAAACTCTTACTTTCTGAAGCTTTTCACCACTTTTACTTGCATCTGACATTTAATTATTCTTCATTAATTTCCACAGGAGTGAGAACAACATGGATTAGAAAGGGAAGAACCTGGTGCAAAATACTATTTGTTCACCAGAAATGAACTCAAATATCCAAATGTTCACTTTCTCAAATAGTGGACACACTGATAGGAGTAGGAAGTCTTAAGAACAAACATGGGCGGTCCGCTATAATGAGTTAGGTATTGATTTTTATTTTGTTTCAGAGACAGGGTCTTACTCTGTCACCCAGGTTGGAGTGCAGTGGTGCCATCTCAGCTCACTGCAGCCTCAACCTCCTGGACTTAAGCAATCCTCCCACCTCAGCCTCCTGAGTAGCTAGGACTGCAGGCATATGCTACCATGCCTGGCTAATTTTTATATTTTTTGTAAAGATGACGATTTGCCATGCTGCTCAGACTATCCTCGAACTCCTGGGCTCAAGTGATCTGTCAGCCTTAGCCTCCCAAATTGTTGGGATCACAGCGTGATCTACTGAGCTGGTCATGATGAGTTATTCATAAGAGTTCTCTGCACACCCTCATTGATGGAATTCAAACTGACCAGAAGACTTTTCTTCTGAAATCCTGGCTGAAATATTCAACTGTGACTATCAGGCATCTCAAATTTAATATCTAAAAATGTTTATGTTTTATCATAATGAGGTACCATTTACATGCGTTAGGATAATTATTAAAGAAAAGCAAAATTCTAAGTGTTGGCAAGAAGGTGGAGAAAACAGAACATTTGTGCACTGCTAGTGGGAATATAAAATGGTATAACACTGTGGAAAATGGTGTGGTGATTCCTCAAAAAATTAAATGTAGATGCATAGATGGTCAAAGGGTACAAAGTTTCAGCTTGACAGGAAGAGTGAGTTTTTGAGATCTATTGCACACCATGGTGACTATAGTTAATAATAATGCAATGTATATTTTTAAATTGCTAAGTGAGTGGGTTTTAAATGTTTAAAGCACACATACACACAAAAATAAGTATGTGAGATGATGGATATGTGTATTAGCTTGATTTAATCATCCCATAATGTACACATATAAGAAAACACTACATTGTGCTGCATAAGTATATACAACTATTATTTGTCAATTTTTTATTTGTGTTTTTGTTTTGTTTTGTTTGAGACAGAGTTTCGCTCTATCGCCCAGGCTGGAGTATAGTGGTATGATCTCAGCTCACTGCAAGCTCCGCCTCCGAGGTTCACACCATTCTCCTGCCTCTCAGCCTCCCGAGTAGCTGGGACTATAGGTGCCCACCACCACGCCCGGCTAATTTTTTTTGTATTTTAGTAGAGACGGGGTTTCACCGTGTTAGCCAGGATGATCTCGATCTCCTGACCTCGTGATCAGCCCGTCTAGGCCTCCAAAGTGCTGGGATTACAGGCATGAGCCACCGCGCCCAGCCAATTTTTTATTTTTTCTGAGACACAGTCTTGCTCTGTCACCAGGCTGGAGTGCAGTGGCACGATCTTGACTCACTGCAACCTCCACCTCCCAGGTTCAAGTGATTCTCCTACCTCAGCCTCCCGAGTAGCTGGGACTACAGGCTCACGCCACCATGCCCAGCTAATTTTTATATTTTTAGTAGAGACGGGGTTTCACCATGTTGGCCAGGATGGCCTCAATCTCTTGACCTCGTGATCTGCCTGCCTTGGCCTCCCAAAGTGCTGTGATTACAGGTGTGAGCCACTATGCCCAGCCTATTTGTCAATTTTTTAAATTAAATTAAATTTTAAAATTAAGCATAACATTACATATAATTCAGCAATCCCACTTCTGGGTAAATACCCAAAAGAAGTGAAAGCAGGGGATCAAAGAGACATTCGTTCGCCTATATTCATAGCAGCATTATTCACAATAGCCAAGAGGTGGCAGCCATCGAAAGTTCATTTATGGATGAATAAATAAGAAAACTGTGATATGTACATGCAATGAAACATCACACAGCCTTTAAAAGGAAGGAAATCCTGTAATATACTACAACCAGGAATAACCTTGAGAACATTATGCTAAGTGAAATAAGCCAGTCATAAAATGACAAATAATGTATGATTCCACTTATGTGGGACATCTAAAGCATCCGAGTTCATAGAACAGGAAGTAGAGACAGGGAGAGAAGAGGAATAAGGAATTATTTAACGGGTACAGAGTTTCCGTTGGAAAAGATGGTAAAGTTCTGGAGACGGACAGTTAATGAAGGACGCAAAACAAATGCAACAGAACTGTACACTTAGAAATGGTTAAAATGGCAAGGCTCTTTTTTCCCTTTCTTTTTTTTTTTTTTTTTGGTGGATATGGGGGTCTTACTATATTACTCAGGCTGGTCTTGAACTCCTGGCTTAAGTGATCCTCCTGCCTCAGCCTCCCAAAATGCTGGGATTACAGATGTAAGCCACTGCATCTGGCCTAAAATGGCAAATTTTATGTTATGTTCATTTTACCACAATAAACGAATCTGAGTATTTTAATCTCCAGATCTAGTTGTCCTCTTAATGCTTCCCACCTCAACATACTGCGCATCCGTTCACCCTGCACTCAAGCCAGAGATCTGGGAACCTGCCCTGATACCTCTGCACTCCTGCCCACCCCCAGTCAGTGCTACTGCCTAAATGAATTTCCACTCAGTCTACTTCCTGTCATCCCCTACCATCTCCCTGGTCCAAGGGACAGTTGTTTCTTACCTGAATTCTTTTTTTTTTTTTTTTTTTAAATGGAGTTTCGCTCTTGTCCCCCAGGCTGGAGTGCAATGACGGGATCTCGGCTCACCGCAACCTCTGCCTCCTGGGTTCAAGTGATTCTCCTGCCTAGCCTCCCAAGTAGTTGGGATTACAAGCACCTGCCACCACGCCCAGCTAATTCTTTGTATTTTTAGTAGAGACAGGGCTTCGCTATATTGGCCAGGCTGGTCTCGAATGCCTGACTTCGTGAACCACCCACCTCGGCCTCCCAAAGTGCTGGGATTACAAGCATGAGCCACCACACCTGGCCAACCTGAATTCTTAAATGGCCTCCTACCTGTTTCTGACATCAGCTCAGGCCCCACTCCTCACAGGCCATTGTCTACCAGAGACCAGACTGAGCTTTTACAGACATCAACCAGGCACTGCCACTCCCCAATTTCAAAGATTCCCTTTACACTTAGAGTGAAATCTGGACTCCTCTCCAAGACCACCTGTCCCGGAAGTCGGTTGACCTATTCGTACCTTGTGCTGCATCTTCCCCAACTCTGTGTTTCTGTGCTTCTCCATCCACTCTGCTTCAGTTTCTCCAGTGAACTAGGTCATCTTCACTTGGGGTCTTTGCCCATGGCACTGCCTTTGCCTGGAATATTCTCCCCTAATCGATTTCCTGGCTAATCTCTCCTTTGACTTCAGGCCTCAGCAAAAATGGCCCTTCCTCAAAGGGCCCATCACAGATGCCACATTGCTGAAAGAGTCCCCCTGCTATCCTCCCAAGCACTCTCTTCTTTTCCTCCATGGTATTTTTTACATGTCTCTATTTGTATATTCCTCCCTAGCCAATGGACTGTCAGATTCCTGAGGACGGCAACCATGCCTATCTTAATATTCCCAGCACCTAGAACAATATCTGGTGCATAGTAGCACTCACACAGTCACTGGGTGAATGAATATGTAAAGAAATGCATGTTATTTTAGGTCACCCAAACAATAAAAACAGAAAGCCTTCCTTTAACCAGGTAGCCTCCACCTTTTACTTTCTTAGGTACATAGGACTCTGGACAGTTATCTGAAACTGGCTCTATGTACACTATTCCATACGTCCTGTCATAACCACTTAATGTTGGTCATATACACTCAAAGGTCTTCTTGCAAAAGGGCCTCACTTTTCCTGAGATGGGGATAAGAGTGATGCTTGTCAAAGACAAGGTAATTGCTTGAGTTGTTTCCTGCAATGATATAAATCTGTTGACGAGTGCCACACAGCTGTTGCTGTTCCTTGGTTTTTAATGGCATGCTGCCTTCTGTATTTTTTTTTTTTTTTGAGATGGAGTCTCACTGTGTCACCCAGGCTGGAGTGCTGTGGCTGGATCTCAGCTCACTGCAAGCTCCGCCTCCCGGGTTCACGCCATTCTCCTGCCTCAGCCTCCCGAGTAGCTGGGACTACAGGCGCCCACCACCTTGCCCGGCTAGTTTTTTGTAGTTTTTCGTAGAGAGGGGGTTTCACCGTGTTAGCCAGGATGGTCTCGATCTCCTGACCTCGTGATCCGCCCGTCTCGGCCTCCCAAAGTGCTGGGATTACAGGCTTGAGCCAACGCGCCTGGCCTGCCTTCTGTATTAGTGAACAAATTCCTTGAAACAACATGAGATTGGCAATAGAGATGGAATATCAAAATAGGACTATGGTTGCCAAGCACTCTGGAGCGGTCCTGATTCCCTACCTAAGCAGTAATAATAAAGCCACCAGCTCCTTCCACAGTTCTTCCACCCTTCTGCAAGCGATGTTCCCCTAGGTAACACTCCAACAAACAGTACTTGGGTAATGACCAATGCTACAGTGATTATTATTGTTATTATGGGCTCTCTTTTATTTTCATTTAATTAGTAATTATTTTAAATTACATGGCTGAAGAGCTGCTACAATGGGTGTTTCCTGGCAGTCAGTAGCTAATTCTCCATCAATGTAGAAATATGGGCTATTTTGAGTTCAGCCATTAGAATCTATATTGATGAACACCTCTCAGGGCCATATGGTGTAGTCTAAATCCAGTGTCTTTTCACAACAGTAGTTTTGCTTCTATTACCATTAAAGAGAAACATGTGAAAACTGTTTTCTCTCTAGACAGAGCTCCTATGCTGGCAGCCTCTTGAGTATCTGAGAGGAGGAAACCAAACAATTCTGCAACATAGATCAGTGTTCAGTCCTTTCTGTGTTCCCCCTCATGAATGCTAAAGTTCACAGCTAATATTTAATTGCCTATAAAATGCACACCCCTTCTGTTGGGGTTGATACCTCACAAATCTGGCAGTAATGCAGGGGTGAAATCTCAAATCTGGGTGACTCATAATCTAGCAGTAATACAGTGGTGAAATTTGGGTGGTAGTGTATGAACATGAAAAAGACTGGATAACACACTCTGTTTTTGCATTTTAAACATTTAGGGATAGTCCTATTTCTACAAATAAATTTGCTGTCTTCAAATAATTGACTCCAGAGAATGAGTAAGATGAGCCTGGAACATCTTTTTAAGTCATAAAGTAAGGTAGTGCTCAATGATGGAGAAACATACAAAGGACACAGGAACTAATTTGAAGTCGCACCCACTGGCCAAATATGGGAAATTTTGACCATTAAAATAAATAATGACAGTAACAGATTACAATCCATTAAATAAAGCACCCACGAATCCATACCGATAAGAATAAATGAATAAATACATGAGAGGAGAAAGCTTTTCTTCATAGTAGAAAGACTACTAATAGATGAAGAAGGAATGATAACAGAAAATCAACATTTGGCAACCTCATTGTAATAATTCAGTCAAGAAAAATCAATGGATGCTAAAACTCTAGTCAGTGAAAAGTTGATGAGGAAATAGGTATCTACAGAGTCTCAAAGTCTCTCCTCACAAGATCCTTATTAATTACAAAGAGAGTAAAGAATAATTTTACAGTAGACACCTGGGAGATGCCAGCCTAATAAGTAATCGAGTTAAAAAACCAGCAACCAAATAGACAGCGTGTGCTACCCAGTGGGTTGCAATGAAAAAAATACAGCTCTGTGACATTCTTACCAAAATGCACACCTTAGGTCTAATCAGGAGGACACAGGACAAGACCAAATAGAGGAAGATTCTACAAAATAACTGGTCTATAATCTTCACCCATGTCCAGGCCATGAAAGCCAGGAAAAGGCTGAGGAACAATGCCAGGTTGGAAGAAACTAGAGAAAAGGACAACTGGCTGCAATGCTGGTAAAACTTTGGATAGGATCCTTCGCCATCAGTAGTGTTACTGGGACTATTAGCAAAACTTTAATGGCACCTCTACATGAAGGGTATGCCAAAGTTCTATATACTGTTCTTACAACTTGCCTAAGAGTTTGAAACTGTTTCAAAAGAAATCTTTTTTTTTTTCTTTTGAGATTGGAGTCTCTCTCTGTCACCCAGGCTAGAGTGCAGTGGCACGGTCTCAGCTCACTGCAACCACTGCCCCCGCGGGTTCAAGCAATTCTCCTGCGTCAGTCTCCCAAGTAGCTGGGACTACAGGGGTGCACAACCGCGCCCGGCTAATTTTTGTATTTTTAGTAGAGACAGGGTTTTGCCATGTTGGCCAGTCTGATCTCGAACTCCTGACCTCACATGATCCACTTGCCTTGGCCTCCCAAAGTGCTTGGATTACAGGCATGAGCCACCGCATCCAGCCTCAAAAGAAATCATTTTTCTTTAAATGCACTCTTGGAAACAGGTAACCTTTCTATTTTTCTCTTTAATAGTGGTATGGCTGTAGGAAATAGCTGTTTTTCATTATTATAAGAAAAGCTGCATCAGCACAATAAAGAATGGCACCTGACACATGACCTCAGTCTTAGGGACACCAGGTGCTAGTGTGGGGTGGGAAATGGGTGCTATTACTTTTCTCTATAAATCTGTTAGTAGTATCTCATTGTGTTAACTATGTGTATTAGTCCATTTTCACACTGCTGATAAAGACATACCCAAGACTGGGGGAAAAAAAGAGGTTTAATTGGACTTAACAGTTCCACATGGCTGGGAAGGCCTCAGAATCATGGCAGGAGGCAAAAGGCACTTCTTACATGGCAGTGGCAAGAGAAAAATGAGGAAGATGCAAAAGTGGAAATCCCCGATAAGACCATCAGATCTCATGAGACTTATTCACTACTACGAGAACAGTATGGGGGAAACCACCCCCATGATTTAATTATCTCCCAGTAGGTCTCTCCCACAACACATGGGAATTATGGGAGTACAGTTCAAGAGGCGATTTGGGTGGGGACCCAGAGCCAAACCATATCACTATGTACATTTGTTACTTTGGTAAAAATTAAATTTCATTAGTTTTCCAAATAAGCAGAGGTTAGGAATTTCAGCTTTTTTTTTTTTTTTTTTTTTGATACAGAGTCTTGCTCTGTCACCAGGCTCGAGTGCAGTGGCGCAGTCTCAGCTGACTGCAACCTCCACCTCCCGAATTCAAGCAATTCCCCTGCCTCAGCCTCCTGAGTAGCTGGGACTACAGGTGTCTGCCACCACGCCCAGCTACTTTTTGTATTTTAGTAGAGACGGGGTTTCACCATGTTGGTCAGGATGGGCTTGATCTCCTGACCTTGTGATCCACCCACCTCGGCCTCCTGAAGTGCTAGGATTACAGGTTTGAGCCACCACGCCTGGCCTAGGAATTTAGGCCTTCATGTGAAAAGATGCTCAACATCACTAATAACTAGTGAAACGCAAGTCAAAGCCACAGTGAAATACCACGTCACACCCTTTAGAATGGCCAGTATAAAAATATAAATACAAAGCGTTGTCGAGATTGTGGAAGAACTGGAACCTTAGTGCATTGCTAGTGGGAATATTAAATGGTGCAGCCACCATGAAAACAGAATGGAGGTTCCTCAAAAACATTAAACACAGAATTATCACAAGACTCAGCAATTCCACTGCTGAGTAAATACTAAAAAGAAGTGAAAGCAGTGACTCAAAGAGGTACTTGCACACCCGTGCTCATAGCAGCAATATTCACAACAGCCAAAAGGCAGAAGCAGCCCAGGTGTCCATCAGCAGATGAATGGACAATGTGGTATATACATAAAATGGAATATTATTCAGCTTTAAGAAAGAAATTCTGGGCTGGGTGCAGTGGCTCACACCTGTAATCCCAACACTTTGGGAGGCTCAGGCAGGCAGATCACTTGAGGTCAAGGGTTCAAAACCTGCCTGGCCAACATGATGAAAACCCATCTCTACTAAAAATACAAAAATTAGCTGGGCATGGTGGTGGGTACCTGTAATCCCAGCTACTCTCAAGGCAGAGGCAGGAGAATCGCTTGAACCCAGGAGGCAGAGGTTGCAGTGAGCCGAGATCATGCCACTGCACTCCAGCCTGGGTGACAGAGGGAGACTCTGCCTCAAAAAAAAGAAATTCTGACACATGCCACATTATGGATGAATCTTGAAGACATTACACCAGAGGAAATAAGCCAGTCACAAAAGGACAAATATTGTATAATTCCATTTATAACAGGTGCCTACAGTAGTCAAATACACAGAGACAGAAGTAGAATGGTGGTGGTCAGGGGTTCTTGGGAGGGGATATGAGGAGTTATTGTTTGATGGATACAGAGTCTCAGATGGGGAAGATTTAAAAGTTCTGGAGATGGATGGTGGTGATGGCTGCACAATGTAAATGTAGTTACTGCCATAGAATTATACACTTTTATTTATTTATTTATTTATTTATTTATTTGTTTGTTTGTTTATTTATTTAGAGACGGAGTCTCGCTCTGTCGCCTGGGCTGGAGTGCAGTGGCCGGATCTCAGCTCACTGCAAGCTCCGCCTCCCGGGTTTACGCCATTCTCCTGCCTCAGCCTCCGAGTAGCTGGGACTACAGGTGCCCGCCACCTCGCCCGGCTAGTTTTTTGTATCTTTTAGTAGAGACGGGGTTTCACCGTGTTAGCCAGGATGGTCTTGATCTCCTGACCTCGTGATCCGCCCATCTCGGCCTCCCAAAGTGCTGGGATTACAGGCTTGAGCCACCACGCCCGGCCAGAATTATACACTTTAAAGTGGCTAAGATGGTATATTTTATGTGATGTATACTTTACCATAATCTTTTTGAAAAAGAATTCAGACTTTGGAGTCAAACATGGGTTTAAATTCTGGCTCTGCTGCTTATTAGCTGTGTGACCTTAAATAAATTATTTAATTTCTTTGAACATTAGGTTTCTCATTTGTTAAATGGAAACAATATTCAAGTATTCAAGCCAACAAGAAAGGATTGTTATGAGGAGGAAGAGCATACATATAGCAGAGTGCCAGGCACATAGTAGGCATCTGGTAATATTAGCAAGGCTGTAAATGCCCAGAGACATGAAATAAGAGACCATAGGTATTCAGAGCTCATTTGGTATGGTTGAAGTGTGCGGTAATGAGCATTGATGCTATAATGAAAAGCAGGTCTTCATAAAACAAGAGGGTTAAACTTTATCCTGACACCTGTGGAAGGCCACTGGAGGGTTTTAACAGTGCCAAAAAATATTAGAAAAGAGGGCAGAGAGGGGAGTAAAAATCAAGCCAAGGTTTTATGGACGTAGATAGACGTCTGTACTCTTCAGTCAGTCACTTAGTCAGGGGCTTGCAAATCCTCTCCATTAACACAGACAATCAACACTGTTGGCTTATGGGAAAACAAGTCATTAAGAGAAAAGCCGCATTGAACACCCTCACTTTGCACCATCTTATCAGAGCAGGAAACTTGGATATAAAGAAGTAACTAGGCCGTGCGCGGCGGCTCACGCCTGTAATCCCAGCACTTTGGGAGGCTGAGGTGGGTGGATCACCTGAGGTCAGGAGTTTGAGACCAGCCCGGCCAGAAATTAGATGGGTGTGGTGGTGCGCTCTTGCAGTCCCAGCTACTTAAGAGGCTGAGGCAGGATAATCACTTGAACACGGGAGGCGGAGGTTGCAGTGAGCCAAGATCACACCACTGCACTCCAGCCTGGGTAACAGAGCGAGGTGAGAGAGAGAAAGAGAGAAAGAGGGGAATGAAAGGAAAGGAAAGAAAAGAAACTAGCCACATAGAAAGTAATAAAGTCAGTTGAGGCCTAAGCGTAAACTCTAAGAGACTTCTCTTTCCTTCTCTCCCACTTTAAATCACTGGGTGGAGGGTATAAGGGCTTCTCTTGCTTCTGTGACTTTACCAAGACTTCCTATTGTGTTCTCTATACCCTGCCTGTGCCAAGCTTTCTTCAGACTCTTAATATCTGTGATGAGCAGGGATGGGTCAGAAGACAGTTCTGCTCAGGTCATAACCTGCACATCCAAAGATGGCCTGCGCTACAATTTCATCATATTTCAGCATTCTAATGTGGTCACATTTTCACCAGCATCCACTTAATGCCACTTAATCAGGTGCTTTCCCCTGGTTTTTCTCTCCACCTATAAAACTTAAGGTTTTATGTGAAAACTCACGGTAATGACAGCTGCCAAAACGCACATATTTCTCCTGAGTTACCTGCATTCTTCCATTCCTGGGTCTGCTCACGGTACTCCAAGTGATACTTATTTTTAAATTTATTATTTTTTTCTAATTACCCAGGTAATATATATTTCACTTAGAAAACAACAAAAATATAGAAAAACACACAAAGTAAAATTAAAGGTTGCCTATAATCTTATCATCCAGATATATCTCTTAATACTCCTAAGATGTTCATCATTTTATTTACGGCTTCTGCCTTTGCTTTATAAAAAGCATTCTCCATCCCAAGTGAGATAAATTTCGCCCGTATGTGTTCATTTTTTATTAAACATCTCATATCTGCAACTTAAGTTCTTTTAAACTGGCCTTGATTTTAAAAGTTCAGAGTCTGTAACCTGTGCTAAAGCATGCAGCTGCTTTAGCTGGCAGAGCATTGGATAGGGAATGGAAAATTGAACTGGGAAATGGGAGTAACTGATCTTCACCAATGGACCCAGCCTCTCTGTGCCTAAATTCCCCTGTGTGTAAAAATGCAGGAAATTACATTTGAACCCCAAATTTACTTTTTCCCTGCTTTAAAATATGGCATATACACAGAAGGCTGCACAGTGTCACCAACAATAATAAAACAAATGCCCACTAATCCACACATGGATTTTGACAGCATTTAACAATTTCCCTGATTTCTTCTAATCCACTTGAAAAGCGGTGACCCCGGCTGGGCGCGGTGGCTCACACCTGTAATTCCAGTACTTTGAGAAGCCGAGGCCGGCGGATCACGAGATCAGGAGATCGAGACCATCCTGGCTAACATGGTGAAACCCCGTCTCTACTAAAAATACAAAAAATTAGCCGGGCGCTGTGGCGGATGCCTGTAGTCCCAGCTTCTCCGGAGGCTGAGGCAGGAGAAGGGCGTGAACCTGGGGGGCGGAGCTTGCAGTGAGCCGAGATCGTGCCACTGCACTCCAGCCTGGGCGACAGAGCGAGACTCTGTCTCAAAAAAACAAAAGAACTAGTTTACAATCCCACCAACAGTGTAAAAGTGTTCCTATTTCTCCACATCCTCTCCAACACCTATTGTTTCCTGATTTTTTAATGATTGCCATTCTAACTGGTGTGAGATGGTATCTCATTGTGGTTTTGATTTGCATTTCTCTGATGGCCAGTGATGATGAGCATTTTTTCATGTGTCTGTTGGCTGTATGAATGTCTTCTTTTGAGAAATGTCTGTTCATATCCTTTCCCCACTTTTGGATGGGGTTGTTTGTTTTTTTCTTGTATATTTGTTTGAGTTCTTTGTAGATTCTGGAAATGAGCCCTTTGTCAGATGAGTAGATTGCAAAAATTTTCTCCCATTCTGTAGGTTGCCTGTTCACTCTGATGGTAGTTTCTTTTGCTGTGCAGAAGCTCTTTAGTTTAATGAGATCCCATTTGTCAATTTTACACTGTTGGTGGGATTGTAAACTAGTTCAACCATTATGGAAAACAGTATGGCGATTCCTCAAGGACCTAGAACTAGATGTACCATATGACCCAGCCATCCCACTACTGGGTATATACCCAAAGGATTATAAATTATGCTACTACAAAGACACATGCACACGTATGTTTATTGCGGCACTATTCACAATAGCAAAGACTTGGAATCAACCCAAATGTCCATCAGTGACAGACTGGATTAAGAAAATGTGGCACATATACACCATGGAATACTATGCAGCCATAAAAAAGGATGAGTTTGCGTCCTTTGTAGAGACATGGATGCAGCTGGAAACCATCATTCTTAGCAAATTATCACAAGAAGAGAAAACCAAACACCGCATGTTCTCACTCATAGGTGGGAACTGAACAATGAGCTCACTTGGACTCGGGAAGGGGAACATCACACAATGGGGCCTATCATGGGGAGGGGGGAGGGGGGAGGGATTGCATTGGGGAGTTATACCTGATATAAATGATGAATTGATGGGTGCTGACGAGTTGATGGGTGCAGCACACCAACATGGCACATGTATACATATGTAACCTGCACGTTATGCACATGTACCCTAGAACTTAAAGTATAATAAAAAAAAAAAAAAAAAAAAACAAAAGAAAACAAAACAAAAAAGTGGTGGTGGCCCCTCATGCTGTGCTCTGACAGAGTTAAGACAGTTTGCATAGCCCATCTCTCCTTGGAGGAACTTGTCTCTCTTTTGAATTAGCTTACTTGGTTGCCTCAGAAGCTATTCTTTCTCACGGGCTCAACAAAAGTAATGATTTTGTCATTTACCTGTCATTTTCATTGTTAGGGTGAGAGTGATGAGCTTTGCAGCTATATCCTAAGCAGAATTGTAAGTATATTTCAATTCCACCTTTATCCTGTATCAAATCTATACACTGGAGCCTCTCTGGGAGGCTACATAAGAATCATGCTGCTTTAATAACAAACCTTTCTTTCTAGCAGTGTAAGTCACCCCTCAATCTTCCAAAAATTCTTCATCCCTTTATTAAGCTTCCCAGGTGACTTTAGAATTATGTTGTCTAGTTAAAAAAATACTTTTGACATTTTTATAAGAATTGAAGTGGTTGAATTCTTGAGTTATGCCATTCAAGAATGGGTATGCCCTACCATTTATTTAAGTCTTCTTTCAAATCCCTTAGTAAAATTTTGCAGTTCTATTTCTATGGGTCCTGCCTACTTATTGTAAGTTTGTTCCTAGGTATTTTATATTTTAGTTTCTATTTTTAATACCTTTAAAAATTATCTTTGCTTTAGTAGATTTGTTGATTTTGAAAGATAAGCATTAGCTAGGCACAGTGGCATGTGCCTGTAGTCCCAGCTACTTGGGAGGCTGAGGTGGGAGGGTTTGAGCCCCAGAGCTTGAGCCTGGGCAACAGAAACAGTGAGACTCCTGTCTCTTAAAAAAAAAAAAAAAAAAAATATATATATATATATGTATATATATATACACACACACACACACATATATATTTGCATATTGATTTTGTAACCAACTGCCTTACTGAACTCTACTTACTTCTAGTATTTTTTCTGTTGACATTATTGGGTTGCTAGATAGGCAGTTGTATGTAAATAATAATTTGCCTCCTCCTTTCCAAAGATTTTTCTCTTATTTCATTTGTTTTACTGTTTTGGCTAAACTTTCAGAAAACATTAAATGATCATGGATAGTTGGCATACTTGTCTTATACCTGAACTTAGCAGGAAACACCAGAGCTTCACTTTAAGTATGGTGATACCTGTGGCAGAAACAATAAATCAGCTTATTCAACAATTCCATTCTCTTGCATTTGAGAAAGAAGAGAAAAGAGCAGCCCTTGACATTCAGAAGCTGGCCAGGCACTCACAGCAAGGCCATGCTGCCCTCTCTTGGACATAAACCATGTCATAAAATATCAAAGCCAGACAAAGTTGCTCTGGGATCATGATTCAGTAAGATAAGGCGAGTCCACACCATGATTTTGTTGAAGCTCAGGCAAAAATAAGTTCACTGTGCCCCTCACAAAATAGCAAACATTCCTCTCTCTTGGCCAAAATGAGTAACTGTTAACTCCTTACCACTTACCCCCTTTTTCACTCTCGTTTGTCCTCCCTATTGATAAAACTTGAGATAATCATAGAATTGCATCTGCTTTCTAACAGCATCCAATCTAGAAAGAAAATCTGCTTCCTTAGCCCCTCCACAAATCACCTAACCAATGCCCAAATCCTATAATAGGTTCTAACACCTCTTATTGAGACACCCCATAGCTCCCCATGGTGTATGTTTTCCCTCACTGTACTAACCCAACTTGTTCACCTAGAGTTGTATTTGTGGTGGTCTCTGACTGGAGGACATTGGCATGCTTTAGAAAACTAAAAAGTACATTTCTGTACTTACAACTAAGGTTCATTCCTATAATATATGCCAGTCATTTATGCCCACACTGATTCAGAGATGGAAGAGAACAATGAGAGGAGGTGGTCACAGAGTAGGAGATTACAGATTCCATTATACCCAGACAATACACAGGCATCTGGCCCTTTAGGAGCAGCTATGGTGGAATCCTAGCCTTTCCACTAGAACAGTCCTATTGTGAGGAGGTATGGTTTTCTTCCTATGTCATCTGATTGCATTGTTTCTGGCTACGTAGCTTTAAAATCTAGTTCTTGGGCCACTTAGGAATTCTTTGAGTGATCCAATATTCTTTTAATAATTCATTTTTGCTTACATTAGGTCTTACAAGATGCTGGCATGGGATGCTTCTGCTTTAGCATGGTGTCTTCGACTGAGTTACCACTACAATAGGTATCAGGATGCCAAAATGATTGTGAGAGCATCACTTCCAACTCCCAGATATTACTCATCTTTCAGCCAATTCTAACCCACAACCCTACAGAGAAGGGGATTCTGAGAAATGTACTTCTAGCTTGGCTATAACAACAGCACATTCCTACGAAGGATTTTTTTTTTTTTTTTAACTACATAGGATTCTTAATCTTCCCTGTATGCCCTCTTCCCACATCGAATTTTTTCATTTGTATTTGATTGAATTCATAGGTCATGTCCACTTTAATGATTCTTTTTCCCCCAAAGAATCAAGAGTTAGGAGTGTTCAATTATCAAGTAGCTTGAATTATATTTAAACCTTTTTTAAAAAGGAACAAATTTCTAGTTTTAAGGCAGCATGAGTTTAAAAAGTTATCTATATAGTTTCTATTTGAAAGAATCTATTAAGGTTCCTTTATGATAATCCTAGAATCGATTTCATAAATTTTTACAGCCATTTAAAAAGGACCGGTATTTTCTGTAGGGTACAAAGTTTTTAATATTTATCACAACTATTACTGTGTACCAAACTACTTCAAATCTCAATGGCTTAAACAATAAGCAGTTACTATTGTTCATGACTCTGTAAGTCAGTTTATAGTGGGTTTTCTCATCTCAACTGGGCTCATTCATGCTTCTATAGTCAGTTTTTCATAGGGTAGGCAGCTCTGTTGATGTAGGCTGGGCTCACTCACATGTTTAGGAGTTGGCTGGCTGTCAGTGGGTGATTCATTGCTCTCTTCCATGTTGTCTCTAGTCCTCCAGCAGGTTAGCTTGGACTTGTTGACATGGCAGAAGCAAAGGTCCAGGAAAAAAAGAGGAAGCAAACAAGACCTCTGAGGCCTAGACTGAAAACTGGAAAGCTGTCACTTCTGCTACTTTCTGTTGGCCAAAGAAATCACAAAGCCAGCCCAGATTCAAAGACTCCACCTGTTAATAAGAGGAGATACAAAGTCACATTGCAAACAGCACTGATATATGAAAAGAGTAAAGAACTGTGACCATTTAGGCCAGGCGCGGTGGCTCATGCCTGTAATCCCAGCACTTTGGGAGGCCAAGGTGGGTGGATCACCTGAGGTCAGGAGTTCGAGACCAGCCTCAACATGGAGAAACCCCATCTCTACTAAAAATACAAAATTAGCCAGGCATGGTGGTGCATGCCTGTAATCCCAGCTACTCGGGAGGCTGAGGCAGAATTGCTTGAACCTGGGAGGTGGAGGTTGCAGTGAGCCGAGATCGCGCCATCGCACTCCAGCCTGGGCAGCAAGAGTGAAACTCCGTCTCAGGGGGGGAAAAAAAAAAAAAGAACCATGACCATTTAAATAAACAGACAAATAGATAAATCATTTGAATCAGTATTTCTCATATTGGGGTCCACCGTGGACACGTGGAATTTACAAATGCTCTTCAGAAGATGTACATTTTCTCAAATTGACTGCATGTGTAAACAACCTTTGTAGGGTCATTTAACACTTTTTCCTTAAATTGCACTTTGAAATTAATATTGCCATCCCTTCCTTTCCAAAGTAGAATTTGTATGAGCTTCCTTGGGCCATATGTGAAAATAATCATTCAAGTCCCTATTGGATAATTTTAAAAATTTTATTTTAGTACACAAGTATAATTCACCTACCAATATTTCCTTGCTTTCATTCAAAGTATTTGTAATAGGCTGGCTGAGTGGTTCACACCTATAACCCCAGCACTTTGGGAGGCCGAGGTGGGAGGATCACTTGAGCCCAGGAGTTTGAGACCAGTCAGGACAACATGGCAAAACCCCATCTCTACAAAAAATACAAAAATTAGCCATGTGTGGTGGTGCACGCCTTTTCTCCCAGCTACTTGGGAGGCTGAGGTGGGAGGATCACCTGAGCCTGGGAGGCTAACGCTACAATGAACCATGATCATGTCACTGCACTCCAGCCTAGGCAACAGGTCAAGACCCTGTCCCTAAAACAGTAAGAATAAAATAAAATCCTCTAAGCTGACATTTGATATCATAGCTCTTTACTGATCCATATATTTGTTTTTACCCTTTCTCCTAATTGTATCTCTTTAAGTAAACTCCTAAAGAAGCAGTAACTATTTTTCAGAGCCCCCTGTCCCTCTGAATCCATTGACTCAGCACAATAAACACTTTCAAAGACTGATGTACAGTTGTCTTTCCCATCAGTGAGCTCCGCAGGCAGGGGCTGTATTTACTCTCTTCACTGCCTGTATCTTCAGTACCAGGTATATAATAGTTGCCCAATAAATTACATCGAGTTGAAAAAACAAACTCTGACCTTTTTTTTAAAATCTATCATGATTACTTTTTGAGAGGAGAGACGGGGTAATGACTGGGAGGGACAGGTAGGGGCTTCAGAGTTGCTATTCATGTTCTATTTCTTGTCCTAATGGGGGTTATTTGTACATGTTCATCAGCTGATCATAATTTTGTACTGTATACTTGCAATTGGTGTACTCTCTGAATGTGCTACACTCCAATGACGAAACTTTGGGTCTACAGTAATTCTTTGGAAATGAAGGAAATTACAAGCATTCAGAGATTGCCATTAAAGAATAAAAGATAATGGTTTCTGAATGTATTACTCCATTTTCACACCACTATAAAGAAATATCCAAGACTGGGTAATTTATAAAGAAAAGACGTTTAATTGAGTCAAAGTTCCGCATGGCTGGGGAGGCCTCAGGAAACTTACAATCATGGTAGAGGGTCAAGTAGGCACATTTTACATGGCAGCAGGCAAGACAGCGAGTGAAGAGGGAACTTTCAAATACTTATAAAACCATCAGATCTCATGAGAACCCACTCACTATCACAAGAACAGCATGGGGTCCACCACACCCATCATCAATCACCTCCCTCCATCATTACGTAGGGATTACAGGTCCCTCCCTGGAAACATGGAGATTACAATTTGAGATGAGATTTGGGTGGGAACACAGAGCCAAACCGTATCACTGAACATGCAAAGTGAAACTTCAAGTGGAGACCACAATGTTTTCTAACATTGATGTTTCTAGAAAGTGCACTCTTAGCCATGAAAACTAGCCAGATGTCACAATGGGAAAGATTCACTGAGATAATGTATATAAAGTGCTTAAAATAGTACTAGGTACAGTCAGTGACACAGATTAGCTGTTATTACTTTTTGTAACATACTAGAAGCAGTTCCAAATGAAGGCTTAACCTGAGATCATAAGCAAATTTTCTTCATTACAATCCTATTTTTTCCTTACCTCTTTCAAAATAGCTTTTATAGCCTGACTGAAGCAGTGCCTTCACTTACATGATTTATATTTATGATGTCCACGGCACCACCTGACTTATTTTAGTCCACCCAAGAAGTCACAAGTCCAAAACCAATTGTGGAGCATCCCCACCAAATGAGAGCCCAGTGACCTGGTGTGGTGATTCTCCAATATGCAAATCACTGGGGCATTTATTAAAAGTGCAGGTTCCATGGTTTCCCACACCAAAGCTTCTGATTCACTTAGTCTGAGAATAGAGCCCAGGAACTTGCATTTTTAAACAAATTCTTCAAGTGATTCTAAAAAAGGTTGTCTACAGAGAACACTGAGTCTCTCGTTTCATAAATGAATGAAATGGAGGCCAGCAAGGGAAGGGACCTATCCAGTCTTCTTTCTGGCTACTGAGAACGCACAGACTAGAATGAAGGTCACCTTTTAACATTCCAGTGTTATTTCCATGACTCCATGCTACGACAGCTTAGAACCCAGAATGAATCCGTCCTAAACCTTGGTTTATTCCACTGACCCCAATGCCTTTTTACCCATGCATTAGGTTAACTGGAGAGACACAAAAACCCAGCTGTATACTCATTAGGTACGCAGAACCAGGTACTTTAGAAACCTACTTTATTTTTTATTTATTTTTTTGAGACGGAGTCTCGCTCTGTCGCCCAGGCTGGAGTGCAGTGGCGCGATCTCAGCTCACCACAAGCTCCACCTCCCGGGTTCACACCATTCTCCTGCCTCAGCCTCCCGAGTAGCTGGGACTACAGGCGCCCGCCACCACGCCCGGCTAATTTTTTGTATTTTTAATAGAGACGGGGTTTCACTGTGTTAGCCAGGATGGTCTCGATCTCCTGACCTCGTGATCCGCCCCCCTCAGCCTCCCAAAGTGCTGGAATTACAGGCATGAGCCACCACGCCCGGCTAGAAACCTACTTTAAATCACAGCTCTGATAGTTATATGCTGTATGACTTGTGATAGTTATTTGAATTCTGTGTGCTTCAGTTTCTTCCTTTGTAAAGTGGCAAAACAATACCTACATTTGCAGGATGTTGTGAAGAATTACGTAAATTACTAGCACAGACCTTGCAAATATTAAGTTCCCAGTAAACAGTAACTATTATTAATGCCACCTTAAAACATGGCACTAAAACTACATTCTTCATTCTCCTAGAGCCTATTCTCAAAGTGTAGTCCCCTACAACAGAATTACCTGGAAGTGTTTGTTTACAACATAGATTTCTGAAACCAGCCCCTCATAAGACCTAGTGAATTGAATCATTGGGGGTGGGGCCCAGAAGTCTGCATTAACAAGCAAGCATCTTCGATTCTTCTTTTGCATACAGAAGTTTGACAAACATTGGACTAGGGCTGTAGACAAAGAGTGCTTCTTCTTAATGAAGACGTGTATGAATGAGAGGGAAGTAGTGTTGCACACTCTAATTTGAAACTAACAATTTTCTGCTAATAAAAGGTTGAGTGCCACCTACTGCCTCATTTTAGAATGCAATGCTGAGATTGGTTCAATTCCTCTCTCAGTAATTGAATTTACCCTGAAAAATCAATCCTAAACAAGATATCCAAACAATATAAAGCACTGTTGGAAGAAGAAATAAAAACAGGCTTTACTTAACCAAAAGAAAATTTTCAAAGTTAAAGGTTTTTGGAGTTTTAGATTCGTATATCTAATAAACTCCTGTAGTTTCAAGTTACTGCTAAAACAGTAAAGGAACAGTGAAAGGAAAAACAGTACCACTGAAAGCCCTAAAATACTGTAATGAAACAACATGCAGCCACTCTAACTTCCCATGCTCCCAAGAGAAAATTAAGTGAAATAAAAACAATTTTCTTACCTCATAACACACTATTCAAGTCCAGTATCAAAACAGCCACCTGCAGGACACTAGTTGGAAAAGTTAACATTCCCTTTCAAAGTTACTCAAAAAGCTTTTTGAAATATAGTTTGTTACTATGTTTAAAGCTGATTTGCCTTCCCAAGTCACAAATGCATACAAATATGCCCAGAGGCTCAAAAGAAATGGGCAAAGCCTTATAAATATTCATATACAACTAGCAGTTATACACTGTTTCAATAATTCAATGAGAAATCATAAAATGCATTTGTCTTCAATTCGTGTTTATTTTTAGAAAATAAATGGCAACATATATACACTGTGGAGTCTGAATCTCCTCATCATAGAGTGTGAATGATAGTCCGGTTGCGAAGCTGCTGAATATACTCTTTGGCATGGTCAACTGCTGTCTTTGGTGGCTCAGGTAGAGGTGGGGGCCCTTCCACCAACTTCACAAAATAATGGCAATAAACCTTCTCCATGATCCCAGAGTGACCTCTGCCATGGTAGCGGATGCGTTTCAGGCACTGGCCTCGTCCTGAGGTAGACTCAGCTAAACGGGAAGAAAAAGAGAATTACAGGAAATGAGTGTTATCCACAAGCCTGATCAGCTGAGCAATTTCTGTCCTTTCCTTGACTGGATTCTGAGATTACATGGGCTCACTGGTTGGCTAGAGCAAGCTTGTCTCAAAACAACCATCTCCTGAACATTAAGGACCAGGCACTATTCTAGTGTTGAAGAAGTAAGAGTGCACAAGACTGGCAAGGCCCCTGCCTCCAAGCAGTTTACATTCTGGAGAAGAAAAATGTAAAATAAAATAATTTCAGTTAGTGACAAGTGCTGTGAATAAATCAGAACCAGATGACAGACAATGGTGGGGTGTAGGGGACTTCAGACTGGTAGTGTCAAGAGGCATCCCTGAGAAAGAGACATTTGATCTAAGACCAGAATGAATCATCTATGCGAATATCTAGGGGCAGGGTATTCCAAGCGGAGGAAAAAGCAAGTGCAAAGGCCCAATGGTGGGAATGTACTTGGCTTGTTTTAGGAAAAGAAAGAAGACTAGCGTGCTGAAGCATAGTAACCAAGGGGAAGAGGGGCACAAACAAGGGAAAGAGATTAGAGATAAAGCCAGGTCAAGATTACACAGGGCGCTGTAGGCTCAGGCAAGGAGTTTTTTATTTTATTCTAATTGTGATGGGAAGCCACTGGAGTCAATGGCTCCCAAATGCTGGTTCTCTGACAAGCCACATCAGACTAACCTAGGGAATGTAATTAAAATGTAGATGCTGAGACTTCACCTCTGTGGATTCTAATTCAGTATATTTGGGGTGGGCCTTGGAAATTACATCCTGGGTAAACACCCATACCACAACTCTCCCCAGAAATTCTGATTCACAGCCAGTTTTAGGAACTCTGGCACAAATGCCCCCTCAGCTCCCCTCCCCACTTCTGTATATCAAAATTTGACCTTGAAAGTTTAAAGAAATCTTTTAAATAGTATGTAAGGGCCGGGCGCGGTGGCTCACGCCTGTAATCTCAGCACTTTGGGAGGCCAAGGCGGACGGATCACCACAAGGTCAGGAGTTCAACCTTGGCCAATGTAGTGAAACCCCGTCTCTATTAAAAATACAAAAAATTAGCCAGATGTGGTGGTGGGCACCTGTAATCCTAGCTACTCAGGAGGCCGAGGCAGGAGAATTGCTTGAACCCAGGAGGTGGAGGTTACAGCAAGCCAAGATCCATCACTGCACGCCAGCCCGGGCAACAGTGCAAGACTCCGTCTCAAAAAAAAAAAAAAAAAACTACTTAAGAACTGTTTACCTGTTCACCCACAGTAACTCAAAGTAGTAGCCAGTCACCTTCTACAATTTTCTGAATGTATTTAGTCAGCTACTTGTTTAGTTAATAAGCCTTTTAAAAAGGTAAAATCTACAGAATACATATTAAATTATCCATTTCAACACTCATCATTCTTATACACTTACTGTGACATAACTTTATAAATATAGGGACTATACCAAAGTATGCACTTGACAACTCTCTAACTACAATATCCTCTAGTGAAGTGGGTTTCAGCAGAAGCTTGCTAGCTTTGCCAAAGCGAAAGCCAAGAATGAAAGTGAAAACTGCCCAGGATCTAAGTGAGATAGGGAAAGACCTACTGCCCTTTTATTAACTTCATTTAGTGGGCACTGAAAAAATGAGTTTACAAATTTCCAGAGAAAGCAGCATTACACAAATCACTTTATAAGAAAACACCATCACAGTGCATCCCCTGGATCAACCTGTCTAGCGGAAATCTACAAATAAGAACAGTGAGACCAGAAAACTTCTAAAAAGCATTTTACAAATGTGATAGCTACTTCTATCCCAAATCACTTCTCTATCCAGCTTGAGCACCAATTTCCAAATATTCAATGGATCACTAGATCACAATGATCAATCCCATCAGGGTCTATGGTGGCTCCCATTTCCCTTCTATCTCCCCCAAAACACAAGCTTACAGAGATCTGCACAAAAGCAGAAGCTCAATGCCTGCTAAATGTCAGTCATGATTCCATCTTAAAGCCATAAAAGATCACCTGCATATCTTAAAGCCATGATGCCATCATTTCTTTATGTCAAAACAAAAACATTAATTTTTCTAAAACATCCTAAGATTCTTTAATACACTGTAATGGAAATACCCAACACAGCCACCCCAAGGTGTAAATGAAATTGGGACTTAGAGCATAGTTGCCAAACTGTTTTCTGGTTCCTCTCCTCCACTCTCCTCCACTAAGTCCATATTTAGGGGTTTCAAACTGCTTTTGTATATGGAACCATTTCAAGTAAAATGAAACAATATGTAGAAGCCTGATGTATAAAACACTGTAATGCTGATCTGTTCTTATTGAAACGTGGGTCAAGGAAGACCCAAAACTGTGCCATTCATTCACTCAGCAAACATTTTTGAGTTCTTACTGGGTACCAGGCTCTGTCCTGGGCTCCAAGGATATAATGGTGACCAAAATATCAAGGGTCTCACTCCTAGACACCCCACAGAGCACAATTTCAAAACTACCGCCTATCGTTAATAGTTTTAAAACACCATCTTAATAACGTAAATCTCTTACCCAAACTTCTTTGATACAGTTTGAACCAAATGCACAGCCTGCCATGTTCAGTTCTCTGGAATATAGGCCCAGTCTACCCTTCTCATTTTATCTACTCGAGGTCAAACTTCTACTTCCTTCACACTGCTCTCCTCATTGAACTACACTATTACTGCTTATTCCAACCTATGTACCTCTGCATGTATGGCTACCCCACTTTACAAATCTCCTCTTCTCCTGGACATTCCTCCAGACTCCCAAATGCCTATCTTCAAATGTCAATTTTTTCTAGAACATCTCCACAACTATTCTAACCCATATTGATCTTTTCTTGTCTACTCCAACAATACCATTTGTCTGTATTACTCTTTTTAGTCCCAAATCATATGCTGTCTTTATAAGCATCTGTGTTTCATCTGTAAAGGTCACCTCATCAACCAAACTTATACTCTTTTTGTATTGCCCCAAAAGTTCACAATCCATAGGAACAGAAACAATTTTGAAATACATCATCTGCTAATTAATTTCATTTTTTCAATACAGAGGTCTCTGGTAAATCTAATCAAATTCTGAAATAAGTTACAAAGTTTTTCAAGGACATATAATACTAATGGTATACATGGTATTACTATAATTCAGAAGAACATTGTGTGCATTCTTCCAAAGAAATACTACTGTCAAAGAACTACAAGTGTTAAATATTTTAAAATGACACAAAAGATATAACATCACCTATTTAATGTGGATAGAATGCACACAGAAAGTACTCAAATATTTTTTGAATGAAAGAATACATTAAGATATCTCAAAAGTGAAGAGAAACTCTGTTTTTCTATAGATAATGCCCAACAGGTGTAATTAATTTAAAATATTGCCAATATTTTCAGGCCAGGCGCAGTGGCTCACGCCTGTAATCCCAACATCCTGGGAGGCCAAAGCGGGTAGATCACCTGAGGTCAGGACTTCGAGACCAGCCTGGCCAACATAGTGAAACCTCATCTCTACTAAAAATACAAAAATTAGCTGGGCATGGTGACGCATGCCTGTAGTCCCAGCTACTCGGGAGGCTGAGGCACAAGAATTGCTTGAACCCTGGAGGCAGAGGTTGCAGTGAGCTGAGATCGCACCACTGCACTCTACCCTGGGTGCAGACTCCGTCTCAAAATAAATAAATACATAAATAAATAAGTATATATACACATAGCAAATATTTCCTATTAGTAGTATTTAGGTAAATACAAATCTTGAAATTGTAACAGCAGAAGCCCTCCCCTCCCACCTTCTCTTAGCCAATAAGACTGATGTACAAGGTCAGTCATCACTTTCCCTAAAATGATTCACTTTAGATGCCATGAATCACTAAGGAGAGATTATTAGTCCATGTCCACTTGTTAAGGTCTATTCACAGTGTCATTAGTCATCATTATAAGTTGGAAAGGGAAATGAACTTTCTAAATCTATGGTCATGCAACACCAGGCATTAGCTTTAGACCAATGACAGGCATTTGAAAGAATTACCATATAATGAGAACATATGCTATCAAAAAAGCACTTCCTTTAAAACGCCTATACTTATTTCAGGGTACTGAAAGAACCATTGCTGAACCAAAATAGTAGCCAGTAAGTAACTAGTCTTTCAAAACTCTAACAGAAGTTTATGGAATGAAATGTCTAGGCCTTTTCTAAGAACAAGGTAAGATAAATCAGTTACCCACATTTTATGGTTAAGAATCAATAGTTTACTAAACTATTGATTATTATTAAGCTGTTTATTAAATAAACAGCTTCCCAGGCCTTTCCACTGGGGTTTCAAGTCCAGCGGGTCTGTGCCAAGGCCTAGGAATCTATATTTTAAATAACAACCTCAAGATGATTCTTAAGAAGAAGCTTGACAAATACAGAGATAAAATGTCTGACACATCATACTCTTCCTGAGGGTACTCATCTCTTTTGATTATGGAATTAGGCATCAAAATACTTAGTGAATGAAAAATTTTACAAATCATAATATAAATCCAAACTTATTAGCCCTACTTAAGTGATCAACACAGAAGTAGATGAAAAGAGAGTACAGGTAAGGCACAGATTTTTCAGCAGAAATGTGCAAAAGAACTCTGGATTAAAAGGTCAGACAATGTGGCTTATGCCTGTAATCTCAACACTTTGGGAGGCTGAGGCAGCAGGACAGCTTGAAGCCAGAAGTTCAAGACCAGCACAGGCATCTAAGTGAGACCTCTATCTCTACAAAAAATTTTAAAATTAGCTAGGTGTGCTGGCACGTGCCTGTAGTCCCAGCTACTCAGGAGGCTGAGGCAGGAGGATGACTTGAGACCAGGCGTTCAAAGCTGCAATGAGCTGTGATCACACCACTGGACTCCAGCCTGAGTGACAGAGCAAGTCATCTCCAAAAATAAAGATAAAATAAAGGGCTATTTATGTAGGATTGGTTAAGCATGTTTTTGCTTAATGGCAACAGTGGACCCTGCTTCTTCATTTGGAACAACAGGATTAAGCTCTTTATCCTATCTCTCTTTACAATTATTGAAAAGGATTTAAAGACGGTTATTGAAAAAGGCTTAAAGACAAATCATATTTCATTTGTATCTGAAGTCCATTAGAAAGTCTATCAGCTAAGAATCTCATATTCCTGTGAAACTGCATAAAATTAATTAAATTTGATTTGATATTCTGAGTCAGAGCAGGAAAAATCACCAAGAGGTTTTTAAGCAAATGGTCTTGCTCCTCATCGCTTCCAATGATTCCAAGCTCTCGCTAACATTATTTATTCATAATGCTCCCAGAAGAAAATGCTTATGATTAACTACTATGACCCTGCATCTTCTGAGTTGCCATTTTGATTTCCCTCTGCATCTCTGCATGTATCAGAATAAAATTATACAAGATTCGGCTTTAAAATAAAGCATTTCAACTGAAAATCAATTAATTTGAATTTCAGGAAGTGTGGTGGCCAGCATCAATTCCAGGTGAGTTGAACTGAGATTTTAACCTAACCGGCACAGACACTATGTGAAAAAGTAGAATTTAGATAAACATTTTTCACTCTAATTGTTGAAAAATTATAAAATACAACTAATTCCCCGTGTAACGATTCAGCCCTTTCTGCTCCATCTGGAGAGTAGCTGTTCCCCATATCTCGAATTTAACACAGCTTTCAGTTAAATAATCCTTAGATATGTAGGTGTGGCAGATTGAGAAAATTTTGCTTCAACATCATCTTTGTTTGATTATAAAACTGCTGAGGTTAGGAGTAATTGCTGCGGTAGTGAGAAAAAAACAATAACTCCAACCACTGCTCCACTTTCCCATGGTGCTGGGAGGAGGCAAGAGAGCTTTGTAATAAACATTAATCTCCTTCTCGGAAAAGAACTGTGTGAAGGTCTGCAGCAAAACAATTCCTTACATTTGTACAGAACATCATGCTTCCCAAAGCATTTTCACTTACATTAATTTAATCTGATATGGAACAAGCACGTAAAAGCAGAGATAATGCTTCAGGATGTAGTAACAAAGGGGAACAAACATATCTGGGTCATCTGAGCCTTCCAAGGCCCCTTGGCTTTTACAATACAACAGACTTCCATTTTGATAACTGGAAGGTTAAATTACAGGACACCTTTATGGATTAGGTACCTGGCTTGGCACATTATAAATAAACATTTTTTAAATGCACCTGTGATTCTTTATTTACCTCCTTGTGGTTGACAAACAACTTTAAAAATGTGTTATACTATTTGTTATAATATTACAATTAAAGTACCACTCTATGCACCAGTCTTGTTATCTATTATTTAATAATTATTAGCAATTGGTTTTATGATCTCAGTCTCATTACAGAACAGGTAAGAGTAAAACAGTACAGTTATTGTCATTTACACTAAATTAAAATTGACATGCCTATGGCTGAAGAATAAGCCATTACTAGCAATTTTCATTGACAAACCAAGTCCTGAGGAGTTAGATATTAAAGACAGTTGTTAGATAAAAAATACGGCATTACTACTGGAAGACATTTTCTAATGCTAAGAATATTAAAAATCTTACCTATATATAAATTGGACCTGAATTCCACATTGTGGTCTCTCACTGCCATATCTTGTGCTTCTAAGAGAACCTTAAATAAGAAAAAGAAAAGCATTTAATTGGCTAACCCTGAAGTAAAATGGAATTAAGTTTCTCATCTCTCATGATCTCTGTACTATGACTGCTAATCACGTGCTTCCATAGTCAATTTTAAAAAGAGAATATCAAATGATAAGAGTACAAAGGAGACAGGAGCTTTCCTTCCTTAGACCAAGAATTGTAAATGCAGAGAACACAGCCCATCCTACTAAGTTTTAAATGACACGTGTAAGCTATAAAGGAGATAGTGGCACTTGTAAGCAGTACCCTTGGAAAGGAACATTATGTCTCTGAGTCAGAAACTTGTCAAAAAGTTCCCAAGGCCGGATGCGGTGGCTCACACCTCTGTGATCCCAGCATTTCAGGAGGCCAAGATGGGCAGATCACATGAGGCCAGGAGTTTGGGACCAGTCTGGCCAACATGTCAAAACCCCGTTTCTACTAAAAATACAAAAATCAGCCAGGTGTGGTAGTACATACCTCTAATCCCAGGTACGTGGAAGGCTGAGGCTGGAGGATCACGTGAACCCAGGAGGTGGAGGTTGCAGTGAGCCAAGATTGCACCACTGCACTCCAGCCTGGGCAACAGAGACCCTATCTTAAAAAACAAACACAAAGTTCATGAAACTCAATAGCTTAATCTTACTGAAAAGTCTTAGCTGGGATGGTGGCTAGCTGGGATGGTGGCTCATGCCTATAATACCAGCACTTTGGGAGGCTGAGGCAGGAGGATCGCTTGAGGCCAGGAGTTCGAGACCAGCCCATCTCTACAAAAGTAAAAAAATTGCTGGATGTGGTGGCGCACACCTGCAGTTCCAGCTATTTGGGAAGCTGAAGGACGAAAATCCCTTGAGCTCAGGAAGTCAAAGCTGCAGTGAGCTGTGATCGTGCCACTATATTCCAGCCCTGGGCAATGGAGTGAAACTCTGCCTCTAAAAAAACAAAAATCTAATTAAAAACTAGAATAAAATAAAAATTCTTAAACTTTGGATGCAGAGTAACCTTTAACATCAGACAAGTAGAGAAAATCACTCTTGATATAATAATTTCCTTGAAGAGGTTATCAAATTTACTCTCCATGGATATCAAATTAACTTCCTCCAGAACACATTTTTGTAAAAATACAAGAACACGTTTTTGTAAAAATATGACAATTGGGCCAGCCACAGTGGCTCTCCCCTGTAATCCCAGCACTTTGGGAGGCTGAGGTGGGCAGATCATGAGGTCAAGAGATCGAGACCATCCTGGCCAACATGGTGAAATCCCTTCTCTACTAAATATTCAAAAATATTAGCCAGGTGTGGTGGCGCACATCTGTAGTCCCAGCTACTCAGGAGGCTGAGGCAGGAGAATCACTTGAAACCAGGAGATGGAGGTTACAGTGAGCCAAGATGGCACCACTGTACTCCAGCCTGGGTGACAGGGCAAGACTCCGTCTCAAAAAAAAAAAGACAATTGTCAGAAATAACAGAAACCAGATCAAAATTTTTACGCCTTAAAAGATAAAGAATGTAGTACGTGGCTGGGTACACAACGAATACTTGTAAATGCATTCTGCATTGAATTAAATATAGCAAAATCATAGCATTACAAAGGAATCTTTTAGAAGTCTGAATCTACCAATCTCAACTATTTAACTATTACCACTAAACTGAAAGGTATGAACTGACTTTTGGTGAGAATTAACTGAATATATAGAAAATAATGCTGATATCCCCAGATGGTAAGGGACAATAATCAATACAACTTTTTGTAATAAGACTATTAAAAAAGAAAAATAGGTCGGACGCAGTGGCTCACGCCTGTAATCACAGCACTTTGGGAGGCCGAGGTGGGCGAATCACCTGAGGTCAGGAGTTCAAGACCAGCCTGGCCAATATGGTGAAATCCCATCTCTACTAAAAATACAAAAGTATTATCTGGGTATGGTGGCGCACATCTATAGTCCCAGCTACTCGGGAGGCTGAGGCAGAAGAATCACTTGAACCCAGGAGGCGGAGACTGCAGTGAGCCGAGACCGTGCCACTGCACTCCAGCCTGTCCAACAGAGCTAGACTCCATCTCAAAAAAAAATTCTCCTTTATAGGAAAAAAAAAAAAAATTTGAAAAAGTATACCTTGAAGTTCAGCCTTGCTCCAAGAAATAAATAATATATATACAAACACAGATACATACACACAAATATACATACATGTATACAAATATATGCACCAAGCCCCAAATCACTAAAAATAAAGTTCATCACATCATAAGCAGTAAAAAACAGATAAATATCTGGTGGAAATAAAAGCATCTCAGGAAATAAACACCTAAAGCACACAACATTCCTAAGCATACATACATTTAATAAACTGAGCACCCTAAATCTGTATTATATAAAATATGCATTTACAACAGAAAATTTATTCATAATTTAGGCTAAGCTTACTAATAATTGCAAAACAGCTGCATTCCCCAGTTCCCCATTCCCTACCACACCCAAACTTGTAAGTTTACCTCTCTAATTATTTTGGCCCCTTTTTTGTCATTGAATTCCAACTGAGCCAAAGCCTGGTCAATAGACATTCCTCGTATCTAGAATTAAAGGGTGAGAGACAAAAGAAAATAAATTAGTTTACAAAGTCAATGTTTCCTTTTCAATGAAAGCCTTACATGATTTGAGTAACTTCTAAAATCAGTGAATTGAACCCAAGCAAAAAAGAAGAAAACAAGCTTGAGAGGAGATACTATTCTCTTTTAGTCAAAATGAAACAAACATTTTAACCATAAAACTGAGACTGTAATAGTTTCAATAACATTAAAGGACAGTAAACATGACAGAGACCACAGGTTGGTAACGACTACGCTAGGCATTCAAGGCATCTCCTTCTCCTATAGGATAAATGTATTACGTGTACACTTGCTGCTTCTGTCTCTCCTCATCTACAAATTTCACTTCCTAGGGGAAAAAACATAAAACCAACTGTTTCAAAACAGGTTGAATCAAGTTTACAGATAAATAAGTAGATTTCCTGGATTCTCTGGTTATAGCCAAACTCCTGATGCCTTTTAGTATCTATCTATCCAATGTGATTTAGTTTCTCAGAAAAAGGTGAAAATTAAGGAAAATCATACATCTCTGAACAATCATTCTTTTGGTTACCTACCAATTGTATCATATTCCTCACAAATCTTTTTTATTTTTCAAATCCTGGGGTGAGGGTTGGGGAGGGGAACTCATAGCTTCTTTCCTAAATTATTATATGGTAATAGTCATTGTAGCTTACCAATTTTGCCAAATACCACATCTTGTCTTTGCTATATTTTATTTGTCTTCGACAGTGGTAGATTTCCTTACAAATAGGAAAACAAAGGACAGAAAGAACATTTTAGCAGGTTTATCACAAAATGGCAGTAACATATACTGTTATTAAAGTAAAAACTTTCTAGGCCTAAAGAAAATGCTGCCATAAGAAACAGAAACATTACTAAGAATTTAAAGATTATTTCCCCCTACATAAAGTTGTATTTTTCCAAAGTCTCACTATGTTAAAAGATTACTAAGGGAGAAATAGAAACTATACAATGGCTGGTTTGTGTCATCACTTGCAACATTTCTATCCAAAGAAATACTAAAAGATTTAAATTAAAGTATCTTGAAAACATTTAGCTGATTAAAAGGACAAAAGAAAAGTACAAGAAAAAGTTCAGTATTAATGAGGAGAAAAATGGCAAAATGGACAAAATAAGTGTTTTCATGTGAAAAGCCAATATTCTAGGTGTTTGGTCAACAGCATACGTTCTAGAATCAGACTGACTGGATTTGAATCCTAACTCTGCCATTTACTAGCTACATAATCTTGAGCAAGCTACTTAACCTCTCTCTAATTTTCCTCTTCTGTAAAATAAATAAAATGATAATTAGAGGGAAATAAAATAACCTATTCCAAGAAACTATTTTATAGTGCCTGGCACATGGTAACTTCTCAGTAAATGTTAGCTTTTATTATCTTCTATTTAAAGTGGTAGGTATGTCCTGTTTAATTACAATGTATAGTTCAAAAAGCACTTTTTGCTCATTATTTCATTTAGTCTAACTCTATGAGTTGAGAGAGGAAATATTTTATATAAACTGAAAATCAGAGAAATCAAGTGACTTAAGACCACAGGTTTGCAAGAGACAAAGTTGGAATTCAAAGAACAGAAAAAGTATGATACATCTGATACAATGTCTAACACATCTACCTTCAAAAGTTTCTCTACTGACTCTAAAACCCACTTTCTTTCCACTACTATACCAAACTGCCACTTTAAAAAAAAAAAAAATTAGAAAACATGTGTTATGGGAAATTGTAGCAAGGAGGTCTCAAAACTTTCTAACATTCTGACTCCTGCTGGACATTTTCAAATGCCTTAGAAAGAGCAGTTTTCTCAAGTGGCCATCTTTTAATATGTGGCAGATTTCAGCTGCAATAGAAGCAGACAGCCTGAAACTATAGCAATAGCCTAATTACATTTTCAGCAATAAAGTGTCCTGGGGAGACAGGGAGAGGAAAGAACTGTCACGACTGATAATAATAATCTGCAAAAATTAATCCACTCAACGAAATCTTTTATATAGAAAAGACCCTTTAATTTGTGCACTCTTGTGGTGGGATACCTTTAAACTTTAATTTTGTATGATTACCCTCAAATTTTACGCATATAAAAAATTGTAATCCTGACCAGAGGATGGCAAAAAGGAATGAAGTGTTTACAAGAAAGGCGAAAATTACTCAATCATCCTCTTCCAAAACTGAAAGAAAACCTCAGCATTTACTTTGGGCAGGTGAAATGTCTAAGGGCACTTTCTAAAGATAAACGAGACAAAGTCTCAGTACGTAAGTATCAAGCAAATAGATAAAGTAACAAAGTTGGAGGTCGGAAGGCCTAGTTATATATCTCTGCCATTAACTGACCTATACAGCAAATTAGATAAAGTGAGGATAAGATATGTAAAATAGTTATTCAAACGAAATAAATGTATGTCTAAATTATAAAATATCTAAATCAATAACTTTTAAATAAATCAATTTATTTTTAAATGCATATAATAATTCAAATGAGGAAAAAGTGTTACCTAATAAAAGTTCTGGCCAGGCGCTGTGGCTCATGCCTGTAATCCCAGCACTTTGGGAGGCCGAGGCAGGCAGATCGCTTGAGCCCAGGAGTTTGAGACCAGCCCGGGCAACATGACAAAAACTCATCTCTACCAAAAATACAAAAATCAGCCGGAAGTGGTGGCACATACCTGTGGTCCCAGCTGCTCAGGAGGCTGAGGTGGGAAGATCTCTTCAGCCCAGGAGATCAAGGCTATAGTGAGCCATGATTGCACAACTGCACTCTAGCCTGGGCAACAGAGTGAGACCCTGTCTCAAAAAAGAAAAAAAAAAGTTCTAGGCCAGCTGCGGTGACTCACACCTGTAATCCCAACACTTTGGGAGGCCAAGGTGGGTGGATCACTTGATGCTAGGAGTTTGAGAACAGCTTGGACCACACAGAGAAACCCTATCTCTACTAAAAATACAAAATTAGCTGGGCATGGTGGCACACGCCTGTAACCCCAACTACTTGGGAGGCTGAGGCACAAGAATCGCTTGAGCCCAGAAGGTGGAGGCTGCAGTGAGCCGAGATCATGCTACTGCACTCCAGCTGGGCAACAGACCTAGACCTTGTCTCAAAAAAAAAAAAAAGTTCTTATTAGAGCTTTATGAGATTCCGATTCACATTAACGTATTATTATCAGCATGTTGACTAATTCATAAATTAAAAATATGTCTCATATAGAAATGGTTGCTGGGGGAGTGAAGAAAAAGAGAAAAAAAAGAAATGGTAGCTCAAAGAGTTTTGACAGTCTCATTACACTTTTCATTTATTTAACATGGCTATTTTTCAAAGACACTACAAAAGTAAACTCAAGCCCGAATTAACAACGTGTGACTATCATAAAGAAAGCCCTTTAATTTCTCTCTGGCTCATTTTCTTTATATGAAGCCCCATATAAGATGAAATCTACATAAGAATCTATATTCTTTGGAAATTGGTGCTAGCTAAACTACGAAGTTAGTCTTAAAAATATGAGAACTAACCTAAAACAACTCTACATTGGTAATGTTCATTTTAATTTACTGCTACGGGATTTGTTCGCTATCCCATCCACTATTATTTATTGACTATATATTCTAATGCAAAAGATCAGACCTAGGTAGAATGGTAGATACTACCTGGCCCTCTTTTCAGCTAGAGATAAAACTGATTTTAATAATGGTTGCAGCTGGCAGATTGGAAATTCTAAGAGACATTGTACATTATAGCACAGTATTGTGAACTATATGGCCAGTGAATACATTATTCCTGGCAAGTTAGGTATTTATGAAGGGTATCGGTATTCCCAGTCATAAAAGATACAACTGATACACCAATATTAAATTACTAAATACTATTTAAAGTCAGAAAATGTTCATATTTCCCAAATGTCATAATTTATCCCCCAAAGGATTACTGTAACAAAATCTGTGCAAAATAGAGAAATTAAGGTTTTTCCAAAGTACTTATATCAAATCGAATCAAATGTCTTCCCACAGGCACTTGTATAAGAAGGATAAACGATACAAAAAAGTTAATCAGAATAGTTTCATTAAATACAACACACAACAAATTACTGAACTGATAGTGTTCATCATTTGCTAGAGTTAAGCAGATGACATACTACCAACTATTTGCGTTTTGCCACTTGGGATATATCCTAAAGTACATTTTTTTAGTATTTAAAGATATAAAACAAACACACACAACAAAACTGTGCTGTTAGATTCTGGACTGGACAAATACTGTTATAATTTATTTCCAATTAATAACTGATTCCAAAGAACTCAGGTAAGAAGCAAAAAAAGTTCATTACTTACAGAAAATTTTTTATTTATGGTATTTGTGCAATTATGTAACATTTCATTTAGTAAATTTTGGTTAATTACAAAATGGAGACCAGCCTGGCTAACATGGCAAAACCCCGTATCTATGAAAAATACAAAAATTAGCCGGGCGTCGTGGCAGGCGCCTGTAATCCCAGCTACTCCAGAGGTTGAGGCAGGAGAATCCCTTGAACCTGGGAGGTGGAGGTTGCAGTGAGTCAATATCATGCCATTGCACTCCAGCTGGGCAACACAGCAAGACTTTGTCTCAAAAATAATAAAATAAAATAAAACAAACAAAATGGAGTCAACACTTAATAGCCTAGACTGACAAATCTTTCAAGTTGTGATGTCATGACAAAATAGGAAAGTTGAAAAGTTATTTGTTTATTCTGTGCAGATAACGGTAAGATTAATCTCCAGTAGGAATCCAATGATTAAGTTCAAACTTTAGGTTCAAATTGCAAAACAAACAAGCAAAAAACAGTGTCTATATTCAAATATATAACACTGGAAAATCATATACACAATTTAAACATTGGCCAATAATTTAAGTCATTGTTGCCAACTCCATATGCTCCATCATTAAGAGCTACTCAGCAAGCCTCTCAGAGTCAAAAATCAGTATGTCTTAAACTCTTAGCTTAGTTTTAGAGTTAAGGTCCCTAATACAGGAAGTTAAGTAAAGACAAATAAGTAAAGAATAACAATCCTTTTCAACTATCAAAGAGATAAATCTAGTACATCTGTGTCAATTAGAGCAAATGGTTGTATAATTTTTTTAACACAGAATAATAAATCATTACTAACCACTTAAGAGTAAGAGCATTACCAGAATTAAGAGATTATTTCTACCCACGAACTTACTGCTGGTCTCCGAGGTTCTCCAGGCAGTTGAGGAGGATAAACAATTTTATTCTTCTTCTCCCATTTTCGAGAAATGTCAAGAGAAGCACTTGTGTGGATATATGATTGAGGTAAAACACTGAAATGAAAGAAGCCTATAAAACAACAGACACTTAGGGGATCTTTTTGTAGAGTTTACATATCTTTTGAACCATATCAGCTCCATTTTGATGAAAACAATTTAAGGATCACAAGTGGAAATATTCCAGAGGTATTTATTAATAGAGACTACTTTTAAAGACAACAAAGAGCCAGTTACAGAGGCTAACAAGAGAGAAAGTAAACGCACATAAGTCAAACCGTTATTAGATATTAACCCAAGATTTCTTGCCCGGACTGGCCAATAACACTGTCTTCTATAAGTCACCCACTCCTAAGAAAGATTTAGAGAAGACATAATGAGCTCTCTGATCTGACCTGTAAGATTGCCCAACTTTGTTGAGTAACTAAGACAAATGCACAAAACAATTAGAAGACAATATGAAATCACGTAACTAAAATATAGGAAACAGCAGAGTATGTCAGAGGTGACTTCAGGTGAATCTTGAACATCGTTATTGATACGGCTTGGCTCTGTGTCCCACCCAAATCTCATCTTCAATTATAATCCATACACGTTGAGGGAGGGACCTGGTAGGAGGTGATTGGATCACTGGGCAGACTCCTCCATGCCGTTCTCATGATAGTGAGGGAGTTCTCATGAGATCTGATGGTTTAAAAGAGGCAATTTCCCTGCACTGTCTCTCTCTCCTGCTGCCTTATGAAAAAGTTATCTGCTTCCCCTTCACCTTCCTCCGTGATTCTAAGTCTCCTGAGGCATCCCCAGCCATGCGGAACTGTGAGTCAATTAAATGTCTTTTGTTTATGAGTTACCCAGTCTCAGGTAGTATCTTTATAGCAGTGTGAAATGGACTAATATACTAATTATCAGAGGAATGGGGCAACGACATATATCATCTATGCAGAGGTACAGAGTTGAGAAATAAGAGGTCTGGGCCTGGCGCGGTGGCTCAAGCCTGTAATCCCAGCACTTTGGGAGGCTGAGACTGGTGGATCATGAGGTCAGGAGATCGAGACCATCCTGGCTAACACGGTGAAACCCCATCTCTACTAAAAAATACAAAAAAAAAAAACTAGCCGGGCGAGGTGGCGGGCGCCTGTAGTCCCAGCTACTTGGGAGGCTGAGGCAGGAGAATGGCGTGAACCCGGGAGGCGGAGCTTGCAGTGAGCTGAGACCGGCCACTGCACTCCAGCCTGGGTGACAGAGCGAGACTCCGTCTCAAAAAACAAAAAACCAAAAAAAAAAAAAGAGGAGGTCTGACTGAGTCAGAGAATTTGTTAAGTATTGGAAAATATTGGAAAGGTCACTGAGGCTAGAGTGGTTGTCTTTGAATGCTAAACTAATGGGCTGAGACTTGATAAAGATCCCAAATTCACTATTCCTTGACCTCTTCCCCCACACTTCAACTGCTTTAACAATATACAACTAGTCATTCTCCCTCTCCCATCTTCCCCAGCATCTGCTACTCCCTTGTATCACTAAATAAAATCATTCTTGAATTGTGCGCTAGAGTTTATCTTCGACTTCCCAATGATTTTCATCCTGCCAGAGCTAGTTACCAAGTCTTACAGATGCTTCCCCTGAAATCGTTCTCAAATGCTTTACCTCTTCTCCATTCTAATTGCCACCATACTATATAGCAATAGCCTCTAGATTGATTTCTCTTCCATCAACTTGCCCAATTCCAATCCATTTTTCTCTGCTTGAGTACCAAATGAGTTACCCTTCTATAATTCAGAGCTACTCATGTCATCCTCCAGCTTAAAAACCTCTGTTGAAATAAGCAAATGAATAATTATGTAATATTCTAATGCTATCCTTTTTTTTCAGTGTCACTGAGTACTGGGATTCTTGGTATGGAAACAAGCAGAAGAGGTTCAGCCAAAATCCAGTAAGTACTAGATCTCTCCACTGAAGAGGTGTAGAAGCAATGACCAATCTAGTAGCAATTAGCACCCCTACTTCCCAGATTACGGTCTTGAAATATCATTTCCTATTGAAGAAAACCAAAACTTCTGAGAGAAATGGCTGATTGCAGATCTCAAGCAGATAACGTACCAAATCAGCCTAGAACATCTTGTCATATCAGAAAGCAAAGAAGCCATCAAAGATTACCAAGGTCATCTCAAAGGCACTGAGGAGCGAACTTGCGGATGCCCAACAAGTCAAAGATGGGACAAGCCAAGCATTAATGAGGACAATAACTGTAGTAGTTATTGTCCTTTAAACATGAAATATGTTTAAAGCCATAAGTTCATAATAAAACCAGGAAAAATACAAATTAGTTACCATTAGAAGATGCTAGTGAGCCAACTTGTTATTTTAAAAACTGGTGAATGGAGAGAAAGAATGAAGAAAAAGACAGGACTTATCCTGTCTTTCCTATACAAACTGTACCATTAAGTTGCCAAGTAGTAGATGAGGAAAAGTTTGACTTGTATAAAGTTAGTAATGAAGGAATAGCAAATTATAATAGCATCATCTTGTAATCCTTAATAAACTAATGGATAAAGGAGGCGTTATGTGTCTCCTGATGGAAGAACACACCACCCACCATCCACAAAGTAGTCTTTCCTGCCCAAAATGAAACTGGGGGCTTAAGTCCCTAGATTCAATATAGGAAACAGAGAAAAGAGAACATGTTATATAATATCATGGGGATGCACTCGGTAAAATCCAAGGTATGGAAAACGCTACAAAACAACCAATTGTCTCCAACAAATAAATTACAAGAAAAAAAAAAAGAGAGGGTTGAATAAAAAACCTACAGAGTTAGAGATTTAACAAAAATACCAATTAGTTTCAATGTGTGAACTATTATAATTTAAAAAGTATGACAGTTATGAAGCCATTGGAAGTTTAAATATCAAATGGATATTTAATGCTTTTTAATGAGATAATAGTGAAATATTTATGAAAATGATACAGTGGGGGGAGTGTTTCAAAATATGATGAGAGAGAATACAGGTTATAAATAAGATTGGCTGGCTGGGCACGGTGGCTCAAGCCTGTAATCCCAGCACTTTGGGAGGCCGAGACGGGCGGATCACGGGGTCAGGAGATCGAGACCATCCTGGCTAACCCGGTGAAAACCCGTCTCTACTAAAAAATACAAAAAAACTAGCCCGGCGAGGTGGTGGGCACCTGTAGTCCCAGCTACTCGGGAGGCTGAGGCAGGAGAATGGCGTAAACCCGGGAGGTGGAGCTTGCAGTGAGCTGAGATCTGGCCACTGCACTCCAGCCTGGGCGACAGAGTGAGACTCCATCTCAAAAATAAATAAATAAATAAATAAATAAGATTGGCCATAAGTAGTAAGTGTTGAAGTTGGGTGACAGACACATGGAGGTTCATCAAACTGTCTACTTTTGCATATGTCTGGGCATATCCAAATAAAAAGTTAACACAGCAAACTTTGGTATTTCCCTACTGCCCAAAATAGAAAGTCCAAACTCTTTAGTAAGACATGGAAGGCCTTTCGTAATCTAGACCCAATCTGCCCTTATGGCCTAGCCACATAGATGTTCATTGTTCTCTGAACAAGCCTTTACTCAAATTGTTTTCTCCTGCCTTATTATCTCCTGAATGAAATGCTTATGCTGTTTTTAGTTCTAGCTCAAACGTCACCTCAATGTGAAACATCACCTAATCTGTTCTCTGATCATTATTCTCGCATTAATACTTTGTTCTTGCCAGTCATACAGCAATGACTTGGACCACTGTACTATCATAAGTGGCTATAACAGAATGAGTTACTGTACTAAGTGTACAGATGTTGCGCATTTAAAGGGCAAGTCTGACTTTCTTCGTATTCTAGCACCAAGAACAATGTCTGGTACGTGGATACTGAGTAAACATTTAACTCAGACTTATACACTCAAAGTGGTTGTATATTGGCATATTCTCATACAAATATGCAACTTGGAAGATTTACTTGGCAAACGAAACCTTTGTTTTTAGTCTTCAAGCCATTTAGACCAAAGACTCAAACAATCTATTTTTCTAGTGTATCATTTTTACCCCAAGTTCACCATCTCCTATCCTAATACCAAGATTAGTGTCATCAAAATACCTAACAAAATCTGTACCTTTGCCTTCCACATTTAGGTTCCAATGTCTTAACTGAAAAGCACAAAATTAGGATACATGATGTATGAAGGCATATTTTGCTAATGAAATATAAGCCAGGTGGTGACAGCTGAGGCTACAGAGTCAAGCAGACCTGGGTCTAAATCCTAACTCTAATTTACTAGGTGAATGGCCTTCGGGAAGTCACATAACTTTCTGGGTCTCAGTTTTCCCATCAGTAAATAGAATAATAATAACTACCTCATAGCCTTCTTAAGAAGCTCAAATGCAAGTAAAATACTTAACCTGACACCTAAAAGGGCTCAATAAACTTTAGATATTATTACTTGTAGAATGAGAATAATACCTACTTAATACTATTGATGGATTAATAATTAATATAGTGCACCCTACAATGTCTAACCCATGATAAACACTAATGGCTAGTGTTATTTTTTAAATTAGGCCCTTTGGCCAAGTATGGTGGCTCATGCCCGCAATGCCAGCACTTTGGGAGGCCATGGTAGGAGGACTGTTTGAGGCCAGGAGTTCAAAACCAGCCTGGGCAACACTGCAAGACCTTGCTTCTGTTTTGTTTGTTTATTTTGAGACAGTTTCGCTCTTGTCACCCAGGCTGGAGTGCAACGGTGCGATCTCAGCTCACTGCAACCTCCGCCTCCTGGGTTCAAACGATTCTTCTGCTTCAGCCTCCAGCGTTGCTGGGATTACAGGGGTGCACCACCACACCCAGCTAATTTTTGTATTTTTAGTAGAGATGGGGTTTCACCATGTTGGCCAGGCTGGTCTTGTACTTCTGACCTCGGGTGATCCACCCATCTCAGCCTCCCAAAGTGCTAGAATTACAGGTGTGAGTCACCATGCCCGTGTTTTTTTTTTCAAAGGGTATAAAAAATAAAACAAAGTTAGGCCCTTTGAACAGTCAATCTCTCCTGTCCCCACCCCCCAAATCAGTCCTGTGAACTGCAAGCTTTAAATACACAATTTCAAAGTTTCTTCTCAAGTTTATAATCATAAACATTTATGTTTCTATGTAGTTGTAATTAGTGAGTAGGGTACAGTATGTTTGTCACCTCTTTGGAACTTGGTTTCTTTGTCTGTGAAAAGAGGAATTGGACTACATCATCCATAGGGCCTCTCCTAACCTTAATTCTATCACTCATCTCATCACGAACAGCATGACAAAAACATGAACCCCTTTGCTACAAACCAATCTGAAAGATATCTTGAGTCAGACCCATACCTGCTGTGCCCGTCTAGCACAGTACCTTGCGCTCTTCAAATCTTCGATACATATTTGGTGAATTAAATATGTTGCTTCATAAATTAAGCATACTATGAATTTATAATGTCAAAGATTTCTGAATTCTTATAATACTTTCAGGACTCAAATAATTCATAAACTGAATTATCAAGGAAAGACCAAACTACCATAATCAAATTAAATTAAAGTATTATTCCAAATGGGGTACTTAATTTAGAAGTACAGAATATTAAATCAAAAGTTCCTATGTGCCCTCTCCTGGCCAATTGCTGGGATAACACTCAACTAAAACAAAATGAAGCAACCTTAAAATAGAAAATACAGACAAATTCAAATTCTAATTCTAATTATCAGTTCTCATCTGAGTGACCTAAGTATCTCTGGTCACTTGCTCTTCCTTGAGACACTTTCTTGAGTTGGGTTCCAGGACACTTGGGGTTTTCTTCTCCCATCTCTGGCTACTCCCCCATAGTCTCCTTTGTTGTTTCCTTGTCTCCCTCCCTGGTCTGTAAATGTTGGCTGCCTCAGGCAGGAACTAATCCTTCGACTCTTTCTATCTACACTCCCTCCTTTGGTGAAGTCAACCAGCTTTGCAGCTTTAAATATTATCCATGCATTGATGACTGCCAAATTTACATCCATTCTTTGCACTCTATAAACTCATATACCCAATTGCCTACTCATATCTCTACTTGGATGCTTACTGAACAGCTCAGATTTAACAAACCCAAAACTGAGCTACTAATATTCTCCCCAAACTTGCTCCTCTAAAAGTCTTCCTACCTCAGTAAATGGTTAACTCTACCCTTCCAGTTGCTCAGGTCATAAACTTTGGTGTCACCCTTCTTTCTCACACCTCTCATCCAATGCATCAACAAGCTCTGTCAGCTGTGGTTAACATATTGCCAGAGTCCAACCATTCACTTACCTTCACGGCCACCCTAATCTAAGCCACCATGATCTCATACCTGAAATATCCAGTGGTGTCTGCTTCCATCCTTGCTCCGCATCCCCACCCCAGTCTTTTCTCAACACAGCAGCCAGAAGGAACCACTCATAAACATAAATCAGATCATATTACCCCAATGCTCAAAACCTTACAATAATTTCCCATCTTGCTCAGAATAAAAGCCAAAGTATTTACAAAAAATACTAAGGCTCTATATGATTGATGACTCCCCCTTCCTCTCTGACCTCATCTCCTATCACTGTCCCTCTCCTTTTCGTCATTGTTCCTGACAACACTAAGTGTGGTTTCTCGGAGCTGTTGCACTTACTCTTCAATCTGTACACAATGCTGTTTGCTCAGATATTAGCACAGCATGCTTCCTCATTTCCTTCAAATCTTTACTCAAATACTATCTTTTAGTGAGGCCTTCCCTATCTAAAACTACAAGTTCCTCTCTCAAACACACATACTTCTTATTCCCAATCTCCGCTTTTATTTTCTCGTAAGCAGATGTCGCTATCAAATATACTCTATATTTTACTTATTTTGTTTACTTGCCCCCCTTACTATATTGTACACTCCATAATGGCAAGGGATTATTGTCTGTTCCTGTTCTCTGCAAAATCCTCAGTGCTAGAATAGTTCCCAGCTCAGAGCAGGCACTAAATACATATTTGTAGAATCAATGAAAGAATACAGAGACAGGTAAGGTAAGAGGACTGAGTGTAAATAACTATGCCAAAATTTTACACACAGTTGGAAACTGAGGAAAGCTTAAGAGGATATGCCCCATCTAAAGGGTGGTACAGCTGGACATGGTGGCTCACACCTGTAATCCCAGAGACTCGGGAGCCTGAGGTGGGAAAATCACTTGAGCCCAAGAGTTTGAGACCAGCCTGTACAACATAGTGAGACTCTGTCTCTTAAAGAAATTTTTTTTTTTTGGCTGGGCGCTGTGGCGCACGCCTGTAATCCCAGCACTTTGGGAGGCCGAGGCGGTCGACCGTTTGAGTCCGGGAGTTTGAGACCAGCTTACCCAACATAGTAAAACCCCATCTCTACTAAAAATACAAAACTTAGCCAGGTGTGGCGGCATGCATCTGTAGTCCCAGAAAATATTTTGTTTACATCCTCACTTTGACATTTAACTGTGTAACCTTCAGTAAGTCACAAAACTTCTCAAATATATGCATCAGTAAAATAGGAGGCTTGGAATTCAAAAACTGAAAACTGTCAGTCAGCTAACAAATATAGCCTACAGAGTAATCCCAGCACTTTGGGAGAATGAGGTGGGAGATAATTTGAGCCCAGGAGTTTCAGACCAGCCAGGCAATAAAACAGGACTTCGTCTCCACTAAAAATAAAAAAAAATTGGTGTAGTGGCGCACGCCTGTGATCCCAGCTACTTGAGAGGCTGAGGTGGGAAGATGGCTTGAATCAAGGCTGCAGTGAGCTACAGTCATGACACCACACTCCAGCCTGGGTGACACAGCAAGACGTTGTCTTTTAAAAAAAAAAAAAAAAAAAATTTTTTTTTTGAAAAGTGTATATATATATGTGTGTGTATATATATGTGTATATATATCCTGCAGAAATGTTTTATTTGGTCAGCAGCACTTTTCTTAACCTAATTCAATGTTTTTAGATGAGGAATACACTCTACTCACTGCCACAGGCCCTCCTACTCTCTCATTTTACATAGACAACTTTCCTTAGTTTTTTTATTTCTAGTCTGGGGCCTGTATGCAATTAAGTTTCCAATCACTGGCCAGGCGCCTCATACCTGTAATCCCTACCTTTGGGAGGCCAAGCAAGGCAGGAGGATCACTTGAGTCCAGGAGTGATCAAGCCTGAGCAACAGCAAAACCCTAAAAAATTAGCCAGGTGTGGTGGTATGCACCTGTAGTTCTAGCTACTCAAGAAGCTGAGATGGGAGCCCAGGAGTTTGAGGTTGCAGTGAGCTATGATCACAGCACTGCACTTCAGCCTGGGCACACAGCAAGACCCTGTCTCCAAAAAAGAGGAAAAAAAACAGTTTCTAATCACTGAATCAGATTATAAGCTAAGATTTTAAGTGGTTATCAGGAACATTATTTGTACCTTTCTACTTAGTTTTCTTATGGTCATTTTCCCCACTATAAAATCCAAAGTAAGGATTCACAAAATTATGTAATAACTTCAGAATTGCAAATAGCCTTAGAGATTATCCAGTAAAATCCAACACTCTTGTATCATGACATAGAGGAAAAGACTAAAGGCAAACTGCTTAAGTTTCTTGCTCAGAGTTTCTTAATACAAGTTGGTGCAAGACAATTCAAATCAACATCAAAATATTTACCTTGTGTAAGACCTTATGCTGGAGCTCAACAATAAATAAATGTCCCTACCTCTCCAAGATACATAACATACACAAGCTAGTAAAGGGCATAGACACATATACATGAAGCCATCATAGAAGGCACACATGCTAAAAAAGGAAGGAAAAACTAATTTCTTTCAGTTTTAGAGAGACCAGAGAAAACTTCCTGAAGGGAAAACATCTAAACAGAGGTTTGAATAATGGGTAGGACTGCTGTTATAGACAAGATGTAAGGGCATAGGAGGAAAAGCCAAGAAGCAAGTAAGTGCACAGTATATTCCGAAAAAGTAAGTAAATCAGCATGGTTGGCAGAAGAGTGATAGAAGATTATCTGGAAAGAGTACAGACAAATCCTAAGAGCTAGTGCTTCCTATTTTCTTCTTTAGCCCACCTCTTCATCCCCCTGGGGACCAAGAACTTAGAAAAAGGTTAAATATAATTGGGAACTCAGTAATAATTCATAATAATAAAAAAATTAATGGCAACTAGAATTCAGAGTGTGATTATCACGTGCTACAAACATACTAAATACTTCATATGCATTATCTTGTTTGAACTTCATTTTAAAAATCTACTAGAGCTACATGCATGGCATGTGCCTGTAATTCCAGCACCTCAGGAGGCTGACGCAAGAGGATTGTTAGCACTTAGGTTTGAGACCAGCCTGGGCAACATGGCAAGATCTCATCTAAAAAAATAAATAAATAAAAATCTTTAAATTTTTAAAAACCTAACAGGTAGTAATATAACGCTCATATCATAAAAGTGATAACTGAAGCTTAAGAATAAGTAACTTTTGGCCGGGCGCAGTGGCTCAAGCCTGTAATCCCAGCACTTTGGGAGGCCGAGACGGGCGGATCACGAGGTCAGGAGATCGAGACCATCCTGGCTAACACCGTGAAACCCCTTCTCTACTAAAAAATATAAAAAACTAGCCGGGCGAGGTGGCGGGCGCCTGTAGTCCCAGCTACTCGGGAGGCTGAGGCAGGAGAATGGCGTAAACCCGGGAGGCGGAGCTTGCAGTGAGCTGAGATCCCGCCACTGCACTCCAGCCTGGGCCACACAGCGAGACTCCATCTCAAAAAAAAAAAAAAAAGAATAAGTAACTTTTCCAAATTCACAGTTAAAAAGCAGATTCATATACAACTCATCCGTCTGCAAAGCCTATGAACTAAACCAAAGTCAATAACAAATGGACAGATCAAAAAATTTACAATCAGATTACCAATTTTCAAATACCGATTTTTTAAAAATTAATTTTTGGGGAGAAACACAGCGACTACTTACCCTAACCTTTAAGGAATGCTTTTGTCCTAGGGTTACGGAATGCTCTGGTATAAAGCTTCAAAATTTCCTACAACTGAGTGGCCTTAGACAAGTTATGTTACGTTTGGGGGCTCAATTTCCTTGTCTGAAAAACGGGTATAGCAGTACCTACTCATAGAATGTTACGAGAATGCGTTAAGGCATATAAACCGCTAAACACAACGTCAGGTAGGACGTAAACCAGGGCTGTCAACAACACGATCCCTGCCCATGTAAGCAAGTAACCAGAGAGGTAACTTGAAAAGTTGAACGCTTCCATTTGGAGATGGAATAGTCTAACCTTGTCCAGAAAGATCACAGTAGACGTTCAGAAAACACATTTACAATGGCCTTTGGGTTATGGGTAATCCTGATTCCTGCAAAGCTTATGCAATAAGGTGGCGAAAAAATAGAGTGACAAAGTAGAGGCACGGGCTGTCTCATTCGCCTCAGTAGCCCCAGAGCCTAAAGGACAGTGAGGCACACAGGCGCTCAGTTACCAACTGGCAGAATAGTCAAGATGCCTTGGGCCCTTCTGAAACTCCGAAGCGACAGACTTACCCCAAGGCGAGCTTCCCCTGGCTCCTCAGGTTCTGTTTCCATAACGCACCTGCAACATCAACACAAGCCGTCAATTCAGATTCCACCTCGACTCCCTTCTGTTGCTTAACCACTAAGAAATCCTTACCCAACGCTCCCAGGACCGCCGCCGCCATCTTCCGCCCGCCAGCTACGGAAGCCTCAACAGTTCAAGCGCCTTCTGGACAGCACGCATGCGCAATACTCAGGATTTCCTGTGGGGCTCTCCCACAAGCAGTACCTACACCAGCGGTGCTGTCACGAAGACCGCGAGCAGTGGGCCGGCGCTCGAGGTGTGGTCAGGCGAGCCTGGCTTGGGAATGAATGAATGAATAAAGGCCGAAAGCGCGTGGGTTTCCGAAAATTCACCTGGATTCGGAAAAACTGCGAAGCCCCACTCACAAACTCGAAAGGAGTAGGGGAACAGAATACGTGAACAAGCCACCTAATCTGGTGGCCCTCCGTTTTCTTTTCAGAAATGACTAACGCTAGGGCACAAGCTTGTCGTAAAGATAAGTTGAAATCGTGTGAAAGCTATTTTATTTCATTTTATTGAAACGGGTAATCCCAGCACTTTGGGAGGCCGAGACGGGTGGATCACGAGGTCAGGAGATCGAGACCATCCTGGCTAACACGGTGAAACCCCCGCCTCTACTAAAAACTACAAAAAACTAGCTGGGCGACGTGGCGGCACCTGTAGTCCCAGCTACTCGGGAGGCTGAGGCAGGAGAATGGCGTGAACCCGGGAGGCGGAGCTTGCAGTGAGCTGAGATCTGGCCACAGCACTCCAGCCTGGGTGACAGAGCGAGACTCCGTCTCAAAAAAAAAAAAGAAAGAAAAAAAAAAAAAGAAACAGGGTCTGTCTCTCGCTCAGGCTGGAATGCGGTGGCAACGACCTAGGCTCATTTCAGCCTCAACCCCGGGCTCAAGCCACCCTCCCACCTCCGCCTCCCAAGTAGCTGGGACTACAGGCTCACGTCACCACGCCCGGCTAGTTTTTGTATTTTTTATAGAGACGGAGTTTCGCAAATTACCCAGGCTGATGTTGAATTCCTGGGCTCAACGATCTGCCCTCCTCGCCCTCCCAAAGTGCTGGGATTAGAGGTGTGAGCCACCAAACCTAGCCTAAAATCTCTTTTAAAGAGCAAATAGTTCAAATATGATGTATGCTGTCCTAATCCCTACTAATCTGGTTGATCTTCAAGAAAGAGTTTATATTCGTCTGGCATTTACTGCCGTTTATCCGGCAGGTATTTCACTAAATCTCAATTATTCCTCACAGCAATCCAACAAGGCATGGATTATCATTTTCCTTCTTCAAATGAGGAAACACATTTAGGATAGGTTAAAGTCTCTCAGCTAACAACTGGCAAACCAGTAATCAATCTACAGCTAGGTGCCTCCAAATTTGTGCTCCTAGACGCATCCAAATATATGTATTTGACTCTCTGTATTAATGACAGGTAGTTCAGATTTCGGTTTGCTACATATGCAGGAGTGCCAGATACTCAGTGCAAACAAGCAACACACAAGTAGTGCAGAATCTGAGCATTTTAGCATTTTTGAGTTGAAAGGAAACTTTCTTCCACACTATTTACCACATACAGCTTCCTTCACAGAGCTGGCCCTCAATCAAGCAAATCAAGAGTCACTCCATTTGCTTCTCTTTCATCTTTGAGTACCCAGAACCCAAAGCCAGAATTGCCACCCAGTTGCAGAAACTGTTCTTTCCCTTTTTAATTCCAGATTTGTACTTTCATATTTTTATTTTTTTGAGACAGGGTCTCACTCTATTGCCCAGGCTTGAGTGCAGTGGCACAACCACAGCTCACACCAGTCTGTCTCTCAGGCTCCATATTTTTGTTAAGTGGCTTCTTGTGCATATCTTTTTTTGTTTTGTTTTGTTCTGTTTTTATTTGAGATGGAGTCTCGCAATGTTACCCAGGCTAGAGTGCAGTGGCGCGATCTCCGCTCGCTGCAACTTCCGCCTCCCGGGTTCAAGGGATTCTCCTGCCTCAGCCTCCCGAGCAGCTGGGATTACAGGCGCCTGCCACCACACCAGCTTATTTTATTATTTTATTTTATTTTTTGTATTTTTAGTAGAGAAGGGGTTTCACTATGTTGAGCAGGCCGGTCTTTAACTCCTGACCTCGTGATCCGCCCGCCTCGGCCTCCCAAAGTGCTGGGATTACAGGCGTGAGCCACAGCACCCGGCCTCTTGTGAATATCTTTAAAACACCTCCACAACCAGCAAAGTACCCTGGCACATAGCGTTCAAAAAACACTGGACAGGATAGTGGTCGAACGGATCCAAACAATAAACTGGTAGCGTGGAGCGTTGGTTCTACCAGTCTAATCCTCTAATTTTGTGCCTTTCTGTGCGAAGTGAGAATGCTTAACCTCGGGGCTGTGCTCAGGCAACACACGATCCTAGCCAGGGTTGCGGCGGACCTCCTCCCGCGGGCCAGGTACTGAGGGCCAACGCAGCACGCGCGGTCCGGCCCTTCCCAGCCCGCCGGCAGCGGGAACTGAACGCGCGGTGCTGGCTGGGCCTCGACGCGCACCGTAGCGACTGCCCGAGAAGGCGGGGCTCGGAATTCACCCCGCCCCACTCCCTGTCTAAGGCGTGAGGCTACGAGCGTTCGGTTGTGGGTGCTTCTCTTGGCTCCGACGGCCTGTAGTTATGGGGCAGGAGCCGCGGACGCTGCCGCCCTCCCCCAACTGGTACTGCGCCCGCTGCAGCGATGCCGTGCCCGGGGGCCTCTTTGGCTTCGCCGCGCGGACCTCTGTCTTCCTTGTCCTCGTGGGCCCGGGCGCAGGCGAGAGTCCTGGGACACCCCCGTTTCGAGGTAACTCACCACCCTTGGGCTCGAGACTTCCTGCCCTTTCTGCGCTCCCAAGAGGCCCCGAGTGGATGTCTCCAGCCACCCCGTTTTCTACAGCTAGGGAAACTGAGGCTCAGGCTGGGAGGGGAGGCAGCCCACAGTCACTAAGCTGAGTTGCTTCTGGTGGCCGAGCGGTCCCGCCTCTTGGAGCTTCCACGCGGGACCGCTTGCTTACTGAACAGTTAGCCTTGTATAGTCCCGGCCATTTATATGGCTCCCCCGCCCAGCCCGGTGCGCGCCAGCCCGCCGGGAGCCTTCCTGGGGTTGGGGTTTGACTACAGCTGCAGGCCCTAAGCAAGATCCTGCAACGTGTGGCATTCCTTACTGTAAGATGAATGGGTTAAACCAGATGCTTTCAGGCTCCAAACTAGGCTTTGATTGTGCCTTAGGATATGACGTACCAGGTAATTTATTCTGGCCACATCTAAATAAAAGTCACTTTCACATTATTTGAGCTGCTTTCCAGTCTGTGAACTAAGCAGAGCAAAGTATATCAACATTCATTTCACAGTTGAGAAGCTGAGGCTCAGAGGCTTGTTCGAAGTCACGTGGCACAGCCAATATCAGCACTTGGGAATTCTGATTGTAAGTCCTTCGGTTTTCAGTTATACCATGGGTTAAGTAACGTCAAAGCATCTGCTCACTCATCATCCAACAACAGTATGATTCTGCCAGGAACCTTGGATAGCACTTGGATTAACCTAGCGTCTGTCTTTGCTTGAAGTCATAGGAGAGTTGGTGGGACACACCGAAAGGGTCTCCGGCTTCACATTTTCTCATCACCCTGGTCAGTACAACCTCTGTGCCACCAGCTCCGACGATGGAACTGTGAAAATATGGGATGTAGAGACAAAAACAGTTGTGACAGAACATGCACTTCATCAGGTACCATGGCTTACTGGTTTCTCAGAACGTTTTTATATAGCTGTGCTAAGGGGTTCTTCTGTTGCAAGCTAGTTTTGCTAGCTCATCTGTGCAAAGTAACTTGTAATTGTGTTCATTAATTAGATAAGAAACCATATTGTAAGATGTCTCAACTTTTTTTTGAAAGGAGATACATACAAACCGGAGGTTGGCAAACTGCTTTTGTAAATAGGTTTTATTAGAATACAACCACACTAATTCATTTAAGCATTGTCTATGACTGCTTTCATGCTACAAGAGTTGAGTAGTTGCAACAGACATGGTGTGGCCCACAAGGTCTAAAACGGTTACCCTCTGGGTATTGATATAAATGGACTCCTGATATAGATTGTAAATGCGTGAATGAAACTCATTTCTAAGCTATGTAGTTACTTGATATACCTACCTTTTGAGAGAACAAAGGAAAAGAAAAGGCTTACTTAATCTTTGTAAGAACTTTGCATTAAGCTATTAAAAAAATTTTTAATGATTGATTCCCAGTAGTCTAAATCTTCCCACCATTTTGTTAATACCATGTTGTTAAGTACTACTAATAAGTATTAACTACTTTTAATGTATATATGTAGCATTATGCTGGTTTGTGATACAAGTTAAAAATTAAGTAAAACTTGAGCATTGACAACAAATTTTTGTTTTGTTTTAAAGCATACAATATCAACCTTACATTGGTCTCCTCGAGTAAAGGACTTAATAGTATCTGGGGATGAAAAAGGAGTAGTTTTTTGTTACTGGCTTAACAGAAATGACAGCCAGCACCTCTTTATAGAACCCAGGACAATTTTCTGTCTTACTTGTTCACCTCATCATGAAGATTTAGTAGCCATTGGGTAAGTACTGTGCCATCTGTATTGATGATTTTTGTTTGTTTATGATCGTGTTTTGCATGTTCTTTATCTTCTTCTGTCCTTTTATTCCTCAAAGAAAACCATCTACAGATGTTAACCACTCCCCCTGAGCCCTTGGCATCATTTATTCCTCCAGGTCCTTACTGTTTCTGCCCCTCCCTCTTTTTTTGTTTCCTTGGTTTCCATGGTACTGTACTTTCTTGGTTCTTCATATCTAACTCCTCCAGTCAACCTTTAAATGTAGAAAATGCCCTCTTTCACCTTTTTCCCTTTCTCTACTGCCCTTTGATATAACATGAACTCCCAGGTGTCAGATGACTTTGCTGGGTTTCTCTAGTTCTGAGCGCTCCCTCTAGATGGGGAAAGTGATATGGCATTGGGATCTGTTTCCTCATTGATCACCAAGGTTGTTTCACATGATGCCCGTTTCCTTCACCATTTCATGTACTTCTCATTGAAAGATGTCCATTTTCTCTAATTTGAAGACTTAAGCAATTTCCCTAGAATGTTGAAGGAGAAATTCTGACTGGAGTGAATTCGAAAGACTTGGGGCTAAGGTAATAGAGGTATACAAAGAGACAACAACTCTTTCACAAAGTTTGTTGTAAAAATGTGCATAGACATGAAGCCAGAGGGGATAGATGGGGTCAAGGGAGTATTAAATGGGAAATACAGGGGACCTGTTTTTATGCTGATGGAAGTAAGGCTTGAAAAGAGGAAGAGCCAGTTGCAGGAGTAAACTGTGATAAATGCAGGGGTGATGCTGAAAAGTCAAAAGGGGATTGGATTCAGATGACAAGAAGAAAGAACAGCTGGGAATATAGAAATAGGTGCAGGTAGATTTGTAGATGTGTTTGGAAGAAGAAAGTGTTCCATTCTGGGATTTCTGATTTTCTCAGTGTGGCATAAGTCAGAGGGATAGAGTCAAGTTCAGCATGGGGTTGAAACTGGATATGCAAAGAGGTATGAAAATGATCAAAGAGAATAGAAAAATGAATGTAGTAAGGAAAATTGTAGGCCCAGTGTTCACTGTTGAGTGGCAAACAAAGAATCGTGACTGTAAATTTAAAGTAAACCCAAACTGTTTGAGAAAGGAGATAGTTGGATTCAGCCAGGTTTGGGGCTTTGTGGAGTAAGTACTCTTGAGAGAGGAGACGGGAAGTACGGGTAGTTTTAAAAGTTGATGATAAGGTGCAGCAGCTCACACCTGTAATCCCAGCACTTTGGGAGGCCGAGGCGGGCGGATCACCTGAGGTCAGGAGTTCAACACCAGCCCGGCCAACATGGTGAAACCCCATCTCTACTAAAAATAAAAAATTAGACCGGGCGCGGTGGTGCACCCCTGTAATCCTAGCACTTTGGGAGGCCAAGGCAGGCAAATCACCTGTGATTTGGTCGGGAGTTCGAGACCAGCCTGACCAACATGGAGAAACCCCTGTCTCTACTAAAAATACAAAATTAAGTGTGGTGGCGCATGCCTATAATCCTAGCTACTCGGGAGGCTGAAGCAGGAGAATCGCTTCAACCCGGGAGGCAGAGGTTGTGGTGAGCCAGGATTGATCCATTGCATTCCAGCCTGGGCAACAGGAGCGAAACTCCATCTCAAAAAAACAAACAAACAAAAATTAGCCAGACGTGTTGGTGCACACCTGTAATCCCAACTACTCAGGAGGGTGAGGCAGGAGAATCGCTTGAACCTGGGAGGTGGAGGTTGCAGTGAGCCGAGATTGCGCCGCTGCGCTCCAGCCTGGGCAACAGAGCAAAACTCTTATTTAAAAAATAATAATAATGGCCGGGCACGGTGGCTCAAGCCTGTAATCCCAGCACTTTGGGAGGCCGAGACGGGCGGATCACGAGGTCAGGAGATCAAGACCATCCTGGCTAACACGGTGAAACCCCATCTCTACTATAAAATACAAAAAACTAGCCGGGCGAGGTGGCGGGCGCCTATAGTCCCAGCTACTCGGGAGGCTGAGGCAGGAGAATGGCGTCAACCCGGGAGGGGGAGCTTGCAGTGAGCTGAGATCCAGCCACTGCACTCCAGCCTGGGCGACAGAGCCAGACTCCGTCTCGGAAAAAAAAAAATAATAATAATAATAAAGTCGATGATAGTGATGGATCATGAAATCTGTGCTGCATTGGGTTGGCGGAAGTATGGAAAGACAGGTGTGGGTGAGTGATAGTGATAGTGAAAAAGGAAGTGGACTGGATCGGCAGCCTCTTAAAGTGGGAGCAGCGTCGCAGTAGAGTTGCTAGAGAGGATTAACAGACAGGTAGTAGGCAGGGGTCAGGGGAGGATCTTCAAAATAGTATTATTCCCAGAAAGCTTGATTCAGATTTCTAAATAGCTTGATCTGTTGACAATTAGGTTGCATAACTTGGCAGTTTTCAAAGTCCAGCTCTTCAAAGGTTGACATACTCTAGTATGTCTTTCTTTTTAAAAAAATTAAATAAAGCTGTGCTGGTGTTCTTCCCTGTCAAATGCTCTAAACGTGTAGGGAGTGTGAATAGGTACAACAACTTTGTAGAATGCAGTTTTGTACTTTCTAATAAAGATGCTGGTATCTTAACATCCTGGCAGTTCTATTACTGGGCGTCAAACCTGAAATTGTCTTAGACATGTACCTGAACATTAATAGCATTTTTTTGTTGTTGTAAAAAATGGAAGCCCTTCAAAAGGAAAATGAATAAACTTTGATATATTCACACACTGCAGTACTAATACGGTAGTGTAATGACTGGCCAGGAACTAGAGTTACGTGTATCAACATGGATGACTTAAAAACAGAATGAGTGAAAAAAACAAGCTGCAGGAAAACAGATGATAGCATTTATATGCAGTTTTAAAATAGGCAAAATCTATATCTTATTTAGGAATATATACAAAGAAAGGCTAGGAATGATATAACACAATTCACAAATAGAGTTTGACCTCTGGGTAAAGGAAGAAAAGGAGAAGAGATCTGACAAGGAGAGAGGTTTGATTGAGGTGGAATGTACAGAGGACTTCAGCTCTATTGGTAATTATTTTTCTTAGGCAGGGTGGTAGATTACTTTTTTTATGTATCTGAAATAATTCATTTTTAAAAAGCTATTAGAATTTCTCAGTTTCTTCTGAATTCATAAAATGACAGCCTTGGAATATACAGGTCTAGAGTGTAGAATTCTGCAACTTTGGTAAGTTCACAGTTAAAAAAGTAGTATCACTTATAGAAAAGAGATTATTTTCCAGTGCATTAGGATAAAATTATCTCTAATTAGAAGAGTTGGCTGGGTGTGGTGGCTCATGCCTGTAATCCCATCACTTTGGGAGGCCAACACAGGTAGATTACTTGAGCCCAGGAGTTCGAGACCAGCCATGAGCAACATGGTGAAACTCCACCTCTGCAAAAAAAAATTCAAAAATTAGCTGAACATGGCATGCACCTGTAGTCCCAGCTACTCTGGGAGGCTGAGGTGGGAGGATTGCTTGAACCTGGGAAGTCAAGGCTGCAGTAAGTGGTGATTGTGCCACTGCACTCCAGCCTGGACAACAGAGAGGGGGAAAAAAAAGAAGAGTTGCTGGACCCTTGCAGAACCTGTGAAAGTTCCCTTAGAACAAAATCATGGTCCACTGTGAGCTTTGTACCATGCAACGTACATAGAATTACCTACTGCCAAGAGTTTGGTCCTAGAGAGAAGGGTTTTAACAAAACCAGGAGACATAAGGTGAGCACATTTTAAAAAAGGAAAAAACAAAATTATTTTTTGTCCTCTTCCCTCCTCCACCACCCCAAATGCACCTAACTTTAAGGAATGCACCAATGGTAACTCTAAGCCAAAATGTTTGCTAGAGACTCTGTTCTGTCTTCATTTTTTTAGTAATATTTCTAACTCTTGTTTTTTAGCTACAAGGATGGCATAGTGGTGATAATTGACATCAGTAAGAAAGGAGAAGTTATTCATAGGCTTCGAGGCCATGATGATGAAATCCACTCCATAGCCTGGTGTCCCCTGCCTGGTGAAGATTGTTTATCTATAAACCAAGAGGAAACTTCAGGTAGAGATGGTTTAAGGGAAAGTTCAGTACTCTTGAGGCCTGAAGAACAGAGCGGGTACAATTATATCATTTTATCTCTTATTTATTTATTTATTTATTTTTGGAGACAGAGTTTCGCTCTTGTTGCCTAGGCTGGAGCGCAATCTCAGCTCACTGCAACCTCCGCCTCCCAGGTTCAAGTGATTCTCCTGCCTCAGCCTCCCAAGTAGCTGGGATTACAGGCATGCGCCACCATGCCCAGCTAATCTTGTATTTTTAGTAGAGACAGGTTTCTCCATGTTGGTCAGGCTGGTCTTGAACTCCCGACCTTAGGTGATCTGCCTGCCTCAGCCTCCCAAAGTGCTGGGATTACAGGCGTGAGCCACTGTGCCCGGCTGAATTATATCATTTTAATTATACATAAAACTGCAGATTTTATCGTTCAGACCTATGAAAGAGATAGCTAAGTTTTGGGAACTCTTACAAACTAATTTTTTTTATATTAGTGCGTGTTTAATGCAAATTAAAAGCAATATTGCTACCTATCTCATAGAAGAAGCTGAAATTACCAATGGGAATGCTGTGGCGCAAGCTCCAGTAACAAAAGGCTGCTACTTAGCCACTGGAAGCAAAGATCAAACCATTCGAATCTGGAGCTGTTCTAGAGGCCGAGGTAAGATTGATCTTTCTTTTGTGATGTAACCTATGTTGATCTGGTGGAAGTAGAGGGTTTTTTCTTCTGTCTTATTGTCCTGTGGGTGTGTCATCTGTCTGAGAGCAGTTCTTCACTTTTTGGTCTAGAATTCTGCTTCCTCATTTGAGCCTGGGCTAGAACTCTCTATTCTCTCAACATCTGGCCTTAGAGATGAGTATTTCCCATGCATTCCAGAAGAAGACAAGGACCTCTTGCTTTATAGAAGGGTCACTATTTGGCATGGAGAGCAGAATATTTGTAATAAAAACAGGAATATTAGAACATGATATGGCCTAGGCCAGGAGAATGGAAAAGATCCCAAGAGTTAGAGCTTCTAATGCACAAATGCAGAATAACGTACACCCAGCCTAGAATTATGTGTAAAAGCTCATTTTATCCGAATTATAGAGCCCCTCAATCATTTAGCTTTCCCAGATTTCTCTTTGAACAGAACTTTTCTCATTAAGTTTAAAAATTAAGAGAAACTCTAGGCATAATGAGTATTATAGTATAGTAGAGAATATAACCTTTATAGTAAAAATCTTGCTTTTCTCTTTCTAGCGGGCTTCTCCATTTTATTTTTTTTTCCCACGGTTTTTTAAGCTGTGGTGGAAAATATAACATTTGCCATTTTTATCACTTTTAAGTGTACATTTAAGTAGTATTAAGTATACCCTAAAGTTGTGCAACTGTCACAACCACCCATCTCCGGAGTTCTACTCTCCATTCCCCTCTCCCCCAGCCCTGGCAACCATCATTCTGCTTTCTGCTCTATGATTTTGACTACTCTTGAGTATTTTCTTTGAGTGAAATTATACATATGATATGCCTTTTTGTGATTGGCTTATTTCACTTAGCATATATCCCTGAGGTTCGCTGATGTTGTACCGTATGTCAGCATATCCTTCCTTTCTAAGGCTGAGTAATATTCCATTGTATGTGTGTCCCACATTTTGCATACCCACTCATCTACTTGTTATAAATAAAATTTCGGTGCCACAAAAGAAATAGCACTCGAATATAAAATTTTCTTTTTAATTCTCAGCAAAGCAATGTACTTCTATAGAAGGGTATGCCCTTACAGATGGAGCAATGGTGATCGCACACTTGGACAAGCGAGGGGAAGGGGTTCTTATCCCTGACACACGTGGCCCCTGCTGCTGTGTCGTTCCCCCATTGGCTAGGGTTAGACCACACAGGCTAAACTAATTCTCATTGGCTAATTTAAAGAGAGTGCCGGGGTGAGTGCTTTGGCAGGAAAAATGGTTATGGCAGAGCAGGAATTCAGAATGAGTCAGGGTGGAGCAGGTAATCGAAAAAGATTGCTTTATGAGGAAGTTAAGTTTAAGAATAGAAGGCAAAATTGAACATACTGACATATTGATTCTTTGAAAAGAAATTTGGAACTCGTATCTAACACTGATGGACATTTGGGTTGCTTCCATGTTTTACTATTCTAAATAATATGCTATGAACATGGATGTACTTTCCACTTTATTTTAAACCATGATGGTTTTATCGTATTTGCCCAAATGCATGTAAAGCAAGTAGCACAGCGCTTGGCATGTAGTCATCATCAATGGCAAGCTTCATCAATGGTAGGTAACTAATAGTATATTTTTGAAAGAACTTTTTTAAGGTTTACGGGCTACTTTTGGGCATACTACAGCTAAAACTCCAAGTGGGAACATAAGGCTGAAGATCCCTCCAGAAGGGTAACCTCTACACTTAGAGGTGTCTGGTATAATGGCCTTCAATTGTGGTTGTGCAGCAGAATCAGCTGGAGAGTTTTTAGAAAAGGTAGGTTCTTGCACCCCACCTCAGATCTACTGAGTCAGAATCTATAGGAGTTAGGCCCTGGCATATGTATTTTTTAAAGTTTCACCTGTGGTTCTGATGCACAATACAGTTTTAAAAACTGTGATTAGAAGTGTGTCGGGTGGAGGTACTCCCCAGCCACAGCATGTTGACTGCAAAATTTTTCTTCTTTGTTGGATTTCTTGCCGACTAGAAATAGTAATCCCAGTCTCTGTCCTTTTCACTTTGGAGTTATGTCACTGTGGTGCTTTTGGGTACACAACTCAGCTGTTTTACTAGCTGGGTTCTCAGTTTTACTTGGGCACTCCTTTTCCCAGACCAAAAAAATACTCTTTTTTTTTTTTTTTTTGTCTCGCTCTGTCGCCCAGGCTGGAGTGCAGTGGCGCAATCTCCGCTCACTGCAAGCTCCGCCTCCCGGGTTCATGCCATTCTCCTGCCTCAGCCTCGCGAGTAGCTGGGACTACAGATGCCCATCACCATGCTCGGCTAATTTTTTTGTGTTTTTAGGAGAGACGGGGTTTCACCATGTTAGCCAGGATGGTCTCGATCTCCTGACTTCATGATCTGCCCGCCTCGGCCTCCCAAAGTGCTGGAATTATAGGCATGAGCCACCGCGCCTGGCCAAAAAAAGAAAATATACTCTTAATGTGTTGAGGTTGTCGAGATAGCCTATGGAAGCTTATTTGACCTAAATGTAGCTAGACTAGTATTAACCACTATTTATTGTGGTTAAAAATATAACCATTATAATGGTTTTAATTGTAACCATTGGAAAATGAGATCTGAATTCTCAGTAACCAAACTAACAAGCTTTTACAGCACAGACTGTGTATTGTGAACTGCCAGCAATGTCATGCATGTAATTTCACTGTCTTGAGTGCCCATTGGCCTTCCTTTTAATCTGCAGGGGTGATGATTTTGAAATTGCCCTTTCTGAAGAGAAGAGGAGGGGGTATAGACCCAACTGTTAAAGAGCGCCTTTGGTTGACACTCCATTGGCCCAGCAATCAGCCAACACAGCTGGTATCTAGCTGTTTTGGGTAAGTCTTTTTTGGTCATGCTTTCTTAGATATGTTTTGTTTTTCTATTTGGCCTCAAGGACTTTTAGGTTTCTCTTTGTAGATGGAGAAAATAATGGCCAAGGCTTGTATTATGATGGACCCCATTTGAAATGGAAAAATTATGAGACTGATGCCTGTGCTGTCTACTAACAGAGTTGTAAAAAGATCAAATAAGTATAGTCTGGCAGTTAGGAATATGGACTCTGAAGTCAGAACTAAATTTTAGAATCACCTTGTCACTTACTGCCTTGTATTCATGAGCAAGACCCTTTACTTTTCTGAGCTTCAGTCACTTCATGTGTAGAAAGAGGAGATGGTTATAATATTTCCTCTTAGGTTGGATGGCTGTGCCCATTCAGTAAACAGAGTTCACTGACTACCTACTTCTAGTGGCTGGAGATAAATCTGTTTAAAGGGTAGTCCAATATACTCACATGGTTCAAGAAGAATGAAATTATATAATAAACTGTCCTGTCTTCCCTGGCTACTTGGTTCCCCTTTCTGTGGCTAAATTTTTTTTTTTTTAAACAGGGTCTTGCTCTGTTACCCAGGCTTGAATGCAGTGATGCAAACACAGCTCACTGCAGCCTCAACCTCCTGGGCTCAAGCAGTTCTCCCATCTCAGCCTCCCAAGTAACTGGGACCATAGGTGTGCACCACCATGCCCAACTAATTTTTTAATTGTTTGTAGAGACAGTCTCACTTTGTTGCCTAGGCTCTTCTTGAGATCTGGGCTCCAAGCTATCCTCCTGCCTCGGCCTCCCAGAGTGCTGAGATTACAGATGTGAGCTACTGCACCCAGCCTTCCCAGAGATACTTTGTGTGTATCTTCAGAATATGCAATTTTTCTCTCCTTAAAAGACAAATCATTTTGCAGCTATGAGCCTAGACTCTGTGACTCAACAGTCACTTGTTTTCAGATTGTTTGTAAAAGAACTAATGCTTATGTTTTTCCTTCACAGAGGTGAACTGTTGCAATGGGATCTCACTCAATCTTGGAGACGGAAATACACCCTCTTCAGTGCCTCATCAGAAGGGCAAAATCATTCAAGAATTGTGTTTAATTTATGTTCTTTACAAACAGAGGATGACAAACAGCTATTACTTTCCACATCAATGGATAGAGATGTAAGAACTGCTTATTTTCACTCAGCATTGTAGAGCAGCAGTTTACAACTTGGGTGGGATTAGAGGGCTTTTTCAAAGCACCTGTCAAGTCATAATACCCCACCCCTGACTCCAATTTCAGAGTTACTGCTACAGATCAGCACTGAATATATCAATAGCTCACATGTAGGGAGAATGTGAAGACCCACCAAAATGTTTTTTTGTTAAAGCAGACATGATAAAGAAGGGTAGTTTTGCCCAGGGAAGGATGTATTAGGTCACGCTTGTCCAACCCATGGCTCAGGATGGTTTTAAGCTCATCAGCTGTTGTTAGTGGTTTTTTGTTTTGTTTTGTTTTGTTTTCTGAGACGGAGTCTGGCTCTGTCTCCCAGGCTGGAGTGCAGTGGCACGATCTCAGCTCACTGCAAGCTCCACCTCCTGGGTTCACGCCATTCTCCTGCCTCAGCCTCCCAAGTAGCTGGGACTACAGGCGTGCACCACCTGCGCCTTACTTTTTTGTTTTTTGAGACAGGATTTCACTGTGTTAGCCAGGATAGCCTCGATCTCCTGACCTCATGATCTGCCTGCCTCAGCCTCCCAAAGTGCTGGGATTACAGGCATGAACCACCATGCCCAGCTTAGTGTTAGTGTATGTTATGTGTGGCCCAAGACAATTCTGCTTCCACTGTGGCCCCAGGAAGCCAAAAGATTGGACACCCCTGTGTTAAGTCCTCATGCTATGGTTTATCCTGGTTTGTAGTTTATGTAGCAGAATAGAAATCTTTCAGAGACTATTGAGTTTAGTTGAAAGCCTGTTACCTTACTGTTTTGCAGTTAAACTAGGCTTATTTGGTAGACTTCGTTTTCTCCCAAGCCTGTCTCTTTTTAATCATCAAGTGATGATTAAAAACTTACTGCATCTTCTTCCTGGGGTATGATAAGGTGTTTTGCCTTTTGAGAGAGCAGCTCTTTGATTTTTCCACTGTGCTGAGGCCATCTTCTTCCTTAGAGTTTGCCAAATGAGGAGGTTACCAGTGCTATAATAGGACAGAAAGACCACCGAACTTGGAGACAGGAGGTGTGGGTTCTGGTTTATTAATTGTGTAACCCTGAATTCACTTGACATCTTTGGGAATAAATGTATTTTAAGATCCCTTTAAACAACATAATTTATTACTAAAAAAAAAAATTTTTTTTTTCTTAGCAGTGCTTTCTTCGATTCCTACTGGAAGACATACGTTATCCTTACCCACTCTTTGAGCCTATCCCATTTCACATATCAGATTTTTTTTTTTTTTTCCTTGTTTCTCTGTTCTTTTTTATGTTTAGGCCCTTACCATTAATCTTTGCAGGTAAAATGCTGGGACATGGCCACCCTGGAGTGCTGCTGGACCCTGCCTTCCCTTGGTGGGTTTGCATACAGCCTGGCTTTCTCTTCTGTGGACATAGGCTCTTTGGCCATAGGTGTTGGGGATGGCATGATCCGTGTATGGAATACACTCTCCATAAAGAACAACTATGATGTGAAACATTTTTGGCAAGGTGTCAAGTCCAAGGTTACAGCGGTAAGGATTCTTCTTTTGAGCTTGTTTTGAACTTTTATTTTTTTCAAATAATTCTCTTTTATGCCTGTTGATTTAAATGAGCTCTGTTGGTAATCAAAAGTTTTAAAATATGTTCAGTGAAGTTTGAAACTAGGAAAGCAGAAGGATCCTGTAACCAAACCCATTATCCTCCAGAGTTTAAATTTATTAAGACTTTGTTCATCTCAGCATTTTTTCTGATAGTAAGAAGTTAGAAATCGCCTGACTGTATATTCATAGAAAATACATTAAGTTATAAGATAACCACATGTTGGAATGGCATCAAATTATTGAAAATGATAATGTAGATTCTTTCTTCCTTGATATGAAAAGGTATATAAATGATTTATGAAAAATGTCAATTATAAAACATGGAAAGCAGGTTACAAAACGATATGTGTAATTTTTTTGGTTTTCTCTAAAATGATACCTTTCTTTTGGCTACTGAATCTAAAGTTAATAAACTTCAAACAACACAAAAATGGAGAAAGGAAACATTTTTTTCCTACTTTACCCTCCATTCCAGTCCCCTACTTGAATAATCCAGAGAACTACTGTGGACAGTTTATGATCTGTCTTTTCAAATTTTGTAAACTATTTAATATTAATAGAACTGTGTTTTCTAAATTCTTACAGAATCTTTTATTCCCACTCGACAGTGTATAATGCACATTATTTATGTATTTGAACTCATTTGGTTTTTTCAACTGTGTATAAGCTTATTCACGAAAATATCTGGAAAGAGAGATGCAAGATCTGCAGTCGGTTTTTTGGATGAAAGATTACAGATAACATTGACTTTGTTTTTAATAACCTTTTTCTCCTTTAAATAATGAAGAAATCAGAGCAAGAAAGTTTTCTCTTTGGATCCTTAAAGGGTAATGTAAGGATTCCTTTAACTATATGCTCCATTTCTTATATTCTTACTTGGGAACTCTTCTTTTGTAGCTGTGCTGGCACCCAACCAAGGAAGGTTGCTTAGCTTTTGGAACTGATGACGGAAAAGTGGGATTGTATGACACCTATTCCAACAAGTAAGAAATGGGTGATTCTTCTTCCATTGTGGCCCAGGGGAGCCAAAAGATTGGACACCCCTGCTCAAGAATAATCCCTCAGTTTCCTTTTCATAGCATTGCCTTTTCAATTTGAAGACTACAAATCAGTTGTTTGGTAAACTATTCCACATTTTGGACTTGTCTGTTATCTCCTTGTGGTAGCTTCTAACTCATTTCCCTGTTCCCTATATTTCGTATAAACTAGAAGTTATGTGTAGGCCGGGCGCGGTGGCTCAAGCCTGTAATCCCAGCACTTTGGGAGGCCAAAACGGGCGGATCACGAGGTCAGGAGATCGAGACCATCCTGGGTAACACGGTGAAACCCCGTCTCTACTAAAAAAACACAAAAAACTAGCCGGGCGAGGTGGCGGGCGCCTGTAGTCCCAGCTACTCAGGAGGCTGAGGCAGGAGAATGGCGTGAACCCGGGAGGCGGAGCTTGCAGTGAGCCGAGATCCAGCCACTGCACTCCAGCCTGGGCGACAGAGCAAGACTCCGTCTCAAAAAAAAAAAAAGTTATATGTAGAGCTACATTGTCCACTACAGCAGTCACTAACCACAGGTGATTACAGAGCACTTGAAAGGTGCCAAGTCCAAACTGAGATGTGCTATAAGTGTAAAATACACCGGAGTTCCAAATCTTAATATTTGAAAAAAGTTAAAAGTCTCATTAATAATTATTTTATTTTTTATTACATTTTAAATAATATTTTGAGTCTGCTGAGTTAAATAAAATACATTATTAACATTTCATTTTTTATTTTGCTTTTTTTAAATATGGCTACTAGAAAACTTAGGTTACATATACCGTTCATATTTGTGCCTTACATTGTTTATTTTTGTACGCTGCTGCTCTAGAGGCTTGATTAGAATCCAAACCTGTGTTGTTCATTTTGGTAGCTGTTTCACATGTCCGTGTGAAGAGATCACCAAACAGGCTTTGTGTGAGCAACGTGGCTGTTTATTTCACCTGGTTGTAGGTGGGCTGAGTCCAAAAAGAAGTCAGCAA
>NC_045437.1:135757339-135772883 GCF_002776525.5 Piliocolobus tephrosceles
AAACAAATCACAATGGTGGAATGTCATCAGTTAAGCTATTTTTCACTTCTGTGGATCTTCAGTTGCTTCAGGCCATCTGGATGTATACATGCAGGTTCCTGGGGATATGATGGCTTAGCTTGGGCTCAGAGGCCTGACAGTAGCCACATGTGGCTATTTATACTTAAAGTAATAAAAATGAAATAGGAATTCAGTTCCTCAGTCGCCCCATTTTAAATGCACAAGAGGCATCTGTCACTAATGGCTACCTTATTGGACAACACTGTTCTAGACCAGGCGTTGGTGAACCATGGTCCATGAATTAAGAATGGTTTTACTTTTTTAAGTGGCTGGAGAAATATCAAAAGAATATTTTATGACATATGAAGATTAAATAAATCAGATTTCAGTGTCTGTAAGTAAAATTTTATTGTGACATGGCTACACTCCTTTGTTTACATTCTGTCTGGCTGCTTTCATACTACCACTGCAGAGTGGAGTAGTTGTGGCAGGGACCACATGGCTAGCAAAGCCTGAAATATTTACAGAAAAGGTTGGCCAGCCTCTGTCTTAGATCATTCATTTCTGAGTGAAAATCATTTACTGCAGAGCTGCAGAGCTGTCCTTTTTTTTTTTTTTTTTCCTTGAGACGGAGTTTCACACTTGTTGCCCAGGCTGGAGTACAGTGGTGCGATCTCAGCTCACCAAAACCTCCACCTTCCAGGTTCAAGCGATTCTCCTGCCTCAGTCTCCGGAGTAGCTGGGATTACAGGCACCTGCCACCACGCCCGGCTAATTTTTTGTATTTTTAGTAGAGTTGGGGTTTCACAGTGTTCGCCAGGATGGTCTCGATCTCCTGACCTCGTGATCCTCCTGCCTCAGCCTCCCAGAGTGCTGGGATTACAGATGTGAGCCACACTTTGCCTGGCCAGAGCTGTCCTTTTTATATTCAGTTCTCCGAGTACTCATGTAGAACCTACATGCAGTTGACTATTTTCCTTTTTTAACTCTCAAATAAAACACTATTTTAAGGCCTGGCACATTGGCTCATGCCTGCAATCCCAGCACTTTTGGGAGGCTGAGGCAGGCAGATCACGAGGTCAGGAGATCGAGACCATCCTGGCGAACACTGTGAAACCCCATCTCTACTAAAAATACAAAAAATTAGCCGGGTGTAGTGGCAGGTGCCTGTAGTCCCAGCTACTCTGGAGACTGAGGCAGGAGAATGGCGTGAACCCGGGAGGCGGAGCTTGCAGTGAGCGGAGATCGTGCGACTGCACTCCAGCCTGGGAGACAGAGCGAGACTCTGTCTCAAAAAAAGAAAAGAATATGCTGCAGTATAAATTAACCTGTTTATAAAATATAAATTTCTTTTAGAAATTTTGATTTATTCTCTAGCATGATTACTATAAATTTGTCAGATTAATGGAAGTAAGTCAGCTGCTAATTATTCATAGGCTCTGGAATTCTAAAATCATATAAAGAATGTATGATAATTTATGATAAAAGAAATAACAGTGCTGCCTGGTTTTTTCCTACAAAGTTAAGCATTCTCTACTGACACATCACATACTATTACCACAACAACCTTTTGAAAATACTCTTAGGAGTATGCCTTCTTTAAAAGACAATCACAAACTGAAAATCTCTCTACCCTGAAATCTTGTCTCAGTTTAAGAAATGTTAATGGCACAGAGTAAGTCTAAAATGACTTGTCATCTTTTATATGACTGTAAAGTGAATACATTTGGGTGTTGATAATATGTGTTCTGGCTAGATGGGTAGGAGTAACATTTTTTGCGGGAGTAAGATGTTTGGGACTTAATCGTTTTAGTAGTAAATATCATTATTTGATATTTAAATGTAATTTAAATGTAAATATTATATTTATTTTACAATCAACTATTTGGAGCAAGATATCATTGAATTATTTTTCTCCAATTATTAGTAGTTACGTTTATAATGGGGACCTTTTAGAAAAAGGTGGTCTGGTTTTCACTATGCCTTTTTGTTTAAATCTCCGTTTGTTCTCTCTCCCCGCTCTTCTAAAGGCCTCCGCAGATTTCTAGCACATATCATAAGAAGACTGTATATACTTTAGCCTGGGGGCCACCAGTACCCCCCATGTCACTTGGTAAGTGTCTGAGCAGTTCCGTAACGAATATGAGAGTATTCTTCCTTCAGTTTAATCTTAAAATATTAAAGATGGAAAGAGTCATAAATGGTCTAGTGCACTGACTGCTTATGTGGGCTGCTTATGTCCCCAGGGGTTCATGAAGACGGTAGTGGCAGACGATAAATCACAATTCCTGGGAGAAACCATTTACCTGTAATAAGCTTCCCCAAACTCACTAAAGCATTGTTTCTTCTATTTGATCTGAACTTTTTCATTGTATGTGTAGTTATCATGCTGGATCCTGATACCCAGTCTAATATTCTTCACTAAAACTTACTGTCACTTTTTAATTTTATCAGAATTAGAATGATACTTCAGTATATTAATGGAATAATATCTGTTTTCACCCACAGGAAAAGCAAACTTAGAGTTTCTGAAATGATCCCTTGCCTTTCATTCAGCATTCTGCTCCTTTCCCTCTTCTAGCCCCTAAGCCTTATCTTTCTATTTCTTATTCCTAAAGTAATGAGTCTTTTCTATTAGCTTTTTAAATGAATGTATTCATCAAAAATCTCTGATAAACTTTTCTTAACCATCTATGATGAAACATCTGTAAATTTCTATAGGAATTGCATTACATAGAGAGGATAAGTAGATTTATCATAACTCAAGTAACATTGGAATTTGTAGTTCATTTATTCAACAAATGTTTACTGGATATTTGATTTGTGATCTACCGGTGGTAAAAGTAAAACTTGCACTTACAGAAACCCACCAGAATCACTGCTTGTTAAAAATTAACAAGAGGATTGCTGTGATACTAAGGAAATCACTACTTTGATGACATCTCATTGTTATAAGACATAGAAAGTCCTACTGTGCTATATAATTCCCAAAGAGTACTCATTTCTGGAAGAAAAAGCAAATTCTCAGAAGCCTTGCTTTGAGAACATATATGTTTGTTTTCTGATCCCAGCTTTTGGATCCCTGTTATGAATACCAGAAGAATGTTTAAAGCAGATATGTTGCATCACATAAATTAACCTAGAATTATAGTAGTATAGTTTTTTTTACTTCTGCTCCCAACAACTGTGTTCAGATGGAAAGAACAGTGATTTTATTCCAGTGTATTAGAATGTTTCAAATATATAGTTCTTTTAAGACAACTATATAGTATGATATGGTCACACTATAGCAACAAATAGTTAAGCTGGTGAAGTACAAAACTGATAAGTTTCTTATTTCATACAGGAGAAGGAGACAGACCTTCCCTTGCTTTATACAGCTGTGGAGGAGAAGGGATTGTCTTACAGCATAATCCCTGGAAGCTTAGTGGAGAAGCCTTTGACATCAACAAACTGATCAGGGACACCAATTCAATCAAAGTGAGTTCTTGTGGTCCTAAAGTCTTTTCTTTCTACATCACAGATCCCTCTGGGTTTCCCATCCTGCAGAATAAATGATATTAGAGATTACCATCATCATACTAAGTCAGATTTCTTAAATATTCTTATAAGGCTGTGCGTGAATTTGTGAGTTATGTGTCTTAGGAGTCTTTATCCTTGAATAAAACAAAGAAGTACCTCTCAGAAGTGAGTATGAGGCAAAAAAAAAAAAGAACTACGGAAACAAAAAAGGTTTGTCTCAATTGCAACGATGATTTATTATAAACTTTCAGGTGTTAGGTATAAAGCATCCTTTTCAGGCCAACCACTTTCACCAAAGTGATGCCGTGGTAAAAATAACAATATAGTGTCCAAATGCAACTGCGTAGTGTTTTACTCAAGACAAAATTGTCATTTTGTTTTTAATTTTCTGGTAAAATGATTTTAGATTTACACAAAGCTACGAAAATAATACACATAATTTGCTTATATCCTTTACCCAGATTCCCACGTTTAATTACATTTGCGTTATCATTCTGTCAATATGTGCCAGAACTGTCTTTTGAAGTCGTACCTTAAATGTTGACATTTCCTTACCCTTTCTTTTCTTTTTTTTTTGTTTTTTTGTTTTTTTGTTTTTTGAGACAGAGTCTCGCTCTGTCGCTTAGGCTGGAGTGCAGTGGCATGATCTCGGCTCACTGCAACCTCCGGTCTGCTAGGTTCATGAGATTCTCCTGCCTCAGCCTCCCAAGTATCTGGGACTGCAGGCATAGGCCACCATGCCCAGCTAATTTTTGTATTTTTAAGTAGAAATGTGGTTACACCAAGTTGGCCAGGCTGGTTTTGAACTTCTGAGCTCAAGTGATCCACCTGCCTTGGCCTCCTTACCCCTTTTCAAATGAGTATTTTTTACTTTTTGAGACAGAGCCTCGTTCTGTCACCCAGGCTGGAGTGCGGTGGTGCGATCTTGGCTCACTGCAGCCTCCACCTCCCAGATTTACGTGATTCTCATGTCTTAGCCACCTGAGTAGTTGGGATTACAAGCACATGCCAAGCCTGGCTAATTTTCGTGTCTTTAGTAGAGACAGGGTTTCACCATGTTGACCAGGCTCTGGTCTCGGACTCCTGGCCTCAAGTGATCCACCCACCTTGGCCTCCCAAAGTGCTGGCATTATAGGCATGAGCTACCATGCCCAGCCCCAGTGAGCATTTTTATATTGTTGCTCATTACTTTTATGGCTAGTATAAAGCTAACATTTTGTTATAAATTGAATTGTCTATTATATTCTCTCATTGTCTTTAATTTTATCTAAATATTAACATTCAGCAATGAATAAAAGAGACAAAATTCCTGTTCCTAAGACTCTTAGTTTATTAACCCTTGAATGTGTGGATAGAAGTTCATATAGGAGTCTGAACTGGAAATAGAAATTTGGAATCTCTTCACAGTAATGATAGATGAAGAAGCTGTGGGCATGTATGAGTGGGCTAGAGAGACAATTAACAAGAGAAAGTGGCCCAGGCAGCCTTGGGGAACACCAGCATATAGATATGTGAGGGAAATGATTCAGGGAAAGAAGCTTTGAAGGGATAGAAAACAAGGAGAGTCTATATAGCTTTCTTTAAGGACCCATGGTCCCCATGTTGTCGAAGCTGATGGGCGCAGATCAGTTTAATTAAGTATATAGTTCACAAGGTTAAGCATTGTAAACATTTAGTACTTACTGGCCTTGGGGTTTTTTGTTTTGTTTTGTTTTGTTTTTTTGACCCAGTTAGGAAATGAGAATTAGAATGCGTGTTCTTAGTAATCCTTTGACTAATTATGTAGATTATTTACAAGAATAGATGTTGTATAATTAAAACGTTTTTAAACTCTAGGGTTTTTTTTTTCCTCATGCTGTCATTGTTGATTTGTGAGATATGTTTATAGTCAAGATTGGTTTGTTCTGGTTTCTAGTACAAATTGCCTGTACACACAGAGATAAGTTGGAAAGCAGATGGCAAAATCATGGCTCTTGGCAATGAAGATGGGTATGTATTTGCTTCTTTAAGATACAAAAATTTGCGATTGCACATATATTTGATCATAAGCTGACTAGTGCTGTCCGTAACATTAGCTGGGGAGGCCCAGTTGTATTTGGTATTTTGATATTCTTGATATCCTCTGCTGATCTGGGAGTGCCCTGTGTCTTTGAGAACTACAGAATTATTTAGATATTTTCAGTCCATTGAGAGTATTTGACTACACTGTATTTTGGCTGTCTTGTGCCTCACAAAACGGTCACCTCCGATGTTGAACTGCCGAAATCTCACTCCATTTGTTTAAAGTAAGCCTAGTCAGAAATGCTTTTTAGGTCTATGTCCTGACCAATGTTAATCATAGTAACACAGTCCTAATTCAGCCATTGATCTGTTCATTCTTTTAGCTTCTCCCTATCATCATTTGTCATGAAGGCCTGATGAACACAATTTTATCAAGCATCGTTAGAATGCTAGGAGATTGTTACACTGAGGTAGTGTGGAAAGTTAAAATTTTTTTAAATTAATTAATTTTTTTTTTTGAGAGGGAGTCTCGCTCTGTCACCCAGGCTGGAGTGCAGTGGCGCGATCTCGGCTTGCTGCAAGCTCTGCTTCCTGGGTTCACGCCATTCTCCTGCCTCAACCTCCCAAGTAACTGGGACTACAGGTGCCCGCCACCCACCTGGCTCATTTTTTTGTATTTTTAGTAGAGATATGGTTTCACCGTGTTAGCCAAGATGGTCTCGATCTCCTGACCTTGTGATCCGCCCACCTCGGCCTCCCAAAGTGCTGGGATTACAGTCGTGAGCCACTGCGCCCAGCCAAAAATTAATTTTTTTAAGAAAAGAATTGTTAGGATATTGCTAGAATTTTTAAAAGCTGAATATACTTTTTGGAGAATAACTTTTTATACTTGATTTTTTGTGAGAGAATGATCTTTGCAGTAATAGAAAGGGTTATCCTTTTCTACCTCATCTTTCCTTGACTGATGGAATGAGGGAGCTGCTGTTTGCACTGTAACTTGTAATTTGATCATCCATCTTTCTTGTTTTGATGTGTTTCTTATTCCAGATCAATAGAAATATTTCAGGTTCCCAACCTGAAACTGATCTGCACTATCCAACAACATCACAAGCTTGTGAATACCATTAGCTGGCATCATGAGCATGGCAGCCAGCCAGAGCTGAGCTATCTGATGGCCTCTGGCTCCAACAATGCAGTCATTTATGTGCACAACCTGAAGACTATCATAGGTAACTGGTTTCTTTCATACTGGGGATGATACCTTTTGTTCAGCTACTTTCCATTCTAATCTTTGTCACTTTTTAGTTTATTTTTGACATCATAATAAAATAAATATTATTCTTACTACGTTTTCTGTTTCAAAAGTAATAGATTCATCTTATTTTAAAATTCTTTCAAACATGATAAAAATGGTAACAGAAGCTGAAGTTGGCCAGGCACGGTTGCTCACACCTGTAATCCCAGCACTTTGGGAGGCCACAGCGAGATTACTTGTGGCCAGGATTTTGAGACCAGCCTATTAAACAGTGAGGCTCCGTCTCTACAGAAAATTAAAAATAAAAAACAAATTTGCCGGGTTAGAGGTGCAAGCCTGTAGTCCCAGCTACTTGGGAGGCTGAGCTGGGAGAATCATTTGATCCCAGGAGTTTGAGGCTGCAGTAAGCTATATTTGTACCACTGCACCCTAGCCTGGGTGACAGAGCACACCCTATCTCAAAAAAGAAAGAAAAAAAAATGAAGTTAAAAAAATGATAAGATAAAATCTTATTTAATAACCAGTGTTACTAGTTTGCTGCATATTTTCTCTAGATTTTATAAAGTTATAGCCTACATATGTATATACGTTAGTATACATTAATAGGTTTACCCTCCTGTGTACTTGTGTGAAAGAATAATCTTTGTTCCTAGCTAAAAAGAAATTACTATATATAATATATACTGCTTGCAGTTTTTTTCTCTAAATTTATGATATTTGTCATGGGCATCTTTTTATGTCAGTACATAAGGATCTATTTTGCTGTTATTAACAAATATCTGTCGGCCAGGCACAGTGGCTCATGCCTGTAATCCTAGCACTTTGGAAGGCTGTAGTGGAAGGATAGTTTGAGACCAGGAGTTTGAAACCAGCCTGGGCAATGTAGTGAGACCCCACCTATATAAAAAATAAAAATTAAAAAAAAAAATTATCTGTTCATTCCATTATATGGGCATACCATAATTTATCCATTCCATAATTGAATGACCTTCAAATTATTTATTTTTTTTTTTTTACAATTTAAGTACTATTACAGTAAACTGCCTTATACATATATCTTCATGAACATGAATGAATCATTTTCGTACAGAAAATTCTAGAAGTGGAATTGCTAGATAAAAGAATGTAGTTTTTTATAGTTATTGTTAAGCAGCTCTCCAAAAACATTATGCCATTTAATACTTCCTCCAGCAGTTTTTGAGTGTTACACACAAACACAGGACATATACTTCATTCCCGTGTTTGATTACACCTGATTCTTAAAATCCTGAGAGGGTGATAGGTAATGTTATCCTCATTTTCCCAGTGATTAAACTGAGGCTCGGAAAGGTTAACTAACTTATTCGAGCAAGTATCGTCGCTAATATATAATAGAGCCTAGTTTCAACTTTAGAGTGTCTAATTGCAGTGTCTGTATGTGTTCTAGCAAGTACTATTCCATGCTTAATGAGTTAACTTTCTTTTCTTTTTTTTTTTTTTTTTGAGAAGGAGCCTTGCTCTGTCACCAGGCTGAAGTGCAGTGGGACGATGTCGGCTCACTGCAACCTCCACCTCCCAGGTCCAAGCGATTCTCCTGCCTCAGCCTCCCAAGTAGCTGGGACTACAGGCACGTGCCACCATGCCTGGCTAATTTTTTGTATTTTAGTCGAGACAGGGTTTTGCCACATTGGTCAGGCTGGTCTCAAACTTCAACCTCAGGTGATCTGCCCGCCTTGGCCTTCCAAAGTGGTGGGACTACAGGCGTGAGCCACCGCACCTGGCCTATAATGAGTTAATCTTCATATGGGTATGATTTATTCCATAAGGAATCTTAAATTTCATTAAGGCCCCTTCGGTGCCTGGGAAAACCATAGTAGGTGGTCATAAGAGCTGTTTTCAAACGTGAGTGAAGTGGAATTACTTTTTTTCCTAATATGAAGAAATTATAATCTGACACTAAACTGTTTTCAGAGTGCTAGAAAGTATGTGCTCTCAGCCATAGTGAAAATAGTTACATTTTTTATTTCTCTAGAATTTACTTCAGTAGTTTTCTAAGAATCCTATGTGTAACAAGAAAAAATATTTCTGGTTCTAGTAGTGACTCTGCTGAGTTAAAAGCCATATGGAAAATATATTAAAATGTAGATGTATTTTCCTAGTAATAAATAGTGACAGTATATAACTAATGAAGTTATGTTAGAAAGCTGATTCTGGTCCTTATGATTATTATTGGGATTCTAAATTAATCATGTACTTTATATCATATCTACTAAAATAATAGAGAAAGGAAGAAAACTGGCAGAATCCATTTCATTTAATTTTTACCTTCTTATTTTGAAATAATTTAGACTTAGAGGAAAGTTACAAAAATTGTACAAAGAAATCTCATATTTTTTCCAATTAATAGATTCAATAATTTTTGATGTGTTATCATATTGGCTTTATTCTGTGTGCATGTGTGTATATAGTTTTTCCTACCCATTACCAGTTTGTTAGTTTAACTTAATATACAAGAGTTTCATCTTTCCCTTAAAATATATACACCTATTATTTGTCAATTTAAACAAATAGTTTAGGCCAGGCATGGTGGCTCATTCCTATAATCCAAACACTTTAGGAGGCCATGGCAGAATGATCACTTGAGGCCAGGAGTTCGAGACCATCCTGAGCAATGCAGCAAAAGTTCTAAAAGTTAGCTGGATATGATGGGTACCTATAGGCCCAGTTACTCACAGGCTGAGGGAGGATCTCTTCAGCCCAGGAGTTGGAGGCTGCAGTTAGCTACAACTGTGTCACTGTACTCCACCCTTGGCCATAGACAGAGTAAGACCTAAGCTCTTTAAAAAAAATAAAATAGGCCGGGCGTGGTGGCTCAAGCCTGTAATCTCAGCACTTTGGGAGGCCGAGACGGGCGGATCACGAGGTCAGGAGATCGAGACCATCCTGGCTAACACAGTGAAACCCCGTCTCTACTAAAAATACAAAAAACTAGCCGGGCGAGGTGGCGGGCGCCTGTAGTCCCCGGCTACTCCGGAGGCTGAGGCAGGAGAATGGCATAAACCCAGGAGGCGGAGCTTGCAGTGAGCTGAGATCGCGCCACTGCACTCCAGCCTGGGCGACAGAGCAAGACTCCGTCTCAAAAAAAATAAATAAAATAATTTAATTGGCCACCCATATCCTAGTTGTGTCAGTTGATCCAATAATGTCCTTAATAGTAAATCTTTTCTCTGCAGCACAGATCACCTATTTGCATTTTGTTGTCATATCTCTTTAGTCTCCTTTCATCTATAATAATTTCTCAGCCTTTTAAAAATTATTTATTTAGGCCAGACACGGTGGCTCACGCCTATAATCCCAGCACTTTGGGAGGCCAAGATGGGCGGATCGCTTGAAGTCAGGAGTTCGAGACCAGCCTGGTCAACATGGTGAAACCCCATCTCGACTAAAAATACAAAACTTAACTGGGCGTGGTGGCACATGCCTGTAATCCCAGCTACTCAGGAGGCTGAGGCAGGAGAATCGCTTGAACCTGGGAGGCGGAGGTTTCAGTGAACCTAGATCACACCATTGCACTCCAGCCTGGGAGACAAGAGTGAAACCCCGTCTCAAAAAAAAAAAAAAATTATGTATGTATTTATTTTTTAGAAACTAGGTCTCATTGTATTGTTCAGGCTGGAGTATAGTGGTACAGTTATAGCTCCCGACAGCCTCCAACTCCTGGGCTCAAGCCATCCTCCCACCTCAGCCTCCTGAGCAGCTGGTACTACAGGCACATACCACAATGCCTGGCTAGGTTGGTTTTTGGTTTTTGTGTTTTTCCTTTTTTTTTTTTTTTTTGGAGACAGTCTCACTCTGACACCCAGGCTGGAGTTCAATGGCACAATCTCAGCTCACTGCACCCTCTGCCTCCCAGGCTCAAGCAATCCACCCATCTCAGCCTCCCATGTAGCTGGGACTATAGGTGTGCACCAACACACCTGGTTAATTTTTGTATTTTAGTAGAGTCAGGGTTTCTGCAGGCTGGTCTTGAACTCCTGAACTCAAGCAATTTGCCCACCTTGACCTCCCAAAGTGCTGGGATTATAGGCGTAAGCCAACATGCCTGGCCAAGCCAGACTTTTTTAAATCTTACATGACATTTTTGAGGAAGATAGGGCACTCGTTTTGTAGATGCTTTCTCATTTTGCATTTGTCTGGTATTTTCTCATGACTGTATTCAAATTACACATTTTAGCTGGAATATCCTATAAGTGATAATGAGACCTAACACTTCTGGTGGTAATCTATATGCTAAGCACTGTGGATGTGCCCACACTCTTAATAACTAACAGTGTTGTCTGCTAACAATCACCTAGACTTGGGAGGCTGAGGCAGGAGAATTGCTTGAACCCGGGAGACGGAGGTTGCAGTGAGCCAAGATTGCGCCATTGCACTCCAGCCTGAGCAACAGGAGTGAAACTCCATCTCAAAAAAATATCACCTGGAAAACGTATGGCAAAATCTTGATTCTTGCCATGTGAATGCCTTCCTGGATGTACTTTTTGTTTTGTTTTTTTGTTATTATTAGTAGCAGCAGTGATGTCTTTCCCTTGCCTTTTAGAGAGCAGCCCCGAGTCTCCAGTGACCATTACGGAGCCCTACCGGACCCTCTCAGGGCATACGGCCAAGATTACCAGTGTGGCGTGGAGCCCACATCATGATGGAAGGCTGGTATCTGCTTCCTATGATGGTACAGCCCAGGTACTATTGTGTCCTTGTCCCTGTGGGTCCTTCACTGTGTGCTCTAACAAATTCTTTCGTCTTTTCCCCTGGTTGTGAACAGGTTTTCCCTCCCCCATTATCATCTACAGAAGGAGATTTTCTGGCTTTGGAGGCATTTTAGTTTCTTTCATTCCACGTAGCTGGGCCTTCAGCAGGCTAAGACTGGAGTTTTTTTACTTAGATGAAGGGGAAAGTATTGATAAGAACTAGCTAACTCTAACATTTTTACAGATTTCATTCTGACTCACTGTCGGTATGGTGGACTAATATGTATGCAAAGTACTCTCTTCTGTTCAGACACTGAAATGTTGGCTAAAAATCACAAAACAATTTTTAATAATAAATTGTCAGAAATGTCCAAGTTCTAAATAAATAAAGATGAAATGCCAGGCCGGATCTATGAGGGAGGACTTCTGGATATCAGAACTAGAATAGGCATTAGGAGCTGGGGACCTAATACCCGTGATTCTCTCTCTCAGTGTTCAGTTGTAATTGAGCTATCTGCACAAAGCCAGGAGCTGCAAAGGGCTGCCTTCTGTGAAACTGAATTCAGAATAATTCAAGAAATAGAAAGGAAATTGGCCAATTACTCAAAGAATTGGAGACAAAAGAATCATCTATGAGAAATTAGAACTCTAATTTCTGTACTAGATGTGGGCTATTTTCTTCATGATACCAAAATCTCAAGCTCAAAAGTTAACATACAGTTTTGGTTCGAGACAGTGGAATCCATAGGACACCAGTAGAAGCTCATTCAAAATCATCCCCGTAGGAATGCCTATACATCTCCGAGCACAGAAGTCTCTCACAGGAAATAGTACTCTTCTGAAATTGAACTTCTAAGAGAAAACTCCAAACCACGTGAGGAAATAAGAGGCTGCAGATTGTTTTTTGTTTGTTTGTTTGTTTGTTTGTTTTAGTTAGAAAACATACCCCCCAAACAGAATAACCAGAAAATGTCTATTCGGCCATGTACTTTTGGGTTTAGGTGTGGGATGCTCTCCGGGAAGAGCCCCTGTGCAATTTCCGAGGACATCGAGGTCGACTGCTTTGTGTGACGTGGTCTCCTTTGGATCCAGACTGCGTCTATTCAGGGGCAGATGACTTTTGTGTGCACAAGTGGCTCACTTCCATGCAAGATCATTCCCGGCCTCCTCAAGGTCAGTCAGAATCTAGAGCTTATTTAATTCTTTTTCTCCCTTTCTTAATAATTGAGTTGATCAGGATTGAGCAAGGAAGACATTCGTGTAGGGCATTAGTGTCTGTATGGCAGGTATCTGAGCCTGAGCAAGAAGGCAGCCACAAGGGCTTGAGAACACCACCACCCACAATAGGAAAGAGCATACCTGGCACTCAGATCTTGGTTTCTTTTTTGAGACAGAGTCTCGCTGTGTTGCCCAGACTGGAATGTAGTGGCGTGATCTTGGCTCACTGCAGCCTCCATCTCTTGGGTTAAAGCAATTCTCGCACCTCGGCCTCCCTAGTAGCCGGAACTAAAGGTGTGCACTACTACGCCTGACTAATTTTTTGTATTTCTAGTAGAGATGGGATCTAGCCATGTTGGCCAGGCTGATCTCAAACTCCTGGCCTCAAGTGATCTGCCCACCAGCCTCCCAAAGTGCTGGGATTACAGGCATAAGCCACCGTGCCCAGCCCAGATCTTGATTTCTAAATGACATTCTCCACTGAAAGTATCCTTGGTTTCTTGGATAAATGGCTCTTTCCGGGCTGGGACAGGAAGAATACAAACTGAACCTGGAATATGCTTATGCCACAAAGGAAGGCAGTACTCAAAGAATTAAGGAGACATGTCAAAAGGACAAAAGAAACAGCTTCAAGAGGCTCCCACTGACCTAATCTGGGACAATTGTTGAAAATAAAGTAAGAAGAAAATTCCATTTCTGGCTAAGAAAGATTAATTGGTAGCAGACTTGCCATAAGCAACTAGAAAGCTAGACAAAATATATTAAGCAACTGCTGGGCACAGTGGCTCATGTCTATATTCCCAGCACTTTGGGAAGCCAAGGCTAGAGGATCACTTAAGGCCAGGAGTTTGAGACCAGCCTGGCAACAGAGCAAGATCCCATCTCTACCAAAAATTACAAAATAAAAGCAAATAGGAAAAATTGGCCAAGCATGGTGGCTCACTCCTATAATCCCAACACTTTGGGATGCCGAGGCAGGAGGATGGCTTGAGTCCAGGAGTTCAGGACTAGCCTGGGCAACGTAGGGAGACATTGTCTCTGTGAAATAATTTTTTTTTTTTAATGAAAGAATATATTAAGCAACTAGAAATTTAAACCCAAAGAAATGAAGTGATATGTCCACATAAAGACTTGTAAAAGAATGCTCATAGGAGCTTTATCTGTGATGACCAAAAACTGGTAACAATCCAAATGTCCATCATCAGATAAATGAATTAATTGTGGTATATTCCTACAGTAGGCTTCTACTCTGCAATAAAAAGAAGGTAACAACTGATAAAGAACAAAATTGATGAATCTAGAAAAACATACCAAGCAGAAGCAGCTAGGCACAAAAGACTACATACTATCTAATTCTGTTTATGTGAAATTCTTTTTTTTTTTTGAAACTCTGTCACCCAGGCTGAAGTGCAGTGGTGCACTCTCAGCTCACTACAACCTCCACCCCCCAGGTTCAAGCAATTCTCCTGCCTCAGCCTCCTGAGTAGCTGTGTCTACAGGTGCGTGCCTCACACCCAGCTCATTTTTTGTGTTTTTAGTAGAGACAGGGATTCAACATGTTGGCCAGGCTGGGATTGAACTCCTGACCTCGGGTGATCTGCCCACCTCAGCCTCCCAAAGTGCTGGGATTATAGGCGTGAGCCACTGCGCCCGGTGTATGTGAAATTCTTCAACAGGCAAAGCTAAACCACAGTGAGAGCAAATTAGTCATTGCCTAGGGCTCAAGCAGGGGGTATATCTTACCACAAAGAGGCTTGATGAAAATATTAGATTGGTACAAAAGTAATTGTGGTAGGGTGATGTGACTACATATATCTGTCACAACTCATCAACGTATTAAAAAATGGGTGTATTTTATTATATTACCCCTCAATAAAGATTATTTTAAAGTAAGCAAAGGATAAAAACCTTAAAATATAAATGTAGAAACCTTAAAAATGAAAATATAATAGTAATGGAAGAATTCCTGAGTCCAGACTGATACAGTAGATAAACGGGGAGAAGCACAGGCTCTTCCTTGTGGTAGGATGCCAACTGGATGTCAAGCTCTTCCTTGTGGTAGAATGTAAAGCGAAGTCCTGGAATTAGAAGTTCACCCTGTGGGCCAGGCACAGTAGCTCACGTCTGTAATCCCAGCACTTTGGGAGGTAAGCTGATCACTTGAGCCCAGGAGTTTAATACCAGCCTGGCCAACATGACAAAACCCCACCTTTACAAAAACAAAAAGAAGTTCAAAAATTACCCAGGCATGGTGTTGCACACCTGTAGTCCCAGCTGTTCAAGCGGCTGAGGCAGGAGGATTGATTGAGCCTGGAAGGTCAAGGCTGCCGTGAACTGAGATTCTGCCACTGTACTGCAGCCCAGACAACAGAGCAAGATCCTGTCTCAAAAAAAAGAAGAAACAAACTCACCATTTGGCAGTCATCATGATAACAATTTTTAATCAAGAAACATCAGTGAATTCTAAAACTAGTAGATGCAAATACCTAGTAGTTAAACAGGGGAAATACCCTTTTAGGGAGTAACTTGCAAGACACCCCCTTAAACAAGTGATCAAAGTAAACCAAATGGGACAAATAAAAATTAGCTGCTACCTCATAGATTGCCCTGGATGAACACAGCAGCACTAATGTGCATTCCAGCTAAAGATACATACCCTAGATCTAGTCATGAAAAACATCTGGCAGACCTAAATTGAGGGAAATTGGACAAAGTAACTATCCTGTAATCTTCAGAAGTTTCAAATTATGAAAGTCAAAGGAAAACCAAGCAACTAACTGTTCCAGGCTGAAGGGAACCAGAAAGGCCTGACAACCAAATG